>NW_027492250.1:0-571588 GCF_021521415.1 Bidens hawaiensis | reverse complement strand
TCTCACATTTTTGATCAAGTGTCCTAGCTTTCCAGACTTGACTGCTGCTTCAATTTCACCCCTCAATGCCAAACACCCATCCGTGTTATGACCGATGTCATCATGGAACGTGCAATGTTTCTTGGGATTGAGGAATATTCTTTTCATGATTGGTTGAGGTTTCTTGAACTTTACTTTCTCGGTGGTTAAAATTTCCGAGGGAGTCTTTGTCAGTAGGGTCCAATTGTTGGTGGTCTGTGTTGAGGTGCTCGCTTTGTTCTTGTTGCCTATCAGTGACCTTGCATCAAATTGCTTCGATGTATCCGCCTAAGGTTGCAGCCTTGACCAAATTTATCCCTTGGCTTGTCTATTCGGCCGCGGATTCTGAAATTCTATTTTTGGAGTTTGCTTTGGGCTATCAAAACCCAAGGTTTTTTCAGTTCTCGCAAACAGTTTCACGGCATACATTTTTCATCCCAGGTATTGGGCATTCCGTTTCTACCAGTTAAGGTGCGGATCAAGGCGTTACTCCGTACATTCTTGCGGAAGGCTCCCCTCAACATGTCTTCACTAATTCCTCCAATGTTAAGACTCTCGTCGTGAAACCGAGAAATGAAGTCTTTAATAGACTCATTGTCCTGTCAAACAACGTCCAATATTTCAGAAGGATCGCAGGTGTGCTTCTTTTGTTGACTAACTTGTTGAGAGAATTTTGCCACCAGGTCGTCCCAACTCTTGATTTGCCCATCCGGCAATTTCTTTAACCATTCGCGTGCCGCTCTAGTTAACGTCAATGCGAACATGTGACACCAGTAAGGAAGAGTCCAACCACTGACTCCTCCCACTGCCGCGGAGTTCAATAGGTGATCACTAGGATCTGTCATCCCATTGTACTTTCCTAATGACGTAGGGATTTTCGCATTTACTATGAATGGAGCTGTTGCAATACGCGCTATGAATTTTGACATTTTTGAAGGCTGCGGGACGATACGGTTTCGTGAAGTCTTCTTCCGCATCACTGTAGTACTCAGTATAGCAAATTACCACACGCGGACGACTAGTTCCCTTTAGTCCATGAATTCCGCTATCTCCGCTGAAATAACTGACTGCACTTGGACGGTATGTTGGATCATAACTTTCATATTCGTCTATGTAGAAGGGCTCATGCATGACCATGCGTGGACGGTCACGCCTTCTACTTTCCAAATAATCCTTAGGAAACCTCTCCGTTTGTAGGCTATCATGCATCTGACTCCTCCGCACCATTGTGGGAGGAGATGGAGATCTCCTGGGAGTCTCGTCATAAGCCAAAGTACGGGCACGGATTCGCACTTCACGAACCATGCGCTCATATTCAGCTAAAGCATTTTCTTGCTGAATGCGTAACCAATCCTCGGGGGATTGAAATCCTCCATCTCTGGAGTTACGACAGTGATATCTCGCCGGCTCGGAATTACCAGATCCGTCTTCCAGACCTTACTCTATGCGGGCCCGACGATTTTCTGCCGTAATACGTCCTAAGTCACCCGGAGTTGGGTCTCCAGGTGCTTCGACGTCAATAGTACGTCTAACAGTTGCCGGAGTTTCCGTCGGCCCTTCAAGAGATTGACTCTTATCGTTTAACCAACAAAAAATTATCATGATTCTAGAACAAGCACGGATAGCGTCAAAGAAGAAACACGGACATAATCCCATAAGGGCTTAGATCCAATGTGTCCACAGGGTACAGGTCAAATACTATCCAACTAACGATGCAAGTCCGATCTCCCAATGTCCAATGACAGAAACCTGCAAAACAACCACCGTGAGCTCGTTACGGGAATGACAATAGGGGGTCTTCTCGTAACCACCCTCCGACGTGAGAATAAGTACAGTTCCGGTAGAGAGAAAGTACTTAAGTATTTAGAGTAGATAGTTGGGAGTGAAAGAATACCTCATGGAGATTGTGAAGGTATTTATAGCTGAAGGATGTGGGTTTATGATTGGCCCAGCTATCCCTTTCCAGAAGATGCTCTCGTAATCGCCTAGACACGTGTCCTAATATGAGAGGGTGAGCTATATGGCCCATGTGTATGGTTGTAACAACCTGGACACGTGTCCATATGTGATAGAACGAGCTAAACTTAGCCATGTGTATGGTTATAACAACCTAGCCAGTTGTTCTCCTTCTATTGGCTATTGGGCCACGTGCTTTCCAAGAAAGGATCTTGGTATATCTACTGGAAGAGAGTTAGTTAATTATAGTTGTCCTCTGACGTTGCCTTCTGGTCATCTTTGTGGGTGAGAATGGTGCCCTGCGGATGACTTCTGAGGGCGTCTTGATCCTCCCGCACGTAGTCTTTAGGACTTTTTATTGTTCTTCCTTTATCTTGATATATGCGAGTGATTTATGTGTCCCGCGGGTGACATATGAGGGGGTCCACTCTTACACACGGGTGATCTTTAAGGGCGTTTGAGTCTTTTTGGTACCCTACCTTTATAAAACTTAACTAGTATTTTGCCCGGCGCGTTCGGGCCAAGTTAGATTTGTTTATATACTCGTCACGCTGTGGGGATGCACTAATGTGGATTATGTTGGAATGGGTTAAGTATGTTAAGATACCGGCACTAAATTAAAAAAATTAACATATTAAAAAGATCGTAACAATAGCGACATATATTTTCCCGCACGCATTGCCCAGAGAATTTAAATGGTAAAACCCAAGCGTTGCAGCCATGAGTAAACGCGAATTTGGTTGGTACTGACTACGTTTATTATGGTACCAAAACGAAACATAGTTTTTTTTTTGTTCAAATTAACAAATAAAAAGATTAACATATAAAATATTTAAAACGATGTTTATGCGGCCGATAATCCCAGCATTTTCGGTGAGTCGAGGCAAGTTCAGACCCGATCGTTTGTAAAACCCGAGAATTGTTGGTCTCGGGCGTGGCAACAGTAAGTCGACGTAAATTTCCGTTTAATTATCAATTTAAATAAACAAAAATAAATAGTAAATTGCTTTCCCCTGTCACGCGTTTCCAAGTGGACCAATTATCTAGGGTGTGGGTAAAACCAGTATGATATCGGTCTCTGGCATGTGGTGGTGTGTCAAGGCGAATTCACCCAATTTTGGTTACATTAGTTCTGGTAGATAAACCCACCCGGTCGTTTGTAAAACTTGAACGTTGTTGGTCCCGGGCGTGGTGTCCAATGTCACCAGTACCAGAAATGCATATCGGCAAGTGAACGCGAAAAACCGTTTTAATTATCAAATTCAAACCAAAAAAGGAAAAAAATACATGAATTATTTGGCCAATCACATTGTGACAACTGGACCAATCGATGTATTGCGGCAACAAAGTTCTACTATGTTATATATAATAACTGCAATTTTGACTCTTGTGGTGAGATCCAAAACACAAAATCGACACCGGGGTGAATCTTTCGCTGGTATCACCCTTGTGGTGGTCATTTTTTTTTGCAATCGAAACCAGTCGTTAGTCCCGAAGTTAGTTTTCTAGTGAAGAGACAGTCATATCCTTGCAATTTGCAACATTATGGTTTTCAATATATGCAATTTGGACTCTCATTGTGTTAAACGAGTTCCCTATAACACTACGTGAATATCGACCTTCGGCCACACATGTGGTCTAGACGATTTGCCACACTTCGGCTTAAATGTGTGGCTAAAAGGTCTTTGACCATGTTTGAAAACCTTCCAGAATGTTTTGGCCACACATATTATTCTTCATGTGATCATTCTATACCTACTCAGGTACTTTTCACCACACTTTGAAAAAAACTAGCCACACTATAAAAACGTGTGGCGAAATGTGACCTACAGTCATAGTTTGATCTTTGATACATATGACAAAAAACACATGCATTAGCCACAAACTGTGACATTTAACTAGCCACATGTTTTAATAGTGTGGCCAAATGTGACAAATGGCTACAGTATTGATAAGAGATGTGTCTAAAAGGTAAAAGATATAGCCACTTATATTACGTTGTGTGACCTAATGTCACATTTTCTCGCCACATTTTTAACATAGTGGCGAAATATGACGAACAACCATTGTATTTATTAGTAATGTGGCTAAAACGCTTAAAAAATATGGCCACTTATACGAGGTTGTGTGACCAAAGAGTAGTTTACTTTTATTTTTCCTAAGTTTTTTATTGTCACGGATACACTTATTATGTGTGGCTATAAGTGATAAATTGTCACACTTAAATATTTTTAAGTGTGTCCAAATGTAATTAATGGCCACTTATACGAGGTTGTGACCAAAGAGTATCTTAGTTTTGCTTTTTATAAGTTTTTTATTGTCACGGATACACTTATTAAGTGTGGCTATAAGTTATAAATTGTCACACTTATATATTTTTAAGTGTGTCAAAATGTAATTAATGGCCACTTATACGAGGTTGTGTGACCAAAGAGTAACTTAGTTTTATTTTTTATAAGTTTTTTATTGTCACAGATACACTTATTATGTGTGGCTATATGTGAGAAATAGTCACACTTAAATATTTTAAGTGTGTCCAAAAGTAATTAATGGCCACTTATACGAGGTTGTGTGACCAAAGAGTATGTTAGTTTTATTTTTCTAAGTTTTTTATTGTCACGGATACACTTATTATGTGTGGCTATAAGTGATAAATGGTCACACTAAAATATATTTAAGCGTGTCAAAAACGTAATTAATGGCCACACGTTGATTTGATGAGTGGCGACGTCATCATTGCCTATACAGTTTCTTGTGCCGCTAATTTCAAATTGTCAGGGAGATGTATCGCCGGGTTCTGATGGTGTTTAAATACCAATCACAATCACAATCACAATCACAATCACAATCACAATCCATAATCACAATCCACAGTCACAATCACAATCACAATCCAACTTTCTTCCGATTATAATTTCCGATAATGGCTTCATCATGGGTCGAACGTGCACCGGGTGCTCATGCCCCTATCTACTACGACCCCACATTTTTCACCATACGATTCCACTTTTCTTTCGGCGCTGTCTGGAGAATCAAATGGTGAGGTATGTGGACTATGTCCACCCTCACACCTTCACGTACCAACAACTTAACCGAATGGTTAGGTGGCTTGGGTACACGACTGCTGATTATTTCAGCATTGATATGGTAGTGCCGGGAATCGATGTGGCGTACATCGAGTTGAACGACTTGGAGCACTTCAAGGCGGTGTCCGTTTATGGGGCATTCCGTAGTCGGTGAACCTTCGCCTCCAAAGGCAGGGACTCCACCTATACCTCGGATGGCATGTACGAGAGGATCATGCCCTCTCATACTCCAGAAGAGAATCCGGATGTAGATTCGGATACGGAATCTACACGGAGGTCTACGATGGATGTCGATGTAGATTCTGAGATGGAGTCGGATGCCAGATGCTAGTTAGTTTTATGTAATTTGGTTTTCTATATTAATGTAAATGTTATTATTGTAAATGTTATTATATTTTGGTATTAATATGTTATGTGAATTGATTAATCATATTTAATTTTTTTTAATACATAATCACTTATATTATGTGAATGTTATTATTATAAATGTTATTATTAACTGTAAAGCGTGGAGCGTTTCCAAAGCGTGATATATATAACTGGTGGCTGAAATTTAATGACTGCTTTTTTTTAATACATAATCACTTATATTATGTGAATTTTATTATTGTAAATGTTATTATTAACTATAAAGCGTGAAGCGTTTCCAAAGCGTGATATATATAACTGGTGGCTGAAATTTAATGACTGCTTTTTTTTAATACATAATCACTTAGATTATGTGAATGTTATTATTGTAAATGTTATTATTAACTGTAAAGCGTGGAGCGTTTTCAAAGCGTGATATATATAACTGGTGGCTGAAATTTAATGACTGCAATAAACCAACTATAAAACAACAGACTTTAATGCCTGCAATAAAACTGGTGGCTGATATTTATTTGGCTTTAATATATATATGTTATGTGAATTCCAAACTTGGCCAAGCAGAAAAAATCTAAGGTTTTCAAAGATCTTAAACTTCCCAAAGATCTTATATTTTGATAAAATCCATTCCAAAACACAATGCCATCACCAAATCTAAGGTTACTGTTGATGGCATTGAGTTTGGAAGGGGTTTTTCAGAACTAAATTTTATTTTTTTAAAGGCTTCTTCAAAGTCTAAGACCCACAGATGCTTTGGTCAAAGATCTGAGTATGGAGGGTACAATTTTGGTATGCAGGTTAGTGAAAAGAAGGGCATAATGGTCTTTTCTTTATAAAATGAGTTGATAATGTTTTGCAGGAAACCAGCTGTTAAAAAGTATTTTGAAACATAACCAAATAGAGGTTGTGCAAGAAACAAAAGCATCAGACGAGAAATGATGACTGTCACCGATGGCCGGTTTGGGTGGTTTCGCGGTTTCCAACCGAACCATGAAAACCCTAGACAACATGACGCATTTTTGGGCTTTCTTTGTATTAATGTTACTTTGATATAGCATGAGTCAGTTATTAGTGTAATGACTGTATTGATCTAACTATGACACACTACAAGTCAATTGTGACTTTTATCGATGTAACATGATGTATGTTTGAACTTGACACCAATTGACCAAAATAGCCAGAAGATGAAAAGAATTCAACAAACCGGCCTGTATAATTAGTAATAGTATTAAAAACAACCAATATTTATTTAGTTTGAATTAATAAGTACAAAGTAAAGAATGGTGATATCGTGTATCACAACTAAATTAAAACATTATTTACATCTAACTAGCCGAACGAACACAACTGCTGGGTCGACAACCCCGACATCGGTGTCAATCTCCATTACGAATAGTTGTAGGCTTTCTCTCGGGCCTCCAGTAATCATACGGGGACTCATTACGAAGCAGTTGATTTGGTTGTACAAGTGGCAATGTATTACCCTCATGAGGGAAAGTTATCGTACTAAATTACTCATTGACCTCGTCATACGAATGCCTATAATTCTTGGGTGGAGTCATGAAGACAACATGTTTTTTTCTATCCAGCTGATCTTGAACATAAAACACCTGGCGTGCTTGCGAGGCCAATATGAACGGATCATCCTTGTGGCCAAATTTGTTTAGGTCGACCGATGCATAACCAAGAATATCATGTTTGACATGTTTACGGTAAACCCATTGGCACATGAAGACCGGAATTCTTTTAGTATGATAATCTAGGACCCATATCTCTTGCAAAACCCCAAAATAAAAGTTTTGTCCATAGGTCACCATGTCTTTTTTGATGTGAATGTCATCCGCCTCTACACCAACCCCGCTGTTCTGGTAAACTCTACCATCATGAGATTTTGTACGAAATTTAAAACCGTTGATGTCGTATGAGTCGTATTTGTAAACGTTGCGGTGTGCTCCGTGTGCAATCCACTTTACAGTTTCCGATACAGAACCTGGGGAGCCTGCTAGCTCTCTTTCAACCTGATATTCATTACAAGGATTAGATTCTTCACCTACATTGCAGAAACTATAAAAGAATTTTAAAAATTATAGAAGACTTAATAAATTGATCTACTTTGTCGCGTTACCAGTCACCAAACTTTAAACTATGCTCCTTCTCCAGCAATGCTTGTCGTTTACTAGGCATTTGGTTTTTCAAAGAGGTCTTGTGTTGTCTGCAAGTAGGAGTATAATATATTATGAATATATATATATGGGTGCAATTACTGTATGCTAATGCCTTAACGTATGGTATATTCTGATTTAATATATGGATGCTTTTGCTGAGCGTTTAAGTTGATTTAATATATGGGTGAGTTTGCTGAGCGTTTAAGTTTTCTATATACAGTAACTGCACCCTATATATATATATAATTTAGAGTATATATGTTAATATTACTTACTCGTTATACTGTGCTATTACAGGCGTATTCTGCAGCACATAGAAATGTGCTCTCTTGAAGAGATCAGGAGAAACTTCAACTGATTTAGCGCATGTGACAGGAATTTTCTCCCCATTATCATCATGCTTATCATGTGGAATACCAACAGTACTCTTGATATTTTTTTGGTATTCGCTCAGAAACTCGATTGTTTCTTCCGCAATGTTCTCCTCAGCAATGCACCCTTCTGGATAAGTTCTGTTTCGCACATGCCCTTTGATAACCTTCATACACCTTTCAAAGGGATACATCCAACGAAAGCATGGTGGCCCACATAATTTTATCCCTCTTACAAGGTGCACGGTTAAGTGAACCATGACATCAAAAAATGATGGCGGAAAGTACTTGTCCAGCAGGCACAGTGTAACCATTTGCTCTTCCTGCATCTTATCAAGCTCTTCTACAATGATTTCTTTGCTACAAATTGATTTGAAAAAAAAACAAAGCCTGATTATAGCATTTCTCATTGGTTCTAGCATGATGGACCGTATTGAAAGGGGCAGAAACTGTTGCATAAGCATGTGATAATCATGTGATTTAAGGCCTTGTAGCTTCCTTTCTTTAAGATTCACCAAACTAGAGAAGTTAGAACTATACCCTAGTGGAGCCTTCAGTTTATACAGTGTTTCAAGAAACATGTCTTTAACTTGCGCTGATAATGTGAAGCATGCTGCAGGCAGTTCTGTATTGTTGCCTTTTGCTTTCGGTTGCAACTCCTTTTTAATCCCTAAAAACTCTAAATCCTTTCTAGCTGCCAATCCGTCTTTTGTCCTACCCGGAATGTTCAGCAACGTCCCGTCAATACTTTCTGCCACATTTTTTTCATCATGCATCAAATCAATACAATGTTGGACAGGTAAATACTTCCAATTGCTGAGCCATTGGTACCATATGTTGAACTTCTTCCAATATGTCCTTGGCGTTGTGTTATCCCTTTTTCTCTTACTCCCACTTAGGGATTCATATCCCTTTCTCCATTCATTGTTAATGTTTTTGACCTCGTCGTATATCTCTTCCCCTGTCATAGGCTCTTTAGCGGTTCTCATCTCCTCTTTTCCGTTGAACGTCTTTGTTTGTTTTCAGAAAAGGTGGTCATGTGATAAATACCTTCTGTAGTCAGCATAACTCTGCTTCTTTGTGTGATAAAGCCGAACACACTGAGTGTCGCCCCGACACACCACACGACCTTTGAATCCACTGTAAGGGCAACAACATAGTGTACCAAGAGCAGGGAAATAATTAATTGTCCATAACACAACTGTACGTAGTGTAAACATTTCTTGTTTATATGCATCATATGTTGGCTCCCAACCTCAAATAAAGATGTTAGATCGTCAATTAAAGGCTGTAAAAACACATCAATATTGTTTTCTGGCACTCCGGATATTAATAAGGAAAGCATGATGAATTTTCTTTTCATACACATCCATGGTGGAAGGTTGTAAATGACTGCTAAAACAGGCCAGACACTGTGGTTTATGTTGCCTCTATGTACGTCGACCCCATCAGTGCAAATCCCTAGACGAAGATTTCTTGGATCGCTTCCGATGGTATTGGAGTACTTGTCATCTATGGCTTTCCATGCTGGTGAATCTGATGGGTGGCGTAAAACACCGGGTTTATTTGTACTCGTGGCGTGCCATGTTAAATTCTCTGCTGTGGTCTTTGATTGAAAGAGGCGCTTGAATCGTGGAATAATGGGAAAGTACCACAGTACCTTAGCGGGCGTGTTTATGTAAGTTTTGTTAGTCTTCTCATCCATCTTCCACCTTGACTTGTTACAAACTGGACATGCTTCCAAATCCTTGTAATCCTTATAGTAAATAATGCAGTCATTGATACACACATGTATCTTTTCGTATCCTGAGCCCATTGCCTTCATCATCCTTTTGCCCTCTTACATATTATTTACCATTTCGTTATCTGCAGGTAGCATCTTTTTCAACAATTTCAGAAGTTCATCAATGAACTTATGAGATACCCTGTGCTTGCTCTTCAAGTTGAGTAGTTGTACTAATGCAGATAACTTGGTGAAGTCAAGACATCCTTTATATAGGGGCTTCTCAGCGTCAACAAGTAGTTGTAGAAACTGTTGATACTACTTGTCGCCTTTGAAATTGTCTTTTGTAGCATTTACCATTTCTACAGTTTCACATGCATATGTTGGAATGTTGGTGTCAACAAACCCAGTATTATTATCATAATTAGCTGGAATGCAGGTGTAGGCAAACCCTGTATTATTAACATTAGTTGGAATGTTGGTGTCGGTTTCTCCATGTTTTATCCAAGTAGTATAACTCTTATCAATTCCAAACTTGTACAAGTCATGTTCTACATCGTCTACACTAAGAGATACGTGGTTCACACACCGAACACATGGACATAAAATAGAAATTGGTGGTGATGTCTCCTTGCAATTACGAACTGCAAGACTTATATGCTTTACTGCACTTGTCGCCTACTGACATCCAAGACTTATCCATCTTCCAAGAAATTTTTTATTAACTGTGTCATCAACGATATATATATACCGACTAATTAAAAGCAAAAATATTTGGTACTCACCTGAGATTAATGAAGCTGTTTGATAGGATTGATATTGATGAGAGTTCAATAAATACACTAGCTGATCATTTATTAGGGTTTGGTGAAATTTTATTTGGTTCAATAAATACTAATTGATTTGGGAGTCTTCCAGAAGATAACTCAATTATTGGCGGGTAAAAATGAAAATTTTAAACTTCTAAATTTCGTTATATAAATATTAGAAGAGGTTCTATTACGTTCTCAGGGTGTAGCTCAAACGGTTGAGGTGCTTGTGATTAAACATAGATTGCAAATACCGCGGGTACGAAACTCTGGAGGGACCATATTTTTATTAAATTTTTTATAATAACCTCTTGTTAATGAAATAAATACACTGTGATTTTGAAAACACTCAAACTAAACTACTCATTAAAAGGCCTTTAAATCCTTTCAGAAACATAAAAATACATCATAATAGCTAGTCTAAAATCATAACAAAGTTTCTTAGCTTTTAATTACAAAACTAATTAAAAGCCCTAAAAACAACAAGAAGAAAATAAAATACAATATCTTCACTTTTTTTTCTGATTCAATTAGTGAAGCTACACTCCTTGCAAGTTGATCCTCTAATGAGTTATTTGCCCTTATCAATATAGGAATTATGTCTATATATCTTGTGCACACATCAGAGCTTGTGGACGAAACACAATCAGACCATGTAAAGAAATCACATTTTTTGCCGTAAGTTAAAAAATATAGAGTTTAAGGTCAACAATTGTAGATGAATTCCAACTTTATTTGCAATTTCACTAACCCGAGATGCACAATTGTAGAACCTCCGACCTGGATTTTTGGTGGTCCTTGATGTTATTAGAATGGCTTCTTGACCACAAAAACAATAAACCTGAGATCGATTGTTACTGTATGTTGTGGTCCGCGATGAGATTTCTTCCATGGTGAAAAAGTGAAGCTACACTCCTTGCAATTAGTGAAGCTACACTAATTAGTGAAGCTTCCATCGCGATGAGATTTCTTCCATCGCGATGAGATTTCTTCCATCGCGATGAGATTTCTTCAATTAGTGAAGCTACACTCCTTGCAAGTTGATCCTCTAATGAGTTATTTGCCCTTATCAATATAGGAATTATGTCTATATATCTTGTGCACACATCAGAGCTTGTGGACGAAACACAATCAGACCATGTAAAGAAATCACATGTTTTGCCGTAAGTTAAAAAATATAGAGTTTAAGGTCAACAATTGTAGATGAATTCCAACTTTATTTGCAATTTCACTAACCCGAGATGCACAATTGTAGAACCTCCGACCTGGATTTTTGGTGGTCCTTGATGTTATTAGAATGGCTTCTTGACCACAAAAACAATAAACCTGAGATCGATTGTTACGGTATGTTGTGGTCCGCGATGAGATTTCTTCCATGGTGAAAAAGAAGTTTTTATTGAAAACAAAACTAGATATATAAGTATATATATATAGGAGGGTTTAGAAAGGAGTTGTTGTACACAAGCATGTTACTAGTGTATTAGGATATTTATATGTGTCTTTATACATTAGCGTGTTGCAAGCGTAATAGACTCGTTTGAACAAATATATAACATATTTTAACCTAATCGATTACAAAGTGTTTTTTGTTTAATTTTTAGATTTAACAAAGTGTTGTTTACGATTTACTAAGCGTATCACAAGCATTTTTAACAAAGAAAGAGATAGCAATTAGATGATCCATAAAACATGTTAAGAAAGCATTTTAAGATAATCCATATTTACCATTCATCAAAAGATGCATCACGAAAAGTATCATTAATTACAATACATCACAAAAAAACCAAGACCAGCAAAAGCTAACATCACCATCACTCCGCCTTGTCCACAGTCTCCACCCCATCTCCTTAAAACTCATGCTGGTTGACACCGTAGTTATGGTGTCAACCAGAGTCCCACAAACTGAGTCGTAGAATTCAGACTGTTGTTTCTGATAATCAACAGCCATTGCCATAAACTTATTGTCTGCTTCAAACAACATGAGTTTACATGAGTCGAAGGTCTTTGATTTTTCAAATGCGAGTCTAGCCCTTGTTAGTGCACGGTTTTGGTGTCCGTAGCGATCAAATAATTTATAGGCGGTTTAATCTTTGTATTTAACGTATATTGTAAATAGCCTACAAATAGGGAGCTCATGCTCATAATTTATTAGAGAACTTGTACATAGTTTAAGTTATCCTCTCCATAACTTATTATTCTCTCTAATGTATTTACACTAAATTATCAATAAAGTATTATATTTAAAGTATCGATTTCGTGTTGATGTATCATATTAGCGGCTAGATCTTCGTCTCTATGATGTTCTCTCAATTGGTATCAGAGCAGGAGCTGCTCTCGATGCATCAATAAGGTAAATTTGAGTTTTCGTGTTTTTCGTGTTCTTTGGGTTTTGGTCAGATCTGGAGTAATTTAGTGTGTTATTGGTGGATTTGTTGGTGAATTCGTGTTTATTGATGGAAGAGGGAACTTCCTGTGTAATTTGGTGTTAAGTTATGGTGTATTGAGTGATTCATCATGGAAGAGTATGTTAACTTTTGAATCTGTTTATGATGATTTAGTGATTGTTAAGTTAATTGGATGATGGATTCGTGTTTAGAATTGAAATTCACATGCTCCTGTGAATTTTGGTGGTTAATTATGGTGAATTGAAGTTTTCACCATTGAAGAGCATGTTATGGTTTAAGTTATTTGGAGATGAATAAGTAATTGTTAAGGTAAATTGTTGTTGGATTCGGAATCGTGGTGAAAAACTGAGGGTTCGGTGTGATTTTCATGGTAATTTATGGTGTTTTGATGATTTCACCATGGATGAAGTTCAAAAATCCAGATTCCGGCCAGATCTAGTTTTTCCGGCGATGTAACAGTATCTTCCGGCTAGATGTTCAGATCTAACCACCTGATTCGTTAAGGAAGTTTAACGAATTAGGAGGCAATTCGTTATGAAATTCTTTAACGAATTTGAAGGCAATTCGTTAAGGTAATTATAACGAATTAAGTCAATTCGTTAAGTTAATTCGTTAAGGCATATTTAACGAATTAAGAGTTAATTCGTTAAGGTAAACATAACGAATTAAGGTAATTCGTGAAGATGATTCGTTAAGTTAAATGTAACGAATTAAGGAGATTCGTTAAGTTAATTCGTTAAGTTAAAGATAACGTATTAAGTTAATTATTCAAGGTGATTCGTTAAGGTATTGGAAACGAATTAAGGTGATTCGTTAACTGTTATAAAGAAGTGAAATATTAACGAATGGGAGGCCATTCGTGTAACTGTTATAACGAATTGGATTTGGTAATTTATAACGAATTGGGTTGATTCGTTAAATGAATAACGAATGAGTGACTGGTTGACGAATGGTGATTAAGTTAACGAATGGAGATGACGAACTAAGTTAACGAATGAAGTGTATATTTGTAACGAATTACAGAGGCAATTCGTTAAAAAAAAGAGTAAAATGGCGAGAAATTTTTTCCAGAATACTCCTCGTAAGTAAGATTTCATTTTTGAAAATTTTGGCGTTAATATTTATTTTTCGAAAATTTTGATGAATTTTTGGCGGGAAAATCAGAAAAATTTTCTTAATCGAAATTTTTCTAGGATGTTCCTAATGTATTGGAGACTCTTCTTGCAAATTTTGGTAATATATTTTCTGGCTGACTGTTTATGCGTTTCGACTGGCCGAGGGAGAGATTTTGTGTAATTTAAGGAGGAGTGTGTTAGTTTGAGATAAAACTTTCATTTGAGATTATTTGGCTTGTATCTTCCTACATTTGCAAGGTTTCTTGAAAAATTACTGCAATTCGGGTGGTAATTCGTGTTTGAAAAGCTGCGTTTAACTGAGTTCAAGACTGCAGTTGTTCTTTGATTGGTGATTGATTTGTTAAAAGATTGAAACCTGACTATGTGGGATACGAGTGTCTGTTCGTTTACTTCTTTATGAGGGACTTGATCCTGACTATGTTGGCTACGAGAAAATGGCGGATTACTTCTGTTGAGGGGGACGATTCTCGAACGAGTTGATCTTATTGAAGAATATACGAGTCTTTTCATTGGAGTGAAGAATTTGATCATTTGGGGTTTATTAATGAAGGTTGGAACTCTGAATCTTATGCCTAAACATTAGTGCATTTTTGCGAACAAGATGTGGAAGAGCTTCAAAGAGTAATTTGGACACACGTTATCAAGAGAGGGAAAACCGAAGTGAAAGATGTTGAATGATCGAGTTGTTCATGAAGATGTGTGACGAGGTTAAACGTAAAGATATGTTTTCTTTTACCGGTGTTGACGGATAGCTGATGACTTGCTGCTGATTGTTGAAAGATTTAACCATATCAGACGCCAGTGGATGATCGGAATGATCTCCAATAGTTGCTCACTTTGAGGGGGAGATCTGATATGAGAAGCTACATGTTATTAGTTCGATGAAAAAGATTTAAAGATTGTTTGTCTGCACAAGCCCGAAAATCATCAGTCAAGGGGGAGTCTGTTAGTGCACGGTTTGTGACTGGTGATTTGCAGTTAAAGTATTCAAGGATAAAGTATTCGATAGCTACGGAAAAGGGGGAGTCTGTTAGTGCACGGTTTTGGTGTCCGTAGCGATCGAATAAGTTATAGGCGGTTTAGTCTTTGTATTTAACGTATATTGTAAATAGCCTACAAATAGGGAGCTCATGCTCATAATTTATTAGAGAACTTGTACATAGTTTAAGTTATCCTCTCCATAACTTATTATTCTCTCTAATGTATTTACACTATATTATCAATAAAGTATTATATTTAAAGTATCGATTTCGTGTTGATGTATCGTATTAGCGGCTAGATCTTGGTCTCTATGACGTTCTCTCAGCCCTAATCTCTTCGACTGTCTTCAACAAAGTGTCGTCTTTCTCTTTCTCAAGATTCATCCTTGCTTTCACTATGTTCTTCACGGTTTTGTCAGAAGAATTCATTTTTATTATCTTTTTGAAACTGTTAGTGTGATTGAGTAACCAGGAAGTTAGTAAGTTTGATTCGTAGTAAGATATAGTAAGATCTAGTAAGATATAGCTTAACTTTAATGTAGGCTATCATTACCATAATATTTTTCCCGGCATTTTTGCCAGGTGAGTATAATTGTGATCAATTAATTCTGACAGGTGATATAAATGCAAGTAATCTCTAGATTAAACAAAAACACAAGAGACAAGTTTGTGCATTTCCCAAGCGTGAGACACCCTTTTATTTTTTTATTACAGAGTTACTATTCGTCCGGTTGCTTTTCCCAAGCGTGGGACACCCTTTTGTTTTTTTATTACTGAGTTACTATTCATCTGGTTGCGTTTCCCAAGCGTGGGACACCCTTTTGTTTTGTCTGTGAGCCTTTTGGTTATATATACCTACACCACATTTGTGAAACTCATATACCTACATAACTTTAAATTATTTTTTTTAGTTAATAATGGATTGCTCGTCATCATCATCATCATCATCATCATCATCATCATCATCATTATCATCATCATCATCCAGATCCTACAAGGCTGCCCTCAGAAGGCATATTGAGGCTCAAATCGAGATAGATAAAGCTTGTCGGGAAAATCTTACTGAAGAATTTGTAAAGACTAGCAACAGCTTGGATGCTAGGGATGTCATTGCAAAAGTTCTTACTCGAATGCCCGCTAGTACTATCCGAGATCTTGCTGTTTTGTTTATGGTTGATGTAGGACAGAGAGAGCTTGACGACTTAAAACTTTTGGGCAAGACAATTCTTGAACTGAATTGCTCAATGGAATGGAAGTTGAAGTTTCTTATGTCACTCGGAGATTAGTATGTGATGGTGTTTCATGAGTGTTTATGATGTAGTGATGGTGTGTTTTTATGTGTGTCACCCAGAGATTAGTAGTAATAAAAATTGTATGTTTGTGATGGTGTGTTTTGGTAATAATAAAATTTTTACGTTTGTGTTAAAACATTGATTCAACATGTAACTATTATCTTAAAGTGCATTACAAACTGTTAACAGAAGACTAGAGATCTTCATAACAAGTATCTTAAAGTACATAGCAGTCAGTTTTGAAATCATTAAAATTTTTTGTTGCCTTTTCTTAAGTTCAGCATTCAACTCTTCTCCGGTTAAATGAGTGTCGTCATTTTCATGGAATAGCAGTGCTTTCCTGATAAGAGTATTTCTGTGTTGGTTTATATCCGAGAGGAGGATTTTGCACAAATACTTTGACCTCAACCATTTTAGCTGTCTTTGTTGTTTATGGCCTTCCTTTTTGAAATTACACCCCCATGGTCTCTTCCCATCATATTTCTCCATGTGTCTCATAGCAAAAATACCACAATCTATTCCATTATTTCTTGTTCTCCATGTCATCTTCAATCTATTGATTGTTGCTACTTGGATTTGCTGAGTAATGGGGTGTTTGATTGTTTTAAGATACATGCAAAAGACGTTTCTCTAAACAAAATAGAAAGCAATTTAAGTATTTTAAATTTAAGCAATTTAAGTATGTTTTTTTGGGTTAAAGGTATATATGTTTACCAGTATATCAGGAGTCTTTCCGTATCTTTCTTCCAAATTCTCTCTAATTGCTTTTGATTTGTCTTCCAAGATTTTAAACTTTGCATTAGCTGGTATTTCTTGATGTGCATTGTTGTCAAGTAATTCTATCACTCCTGTTTGAAGATTAAAGGTAACCACAAAGAATTGATCGTGTTGTAGAATTGGCACGAGCACTATAGCAACCTCCTTGAGTGATAGAATTCCACTCCTTACCATTTCTTTTTCGATGTTGTCTGAAAACACATCCAGTCTTTCTTTGTCTGTGTAACCCCTTGACTCAACATAATGGTCACTTGTTTGTATAATAACTAAAATGCAGATGATTAAAGCGTTTATTGTGCGTTTTCTAATAGTACAAATAAAATAGATTAATTTGTACCAGCACAGTGCTTGAAGCAAAGAATCTGAACAGTGATGCTGCAGATTTTTTCTTTTCTTCATAGTTCATTACTTCACTGAATGCATCCATTGCATTGGTGGCTATATAAATGCTAGGACAGAAGCTTTCAAAGACCACCTTGAATGAGTCTGTGTGAGTGGACTTGTAGACCTCCTCCCAAATGTCTCCAAGACAAAAAAATATATACTCTGAAATTATTTGTTCATCTTCTGTGACACTGGCGGATACGTCAACCTTTCTTAGAAGATATGGAGAGTTCAATGTAATGAGGCTATCACTTATTGACAATCCGTTGTCAATTGTTAAACATAAAAAAACTCACATTAAATTTGACTGAAAATAATTGTAACTATAATTAAATACCTTCAACCCCTTTGGTTTTTATTTATAATTAAATACCTTCTTTTGCCCACGCAACCACTATATTAACAACTTCATCAATATCTGCGCATGAGATATTGTTTTCTTGACCTGCATCATCTGCATCATTTTTTACGACAGCCAAAGATGTAATATGTTCAACTGTGATTATAATTAAGCTGGTACATATATGATATACCTTTTTGAGCAGCCACTGGACCACCAACACCAACATCTGAATCAACTGCATCACACAGATGTAATAAGTTTAAAATAACAGCATAAGTGTTTTAAAAGCGTTTTAATTATACTAATAATTAATTTAGCCCAAATACCTTTTAGAGCAGCCACTGGACCACCAACACCAACATCTGAATCTTTTGTTTTAGGGACCACATTATTAGTGAATCTGTTTTCCCAATTCACAACATCTAGCAAAGATATTCTCATTTGATGGATGTCTATCCTTTCCTTGACGGACCAACTCGTTGATCTCGGAGCAAATTTTATCAAATTTCTTCAACTTGTTATCCATTGCCTTATTTCAAGACTATAAAAGGAAAATATAGTTATTGTTAATTCAAAAACATTTTCAATTTATCCCAGCCAGTTGTAATGGAGTTAAATAATAGTAAACAAGTACGATAGGCATTTGCAAACTTAAAGGTGAATAATCGCTTACATAATCATCCAAATCATGTTCAGCTGTTTGATCGGCATTATCTGTTTCAGATGCACTTTGACCATCTATTTTTTAATTACATATAATATTGTATTACATAAAATGCATGTAGAGATAAGAGATATGAGAGTTTTTTAGGAGAAAATAACAAGTTTAATACCATGTTCTTGTTTCTCCTTAGTTGCAGTGTTTTCTTCAACTCCAGGCTTACCGGCAGCACTAACCGTCACAGCAGCAGCAGCCGCAGCAGCAGTCTCATCAAGTCTCTTCCCGGCAGCACTAACTGTCACAACGGTAGTATCAGCAATAGCAGCATCAGCAGTCTCATCAATTCCCTTCCCGGCGGCCCTAACGGTCACAACAGCAGCAACAACAGCCGCATCAATCCCTTTCCCATCAACACTAAACGTCACAGCAGCAACCTCAGTAGCATCTTCTTCTTAGGGAGGACCATTATTCTCCAAGTATTTTTCCATCATATTAAGAGTAGTTGTTGTTATGTAGTTGACTGCAGGCGTTGTGACGGGAGTCCCAAATGGACTATATTTTTTCTGGTATTCATGCGTGTAAAGCATCACAAGGAAGGTGATCACACCGTTGTATTAAACGTTGATACCTCTCCATTCTTCCTTTGTCATTTCCAAGTTTTCAATAACATAGCTGCACCAGTCCATATTTGGAATATCCGAGGTTTTATCAATTGCAGAGATGAATCGTTGGTTGACTATTGTTGATCTTGTCACAAATCCTATACAGGTGTTGAACAACACAAGGAAATTAATCTTAAACAGTTCACCAACTCCTTGATCCGTTGCCAGTTTGTCTTTCACATGCTTTATACTTATTCTTGAGTTTGTTGGGAATTGATTTTTGAACAAATCTGTAGTAACATCTTCCCCCAATCTTGGTCTACTCTTGTCTAAAACATGAATCTTACCCATTGGTATCCCCAACACTTCATGTACTTTTTGTGGTGTTATCTTAATAACACCGCTCCCAATGTTCAATTCATTCAAACGGTTATTACAGTTCATGAGCAACCAATATCCCAAAGTTGTTGGAGTTTGGGCTACTTGAAGTCTTAACATTGACCCGAAACCCATTTCTTCTACACAAGTTTTTTGGGCAGTGGTCATTGCCTTCACTGCATCAACAATATTACAAGGTGCACACCTATTATTCAATTTTTTGTCTACAAATTCAACAAAAGGTTTTCCCCTCTCGGCTGGATTTTTTCTTTAATGGCTCTCTTTTTCGGACGCTGAAAGTCCGGGCCAAAGGTGCTGTGTTCCACCTGTTCCCGCTTTGACAACAACCTGTCGATTTTTGTGTCAAGGTCTGAATCAGAGTCTGCTTTCACAACATGTTTTGTTTTCCCCACCGAAGCAAATTTTTTTAGTCTTCCTTTTATCAGTCTTTTTTTTTACGACAACTGAATGACATACATACAATAAAACACGGGGGTAGGGGATAACAACCCGAATCAAAAGGAAACAGAAAACTCTTATCAAACATCACAATGATAAATTCTCATACCAAAGCCATAACACGCTAATCATACACTTATAACTTGCTTTAATATTATACATAGATTCAAAAAAAAACAAAGATATGTATTACAACAACAACACGCTTATCAAACGCTTTAATACATACGAAGATTCAAACAAATGCTTACATTTTAAGATTAAGTAAACCTAAAACGCTAAAAAAATCATAAATTAACACATGTTCCATCTTTATTCTGAGACCTATCGTGCTTTTGCTTCGTCCTTGGTTCCGTTCCAGAAGTAGATGAGTTAGGGTTCTTCATTTTGGTTCCGTTCCAGAATAATTAAACCACTCGGGCTTGTGCTTGTGCTTGTGCTTCACAGTAGAAATGAATCGTCGACGTTTTTTAGGAATATTGACTTACGATGTTGAATTTAGGGAATAATTATCGTCGTTCCAGAATAGATGAGTTAATCATACGATTGTATAGTAGCAAAAAGGCGCGTGCTTTTAAATTTTAATCGTACGGTTTGTATTGTATATTAGAATATATATATATATATATATATATATATATATATATAATATTAGATGGTGGTGGACGGTGGTGGAGGTATGTTGGTTCGTGCTGGTGGATGTGTGGTGGTGGGTAGTGGTGGTGGGCAGTGGGTGTTGGTGGCGGAGGTCGGTGGTGGTGGTGGGTGGGTGGTGGTGGTGGATGGGTATAAATAAATACATATATATTTTTATATAATATTAGTGGGTGGTGTGGTGGGTGGTTGTGGTTGTGGTGGGTGGTGGTGGAGTGTGGTTAATGGTTGGTGCTGGAGGTTGTTGTGGCGAATGTGGGCGGTGGATGGTGGTAGTAGGTGGTGTGTAATATGATTGCGGATATGTAATACATGAGACGATGACGGTGCTATCCCGTATGATGACCATGATGATTGGCCCAATTATGACGAGACAATGCTAATATAACAACCTGGGTTGGTGGTGGTTATCATATTGATGTTGCTAACCTATATGGTACGATTTGCTTACGCCAACCCATACGATGGCGACTGTAGCTCGTACGACGAGCATGACGTCTATGATGATGATCACAAATATAAATGATGATGACCAATTATATGTACCTATATGACAATACGTCACACAGGCGCACACACACACTCATATATATATATATATATATGTTGATGATGGTGACACCGATGTTTAATGACATGTAACCCGTATGATCGACGATGACCATGATAATGTATACGATGGTCATACTTATGGTAGCATGTACGACTGATGATGTCGTTTGATGACGGAAACAATTCATAAGATGGTGCCAAAAATGATCGCTAATATTGGGCGTTTTGTTTACGATAACTCATACGATGATGACTACGTCTCGTACATGGCAATCGGATGATGATGATGTTTGACGATGATGACGACATTGATAGCGAGATATATGTTACCAGTATGATCAACGCCGACTACCATAGCCTATACAATGACCACGTTGATTACCCGCACGTCTGATGATGATGCCGTTTCATGGTGATGGGGATCAATGATTATGATGATGATAACCACTATAATACATGATAACCATGATAACTTTATGATGTTGATCATCATCATAACACATATGGTGATGATGATAACCATATGATAATGATAACACTAGAATGTTATGAGCTTCTCTATTACGAAGTTGTAAATCTTATCCATAAAATCTTACTAATGGTTAAGATAATACTTCACTAATGGAAAAAAAATTAATTTTATTTAAAAAATACGATTTATTAAAAGAACTCAACTTTTAACGAAATTTAATACCGGAATGTTAGTAAAAAAACTAAAAGTAAATGTTTTTATACTATTTTTAAAAATTTATAAAACAAAAACCAATATATATATATATATATAATTAAATGTGTAGAAATAAATAAAACCAAAAGTCAAACCCCTTTTAACTTCAAAACCCTAAATCGACTTCTACTTCGCTCTACTGTAATTCGTATTTACTGTAATTCGTAGACATCGAGTTAAGTTCTAAGAACATAAAAATGCCACGTCTCAATAATGGAGTTAAGTTTCTGGTAGATATAGACAGCGATTCCATGAGTAGGATGGTATGTTAATGTTATCTGGTTAATTTTTTTTTATGAAACGTTTTACAATTTTGCAACATATACATTCTAAGAACATTTTTTGTGTTACTTATAGCTCATTCCTAAAGCTGTTCAACCAATGTTTGCTGACATGAAATCGAATACCGGCTGTTGTTTGATTTATGATCAAAGTGGTAGAACGTTTTCTGTTGTTATAATCAAAGTACTTGATGACTTTTATTTTGGAACCGGTTGGACTGAATTAATCAGAGAATGTTGTATAGAACCTGGAACATATGTTATTTTTGAGGTTAAGTCAACATTTATGTTGAACATGTTTACTTTCAAAAGAAACGTAAATGATCAATTTGGTACTATGATATGTATTCCAGTCAGAAACCGACACGTCCATTACTTAGTAAGTTTTAATTTCTGTTTTAATTGATTGTTTCCAAATTCAAATGTCTTTTAATTAACATGTTTAGCAGGATTTCCCTGAGTGGTACGTGATTCAAGAATTTGTAGAAAATTGGATGAATTTGCTTTTCGAGCTTATTGCTCCAGATAGAGTGTTGTTTAACGTTTCATGTCATTGGAATGGAATGGGTTATAGGCTAGAGGATGGATGGATTGAGGTTTTTAAACAAATCAACTTGAAAGGTGGTTCGTTTGTTGTGTTTGAAATCATATCAGATAACACATTTCATATTAATGTCTTTCATGAAGATAGCATAGAATTTATCCTTCCTGGTCCAAATCAGCTGTTTCTCAACTACCAATTAAGCAATCAAGGTAGTTCCTCCCAAAACCCAATTCATCTTGATGAGCAAAATGATGACTCTAAAATCGTCTTCCACATGAACGTCACCAAGAAATGGGTAAATTGAATTTTTAAATTTCTTTTTTTTTTACAAGTATATTTGAAATTTGCTTTTCACAGCGTCTTCCGGGTCACATTGCTACCAAGATTGATGCCTATGATGTAATGCTAATCACTTTGATCAATCCCGAAGGTCGTAAAAAAAATGAAACTCCATGGTGAACTGTCGAAGCTGAAATTCAGATATTCTTTACAAAAATGGAAAATTTTCAAGGAGGAAAATGATTTACAGACTGGTGATAAGTGCGGATTTGAATATGACTTCAATGAAGGTAGTTTGTTAGTTTCAAAAGTTGATTAGTGATTTGGTGATGTTTGGAACATTTGGGAAATATTTGGTGATGTGTTTGGTGAATTTTGGAACATTTGTGATTTGGTAATATTTGTATGGTTGTATTTATACACTTTTTAGTTTATTGTGTTGAATGTTGGTTGGTTAGCTTTTAAATGCTTTACTTTTATAATTTCTTGTATCATCTATTTTGTTATTCACTCTTATTTTGTTTCATGAAATGTATTGTAATGGTGCCTTTTGTATGAAAACTTAAAACAAATCAAGAAAACTAAAAAGACTTGGTTAAATATAAAAATAAAACAAAAAACACTTTGTTAAAAAACACTATTACGCTTGTAACACGCTAATGTACAAAAAATATATAAATATCCTAATACGCAAGTAACACGCTTATCCAACCATCTTCTGTCAAAATGTCTATTTTCAGCCACAGGTTCTCTGCCGTAAAAACTATGCCAATAATCTATTGGTTCTTAATTAAAAGGGAGGCAAAACTCAAAGAGGTCCAAAATATTGGCTCCAAATATTCAAAAACTCCAAATTACATTTAACACTCGAAAAATCAAATTACACTCCAAATTATTAAAAATTTTCCACTCCACAAATCAGCACGATGATGAAGCTTTTAGATGAAACAATCGAACAAGAACATGTTTTATACTCCGATGAGGAAGCCAACGATGTCGACGACGCTCAATCAGACGACACTGAAGGCTACTCCAGCGAGGAAGCCAACGACGACGACGGTGAGACTGGCAGGGACGATGATATAGGGACGTTGGCTATCCAACCCATCAACAGTTTTGCTACTACGAAAAAACCTAAAAGGAGGTTGACGAGGTTACCTAAGCTACGTACCGAATATGCAAACTCTGGTGGTGTCAGACTGGTAGTGGAGTTTGATAATCTAGGTAGGTTCACTGGCCAAAACAGATCAAAGTTTGCAAGTTTTTTAGGGGAGTTTGTAAGGGAAATAGTTGGCTTGAGACATTTAAGTTGGAGGGAGGTCACAAAAGAGCTTAGAGATAAACTGTGGGAACAAATAACGGTTATTCTTAATTTTTATTTGTGCATATTATATTTTGAGAAGTAATTTACCTTTATTGTTTTATATTATGCAAAAATATTTTGAGATTGAGGCGTCTCACAGGCCTTCTGTGATGAATCGGCTCGGACACCTTCTTCGGGATTTCAGAATAAAAATGAATGACAAATACATTATGCCGAACATCGGTAAACCTCTGAAGCTGAAGGCGATACCCAAGGGACACAGGATGATGATCAGGCAAGAAGACTGGGATCGCTTCGTTGAGTACACACAATCAGGGCAGTTTCTGGTATAAATCCTCTACTCTGCAAACGTAGATTGATCGACTATATATGGTTTATGTTTTTTGTTTAAATATAAATAAATTATTATAATGTGTGGTTGAAAAAAAATCGGCTTCATCAAAGGGAGCTCGAGCAAAGAATGTTTTTGATCATCACATGGGACGAGGGGGTTATACCTACCTCGAGAGAAACTGGTAATCACCGTCAGCTGCTTTCTCTCTAGTTCAATGATTTGTCTAACGCATGACCGTCAGCTGCTTTCTCTTGAATATTTTACAAGGTCAAAAGAAGGAAATTGAAACGGATGAGATCCACGGCCTTGCATTAATGTGGATGAAAGGAAGGGAGGACAAAGATGGTGCTTACAAGAATGCTGTTGTCGAAGGCGTGGCAACCAAATTAGTATGTTTTAGTATTAAACTTTTTAAATCATGTTAAAGTCAATTCATTGCCTTATATTGGTGTCAAAAAAATTTGAGTTTGTAGAACTTGTCTCAACACTTGATGTGGATACATAAGTGTGTTACAAGTGTATTAGAATATTTGTTTTCTTGCAGGTTCAGCATGAGGAGCAGATCGCCTCCGGAGCCCTGGCACTTGAACCGTGCACAGATGCCATCACCTTAGTGCATGGCAAAGAGAAAGGTGGGTTTTTAAAAGGGATTGGGTACGGATTGACAACAGGTAAATATTGGGGTGTGAGTTGGGTAAAAGGCTCGTTTAAGCAATTGATTTGCCAACTTGAGTATGAGGCAGTGCAGAGAGATGTAGTGGTGAACAGGTTGACGTCTCTACTTGAATCCACGAATGCTATGCTAGCAAGCCGTGAGAAGGAACGGTTAGCATTTGAGGCCAAGTTCAGACATATCGAAGGATTGTTGCTGGAAATGTCGGCAAGTAAATTAAGTGACGTATGCTACATATTAATTAATGCATTCGACATACATAATTGGCAGTGTTTTTGTCACAATTCGTAGGTAAATCCTGTTTCCAACCAGGTTGGTTATAACCAAAGTACTAGTGCTGTGGCGCAAAATAAAATGCCAGCACCAGTAAGTATCTGACAGTTTCTTTGTTTATTACAACTTTCTATGTGATTTTTCATTTTCCATAACCTAATAAATTGATTTGTAGGCCAGTTCTGTGGGAAACATCCTAACCTCAGGTGAGGCTGTGCAACAAGAATCCGCTTCTCATGTAAGCATTTGACAGTTTGACTGATTTGTTTTAATAATTAACTTTCCATGTGAGTGTGCTGATTTTGCATAAGTTAATTGTAGGCCAAGTCTGAGGATAAAATAGTTGTCGAAACGGTACCCACTCCCCATATCGCGACATCAGTAAGTATTTGACAATTTCAGTACTTTTTATAATTCGTTTCCAATGTGAGTGTGCTCATTTTCTATTACCGAATTGCAGGCCAAGACTGTGGAAAAAAGTGTTGACCAAACAGTAGTCGATCCCCATAGTCCGACATCAGTAAGTATTTGGCAATTTCAGTTTTTATATTTTATAACCTAATAAGTCTAACAATTCCAATTTCTTTTATATTACCAATGAAGCCTGTAGAGAACAATGTTGACCAAGCATCAACACACCTACACCACACTCCGGATAGTAACGGCTCGAAAAAACCATCAGTAAGTATTTGGCAATTTCAGTTTTTCCTTTAATTGTTGATTGATTCATTGAATGGTTTTTAAGTAAAACGGAGAAGCCGCAAAAGAAAAGTTGATGTATCTACGGATGAAGCTTCCCACCTGCTGTCATAAAGGTATAACTGCAAGAAACATTGTTAATTTCCCACCAACATAGGTATGTACTTATATATTGACTTCAACTAAGCCATCTTAATTTCACATGCTTGATTATAGGTGTATGAGTGTCGTTTGTGTGTGCATGACAAGCGTAACAAGGTGGCAAATGGTAAAGTTCATTGGTCACCGGTTCCACAACAGTTGCATGGAAAAGGAATCCCGGAGGGTTGCTATAAAGCTAGTATTGATGAATTCATAAAGGAACAAGCAATTATTCCTTATGGGCAGGTGAAATTGTGACTGTTGGCAACGCACGTGGTACTTTTGTTGCTTGGCCAGAACACCTAATCTTATGTGACCATGAGGTTTGTTCCCTTTTAACTTAACCGAACAAATATCTATGTTCATTTTCATTTAGTTTAAAAAATGAACACTTGTGTTCGTTTATGTTTGTTTGTTTATAATCTAAACTAACGTAATTGAACATAGATAAACGAACATAAATGAACTTCCAGCCGAAAGGTTCACGAACAGTTAAACGAACGTTCGGTTCGTCTGCAGGCCTACTATTTTGTTCTATTCAATTACAAAATACGACATTAATTATACATATTTGTTGTTCATATTCTGTTGTTCCAGCTACCACCACTCCCATCCTCAAAAGAACCAGACAGAGCTGGAAGGAAGGCAACGGCAAAGTACAGAACGATAGACCGGGTGACCAAACAGAAGACAAGGAGCAGTCCAAGAAAACCGACGCCTTAGCTAGTATATAGGTAGTCGTTATTTTTGTATTTTGTAAGATATTTTGCATATACATTTGCTTAAGTGAATATTATTGTTATTATAATTTGTTTCTAATTTTCTTTTGTCATGCTTGCTTATAGCTCTTTTATATTACTGCATAAAAATAAAAATAATTATATATTGCCTAATTACACACAATTTGGCCACATAGAACTCATTAAATAGGTGTGGCCAAAAGTAAGACAATAGCCACACCTTAAATTACAAAAAATAGAGTCTATAAATGACCATTAGCCACAACATAAACATTTTTGTGTGACGAAAATTTTGACAATAGCCACACTTTAAATTAGGAAAAGCATTATGTGTGACAAACGGTAAGACAATGGCCACACCAAAAACTACAAAAGAGTTTTTGAGTGGCAACTTCACATTTTTAGCCACATTCACAATAACCTCCAGTGTCTATAAGATATGATTAGCCACACAGTACCTCACTATGTGTTTGAAAAATGTTAGACAATAGCCACACTTTAACTTACGAAAAGCATTATGTGTGACAAACAGTAAGACAATGGCCACACCACAAACTACAAAAGAGTTTTTGACTAGCAAGTTCACATTTTTAGCCACATTCACAATAACCTCCAGTGTCTATAAGATATGATTAACCACACAGTACCTCACTATGTGTGACAAAAAGTTTGACAATAGCCACACTTTAAATTACGAAAAGCATTATGTGTGACAAACGGTAAGACAATGGCCACACCACAAACTACAAAAGAGTTTATGACTAGCAAGTTCACATTTTTAGCCACATTCACAATAACCTCCAGTGTCTATAAGATATGATTAGCCACACAGTACCTCACTATGTGTGACGAAAAGTCTTACAATAGCCACACTTAAAATTACGAAAAGCATTATGTGTGACAAACGGTATGACAATGGCCACACTATAATCTACAAAGGAGTGTTTGAGTGGCACGTTAATATTTTTATCCACATTCACAATAACCTCCAGTGTCTATAAGATATGATTAGCCACACAGTACCTCACTATGTGTGACGAAAAGTTTTACAATAGCCACACTTTAAATTACGAAAAGCATTATGTGTGAGAAACAGTAAGACAATGGCCACACTATAATCTACAAAGGAGTGTTTGAGTGGCAAGTAAACATATTTAGCCACATTCACAATAACCTCCAGTGTCTATAAGATATGATTAGCCACACAATACCTCACTATGTGTGACGAAAAGTTTGACATTAGCCACACTTTAAATTACGAAAAGCATTATGTGTGACAAACGGTAAGACAATTGCCACACTATAATCTACAAAGGAGTGTTTGAGTGGCAAGTAAACATATTTAGCCACTTTTAATGTAACATCCAGTGTCTATATCATATAATTAGCCACTCTATTATTAAATTTAAGTGGTCATTTCTTTGCTATATCCACACGGTATAGGTCACAACGCAAGCTTAACAAAACCCTATTGGCCACAATAATATAAAATTCATGTGGCTGAAACATGAATTCATGTGGCTATATACTTGCAATGGTCACTCATAGCAAATTGTCATATGGCCATTTTCTACCGTTTAGCCACACTTATTGGAGAGGCTTCTTGATGGCCAGCAACTAATTCCTGTACCCTTTAGCCACACTTATTACCACATAAGGCCACTAAAAACTGTGTGTGGCCATATCATACCCACGGTGTCGCGACCTTTGGCCACATATGACCTGAACCAAATGTGTGTGGCTAAAGGCCTACGGCCACACTTTTTTCGTGTGGCCAAAGGTCAATTTTCACGTAGTGTAAATAAAAATAACCACAAAACACCATTACAACACACGCAAGTAACCGAACTAAAATAGTTATTGATAAAAGTTTGATTATATTTATTCAAATACACAAGCTACAAATTCATCCAAAAATTACATATGAACCCTAGCTCCTAATCCATAGATATCAACAATCAAGCACCTCCGTAAATCGGAATTGTCAGAGGGATATTTTTTTGTTGGGTGAAAACGATACAAAAGAATATAACAATCACCAGGAAGTATGCCAAATTGAGGGAGAACAACGGCTGGTCGGAGTTGGTGTTCTAAGAGAGTTGCAGATGGTCTAGAGATCGTTTTGAAACATAATTAGAAGTGTGGTTGTGCTTGCGATGAGTAGAGTAAGGGATGAAAACGAAGATGGTGGTGGGTTGGTTGGTGTTCAGATATGAGATGGTGGTGATGAACTAGTGTTTCTCAACAAATCTTAGTCGTACAACCGCCCATGACAACAACCGTTTCTCCAGCAAATAATTATGGAACCAATTTTCCGGCAAGATACTTATAAACATAGAATGCTTTGATGGGTGCGCGAATAAATCTTTGTAACAACGTTTTTAATTCTCTCGGATATTGAAATTGGAGGGTTTTAAAAATTGTGTGATTGATGAATTGAGTTATGGGTTTTGTATTAAGTGTTTATTTAGATTGAATAAATTGATAAGGTTGCCAAGGGAGGATTGGATATGTTGTTGATCAATTAGGTTTCTTGCATGGAGTGGAAGGCGCCGACGGGAAAGGGAAAGAGGGGCAATGGTGGCAACGGTAATGGTGGCGGTTTATAGCGGCAGTAATGGGCAACGATGGGAAAAGGGAAGGAGTTGTGGTGGTGGTGGAGGGTGTAAGAAGACGGTGAAGGTGATGATCGATGGTGCAGAAAGGGTAGGGGTAGGTAATTCTCTATTATTATTAATATTGTTGTTGTTGTTGTTGTTGTTGTTGGTATTATTATCATGTTTATGTTTATGTTTAGGCGCGAAAAGGCGACTTTACCCATGGATTTAACAGAGGTATATGCGTTTAGTAACGGTTGGTTCCAATTCTTAAAAAAACAAATTGACTATCACAAGGGTGATATCAACGAAAAATCACGGGGTCATTCCTGCGTTTTGGGTCATACCACAGGGGCCAAAACTGCTATTAAGTCTTTTGTTTATTTTCACTCTTACATTGAGTCTTCATCCACATACCTATATACCCTAAATTAAAGTAGTCTATCACATTCGGTGTTCATTATTTATTCTAATCCACATACCTCATACCCTAATTTATTATGAATATATATATATATATATATATATATATATATATATAAAGAAAAGGGTTCAAATAAGAATAAAGAGTTTCCTAATAATGGTAAGAACCAACAAATTTTTTACATTTGGCATTACAAATTATTATGAAAGAACAATTCTATGAAAGTATGTCGGTTATTGATAATTTTAAATCTCAACCATTTATTAACATAATCCAATGGCTATGATTTATTCTTAGTCTTCCTAGGAAACTACTTATTTTTAGGATAACCCTATCATATATATATATGGGGAATCTGATGCGAGGGCTCTTTAAGAAATAAACAGACTGCATGGATTAATGTGTATTTTAATTAAATTATTTGGATGAGGATAAGGGTTCTAATGTGAATGCTCTCACACAAAACACATATTTTTATTGGACCCCCCCCCCCCCCCAAACCCCACCACATATCTATCTATCTATCAATCTATCTATCTATCTATAGATCAATAAAAAAAAAATGATGTTTCACTCTCTGGTTGCTTCTGTCCCCTCTCAAGCCACCAAATTGCTTTATTTGTGATTTCAGACTTCTCATGCGTTTGAAACGAATTTGCAGGTATGGGTCTCACCGAACCCATATAGTCCTTAAATGAGTTATAATATCTCATTTATTTGTGAAACCCTATCATAATCAAGTAAATATTTATGCGGGTCATGGGTCAAGCTAAACTTGGATAGCCTAAAACGAGTTATGGTATCTCATTTATTTGTGAGATAACCTCTTAATTATTAAACAATAATTTTCAAGGGTAATGGGTCTCACCAAATTCGTATGTTCTAATGCCACATTTATTTGTGAAACTCTTTCACTATTAAACTCTGATTTAATTCTTGTCCTCTACATATTCTCTGGCTCTAGTTTATCATCTCCATCACCGGTTAACTTCCGATTAGCAACCACCATCGTCAACCTCCCATCTCATGCATCAACTAACAATGTCACCTACATCAACTGCCCCTTTTTCATAAGATAAATATTTGTGTTCATGTTTGTTCATTTAAAAATATCAATATGTTCGTGTTTGTTTATATTCAATCGTTAAAAATCTTCAAAACTAACACACCTCAATTAAAAGAGCCCAAACATTAAAAAAAAACTTAATTAACATAATAAACTAATATATACCAATTAAAACAAATCATTACAAACTATAAAATAGCAAAACGATTAAAAACAAAAACCTAAAAAAACCCTCAATAATACGAGGAACTCAAACTCGATGTCATCTTAGTGCGGGAAATCAATAAGAACCACTTGTTTTGAAATCATAAATGTTTAAAAATAAATAAAAATGGTTTAAATGCAACAATAAATACCTTATCTCTTAAATTAATACAACTAACAAAATCATTAATTTCTCTTTCTAATTAAGATAACTAAAACTAAAATAATAAAACAATATATAAAGAATTAATCTATTTTTGTATCTTATTTCTCCTAAATGTTGATTTTTCATCCTACACATATAGAACTTACTCATACACTAAATTTTGTCTCGTTTCAAAAATTTATTTGAACTCAATATATCAATATCCATTAACATGTAATTTTTCTTCATAGCGATCAATACACAATTTTTTCAATTAACATACCTACATAAATTAACACATAGTTACATTATGATGAAGTATAAAAAATAATAACAAAAAGTATATGTCACACCCCGACCTAAGGCGGCAGAACATGTCGGGGTGCAATGGATTTCTCACGAGCACAAGACACTATTAAAGTGACAGCATTTAAACAAATCATTCATTCCATTTAATCAACAAAAGTAACACAACATCATTCATACAAAATAAAACAAAATATAAGAATTTGATTGTTCATTCTTCTAATAACCTAGCGGTATCAAATAGAATGGCGTCTTCAAACTCCAAATCAAGTAATAATCAAACTTGTAACAATGCAGATAATAATATTTGTCAACACGTATGTTAGTGAGCAATTTCATAGTTTTGAGTATATATAACATGAGGAAAAATCCACAAATCGTATATGAAACTATAAATTAAAGCAACAATTGTGGTATATAAATCATAAGTAAATGAGGATCCTTTCTAATCGGTAACAACCGACATACTCAGATAATGAGGCCCTATTCTACTAGCACAATGCTAAGTAGTTAGGGGAGCGTATGATCATACTTATTGAGGCTCAACAACAACATAAAAATAAACACTCGTGCACGTAAAGCATATGAAGCGTATAACACACAATAGAGAAAGTATTCTAGTATCATACACCCTAACGTTTGTGGTTTGAGAATCGAGTACTATAAACCATTCTTGTTTTGAATAAGTATGCATGTTACCCCCAAATTATAAAAGTGAAAACGGGGATGATATGTACTCACATGAAATTAGTAACTTGAAGGATAGTTTGCGATAAAACGGGGGAGGGTAAGTTCAACGGGCAAGACCTAGATTAAAAAGGGTATTGAGTTAGTAGATGGTTTTAAAAGCTTTAAAGTAAAATAACTTGACAAGTAAAATAAATAATTAAAGTTTGAGAGTTAAAGTGTAGATACATAAGAATTAAAGTAATTGATTTAGAAAAGTAAGTTTACTCGAAGTCGGGTCTCGGTATCCTATTTATTAGTTTTTTACTTAACCTTTGTTAAGTAAATATTTGGGTATAATTGCAATATTGCAAAGTTAAATAGATACCAAAACGAGACTTTACGAGTGTTCGGATTTGTCGGTCCGAGTCTTGATAATTGGTCAAGCTCAAAGCCGAGATTTCAAAATGTTATGAGATAACTTAATGAAATCAAAAGAAGCTTAACCAAGTGTGTAGTTCTATTAAGAAGAACCTCGACGTCCGTTAAGCGAGTGATTAGTTTTGTCGGTCCAAACTTGTTATAAGATCAAGTTAGATCCAACATACCAAGTGTTTTGAGAAAACAATTTAAAATTAGTTTGTAAAATAGTTTTAGAGAAAATATGAGATTCGGTGGCTCAAAACACACTAGTGTATCTTAAGCGAATGAACTCGGTTTAGTTCGGTCTTGGTTCGGTCCTTGACTCGGAATAAAACCGAGGATGGTCACAACATACCTAATACCATGGAACTTTATTAAAATAACTTAGAAATGATAATACTCAAGTTTACATACAACATGTTAAAATAAAGTGTTTAAACAAGAGTTCGGTTTCGGTTCGGTCATTGACTCGGAATGAAACTCAGGATGGTTGCCACATATCCAATACCATAGAACTCATTAAAATAAACTTAAAAATAATAATACTCAAATCTTTCATACAATATGTTAAAAATAAAGTATTAAACAAAAGTTCAGTTTTGGTTCGGCTCCTTGATCCCGAATGAAACCGAAAATGGTGGTCACATACCTAATAACATTATAACATTGAACTGTTAAAGATGATTTTGAAACAACAAGTAAGTAGGGAATAAACAATATTAATAAGCATAAACAAAATAAAAGCATAAATTAAAGTATTTATCAAGGACTATAATAGTCCTCCATGAAACCTTGCCTTGTAGCACGACACTTCAACCGATCGTGGCCGGAGAAGTGAAAGCCAAAGGAAACAAGGGGTGTATATTATATATATGTTGAAACATCAAGCTTTAATTACCAAGAATTAGTTAGAAACAAAGATTAGTATTAGCTTGACCTTGAGAAGTCAAATTATTTAAGAACTTGAAGAAAGCATACTTAGATCTAGATTGGGGAGAGTTTGAGAAGAATGAGCAAACCCGAATGGAATGCTTTGGCCTTGTTTATATAGGGAAAGAGTGAAGTGTTAGCCATGGTGTTGCTTTTAAGAAGTTTCATGCATTTGGATGGTTTAAGTTGGTCAAACAAGGTGTAAACAAACAAATATAAGTTAAACCCAATATTTCATTAATAACGACGGATCCGAAAGATCAAAATGGGTCGGGTTTTTGATACAAAAATAAAAATAAGTTAAACCGAAAATGGCGAATGTTACAGTCTTCCCTACTTTAGGAAATTTCATCCCGAAAGCAAAAGAATCCGTAATAAACAAGTGCGGGTACTATTCCTTCATAGAGTCTTCTGTTCCCAAGTAAATCCAGCGCCACGACGTAATTCCCAACGGACGTTAACTAAACGTATGCGGCTACATTTGGTTCGTTTCTCATTGCGGTCCACGATTTCAACGGGTTTTTGGATCATTTTCAAGGTTGAATCGATACGTACTTCGTCGAGAGGTATGTGAAGATTACCTTTGGCTAAACACTTTTTGAGGTTTAAGACATGAAAGATTGGATGAAAACCGGTAATTTCTTGCGGTAATTCGAGTTATAAGCCACTTTTCCAATCCTTTCGAGGATTTTGAATGGACCTACAAAACGGGGTGCTAGTTTTCCTTTCTTTCCAAAACGGACTACCCCCTTCCAAGGGGATATCTTGAGAAGGATAAGGTCGCCAACATTGAACTCGAGGGGTTTTCGCCGTTAGTCGGCATAGCTCTTTTGGCGACTTCTAGCAGCGAGGAGATTTTTGTGGATTTGATTGATACGGTCGGTGGTGTCTTGGACCATCTCGGGACCGGTGATTTGGGCTTCACCAATCTCGTTACAAAAAATCGGGGAACGACACTTACGACCATAAAGAGCTTGGAATGGAGCCATATCAATGCTAGAATGATAGCTATTGTTGTAAGAGAATTCGATAAGCGGAAGATGATAATCCAATTTCCACCAAAATCAAGAACACAGGATCAAAGCATATCTTCAAGGGTTTGGATTGTACGCTCAGATTGGCCATCGGTTTGAGGATGATAAGCGGTACTAAGATCAAGGCGAGTGCCCAAAGCTTCTGGAAGCGATTTCCAAAATCGGGAGGTGAAACGAGCATCACGATCGGAAATAATGGTAAACGGAATACCATGGGGTATACAATTTCACGAACATAGATTTGAGCGAGTTGTTCGACTGAGTACTTCTAGCAAATCGGGATGAAGTGAGCCAATTTGGTTAATCGATCAATGATGACCCAAATGCTATCATTTTGCTTTTGAGTGGGTGGGGGGGGGTAATTTGGTGATAAAGTCCATAGCAATGTCTTCCCATTTCCAAATAGGAATAGGGGGTTGCTCGAGTAAACCAAAAGGTTTTTGATGTTCGGCTTTAAGCGTTGAGCAAGTAAGACATTTTAAGACATAAAGTTCTACGTCCTTTTTCATACCCGGCCACCAATAAACAGATCGAATTTCGAAGTACATCTTATCCGCACCGGGATGTATGGAATATCGCGACATATGAGCTTCATCGAGCATGAAAATACGATGTTCATCACGATCGGGAACCCACAAACGATTGAGAAAATAAAGCAAGCTGTAGGTTCCCAGCCGGATCTTCACAGGAGTATCTCTTAACACGTAGGTGCGGAATCCTTACGTAATACGATACGAGCGTAAGATGTATAATACGTTAAAACCAAACACAAACACACGTTACAATACTAATAAGCACGTTGTATTGCAACACTTCAACAAGTGATCTCAAATCACAAATACACGTTCTGGAATTATTTTACAAAACAAGCCGAAGTTGAGAATATATAATCCTCGACAACTTCGCCTAACATGTTAGGCGAAGTTGTCCTAACTTCGCTTGTCCACAAGTTCGCCTACATCCCAGGCGAACTTGTGTGACACAATATCTAAAACCAAATCAAACACTCTAACACGATTACATACACATACAAAACACTAGATACTGAACTACTGACATTATGCACCAACAGACCCCCCCTTGGCAGTAGCTTCATATCTCTATCTTCATTCTCGTGTCTAGTAATCCCAAAATCTCGTGTCACCAGTCTTCAAGCATGAACTCCCTGTCTTACACAGACAGAGACCACTCTCTGGTATTTCTTGGCTTCATCTTTCCATGCAGGAATATAAAATATCTTCTTCTCGTTTAGCACCTGCAAGTCAGCTTGAGACAAATTTACCAAGTGCATGGGATCATACACTCTCAGGACTTCTTGTTCATCTTCATCCTCCATAACAGCATCAGCTGTTTGACTATCAACATACCACCACTTAAGATTCTTTAAGACATCCTTGGGCATTGGTTTCATCGGCACTTCTTTCAAACACCGGATCGGTTTATATTTCATTACCGTCCAAGGTTTGCCATCAGCTCGCATTCCTCTTTCCTTATCTTCAACAAGCTTCACTTTCTGCGGCTTTAACAACTCAAACTTTTTGTCTTTTACAATTTCTTTCCACACAATCTTCCCAATAATTCTGGCCATGTTATCATCACTTCTATTAATCAACCCCAATTTAGCTAATCCTTCACCTCACACTCAGGCAAGGTATTCAAAGATCTCAACATCCTCTTAAAGTACTGAATCCTATCAAAACGTTTAATCACAAATAATCTCAACTGCTCATCATACAACCAGCATATAATACCCTTCTTTGATTGAGCATACCCTTTGATATTGTAACTCTTCTTGAACATGGTTGGAACCGCTGGCTTCTTTGTCTTTACAAACCACTGAGCGTAGCCTTCTTTCCATCTCGGCTGCTCTTCCCATTCAGACTCATCACTTTCCATATCTTCACCCACATTTGCCTTATCAACGTTTGGGATATCATGTTCTACACTGTCATCAACAATCTCTCCCTCTTCAATTTCACTATCAATCACAATATGTTCTCCTATCTTTTCAATCTCCTCAACAGGCAACACATCGTCATCACCCACAACATCATCATCCACCATTTCCTCATCATCCACTACCACAACATCTTCACCTCCTGATCCACCTGTTGTACCAGTTGACTCCCCCTGAGATGTGGTAGTCCCAAGAGTTTGTTCAGTTCTTGGCAACTCACCACCTGCACCTTTCGATGCATTGGGATCATCGTCTTTATCATGACTTTTCTGTGTTCTCAACTCATCGCCCTTGCAGCTCGTCTCCCCCTGAGATGCTAAGAACTGTTTTAAAGCATCAAAAATTTTACAGTGCTCAACAAGGAGGGAAGATTGAATCTGATTTTCTGCAACAAGGCGTTGGATAGCTTGAGTCTGGATTAGGTTGATTCTTAACTGTTCAGCCACCACCCTTTCAAGAGCTACTATCCTTTCAGAATCAGATAGGGTAGAATCAAAATCAAACCGCATATGAGAAACGTCTTGAGCATAAGATGGAGGGATTCCCAAACTAGCCGGAATATCAGAAGCAAGCTAAAAAGTAACGGCGGTGGTATTGTGACAGATAACCCCGCAGTAGCAACTAATGTCGACTCAACAAATCTTGCAACAACCTCCGATGGAGTAAGAGTAGGAGGTGGCAAGGAAACTATCTCTAGAGCCGAAAACTGAAACGTTGTAGGTGGAATGCCAATGATGATGATGTAGTTATCACGGGAACACCTGAGGTGATCGGTCCTGTCATAGTCATCGATGAAGGAACCATAGTCATACCAGATAACGCGGGTGGAGAGAAACGAACCACCCTTGAGCTTTCACCAGCTCGCGTAACCCTCACCAGTTCTGACCCTTTTCGATCGACGTATCAACTGGTCTAACTCCTCCTCAAAGTCAGATTCACTATCATCCGAGTCTTTCTTTTTTTTTCCATGTATTCTTTCCTGGCTGACCAGAATCTGTTGTGCTTCAACAATATCATCAGCGGAGGAGTCAGATTCGGTTCTCTCAGAATCAGCTACAGACGTAGCTACCATCGATACATTTACAGCAGAAACCTCAACTACTGAGACTTGAATCTCTGCAGCAGGATCAACTCGCTCCATATCAAAGAACCCTTGGCCACCAAAAGCAGCTTCAAGATCTACCTGTTCCTCCGGAGCCACAACAGGATCAGCAGGCAATGCTTGGTGTACCACAGGTGGTGGTTGAGGAACATCAGCCTATTGCGGTGCCGGGTCCCGAAATTCATCTCCAAGAGGAGAAACATAAGCAGGGTTTATCAAGTAACCAAATAATGGAGTATGCCGCGGACGAAGCTTTGGTTTACTGCGAGCACTCGACGACCTGCATTGCGCAAAGATCCTCTTGCTTACACTCTCAACATATCGAATTGGACGGCGTTGAGGTAGCGTAGGAGCTACATGATTCAAGATCATCTGTAAGAATCTTGGGCACATTAAGAATCTTTCATGAGCGACCGCGCGTCTCTGACGATCAATTTCATAAAACACCATCTGACTGAAGCTATAGGGCATGTTGTAAGTCAGGGCCGTCATGGCAGATTGCATCGTTGCTCCCATACCGTCAGTACCAGCTTTACGACCCGACATGCACACAATCAACACATGCATCAGAAAACGCCACTGATCCAGTAGGAATCCCTTCCATCTTTGTGTGTCACCCAAAGGACCCGAATAGCCCATTCGTAAAAATGCATCATCTCTGAATGGAGCTGGAAAGTCGGTTGGATCATCTGTGGTTTCAGCCCCGAACTGCAAGGCAACCCTGATCTGATTTGCTGAGAATTGCACCACCTGATTGTTCACTGTGGCGCGCATAACCGGAGGCTCAACTCTACAGTCATATTCTACCGTTCGCCAGAAATCTTCAATATTCGGTAGAGAAATGGGGAGAGTTGTAGTAATATCATGAAAAACACGTGAGCGAACTAGGAAGGAGATGATCTCGCGATAATCATCGACACCACTAGCATCCGGATCCAACGTGATATACATGTTGTGACCCGGAAAAAACTGTCTGTTGTTGTCACCACCTTCGTCACCACCGGCACCACCAGCTCCTGCTACAGCAGCCATATCTGCACAACAAATGGTCTAAGTTAGAACATCGACAAAGCAGATCATAACTTCGCCTGTTACCATGAGCGAAGTTATGATAACATCTTGTGTGTAGGCGAAGTTATCCATATGGCGAAGTTGATTACAACTTCGCCTTTACCATAACTTCGCCTGATAACAGATTAAAGCCTTTAAATAACAAGATAAGCAGTAGGCGAAGTTAAGTATAAGGCGAAGTTGATGATAACTTCGCCTAACCTTAACTTCGCCGCTGAACAACTTAGAATAATTAATTAATTAAAAGAGCAGGCGAAGTTATGCCTAGGGCGAAGTTGAGAGCAACTTCGCCTAAAGCTAACTTCGCCTGAATCTGAAACGGCATATAAACAAAGGTCATATCATGGTTTGATCAGAGTATTGGTGATTGATAACATAAAAGGATGATACTATGGAGATCTAGACGATCAAATTAGTTACGAACACATTAGAAAGAGATTGGTTAGCGGGTGTTTAAGGGTTGCATGAACGAGGTCACAAATCGGACCAAAACGACATCTGATTAACATCATTGACAAGAATTATAAGTCATACCGAGCCTACACACCTTTAACACGGATTGAAAACAAATAATAACAAGGTTCAACTCGAGGATTAAGTTCGCCGAGGGTTAGGAGTGTTATAAGTTCGCTGGGTTTCTGAAAAAGTGTAAAGGATTTGACCAGGTTGACCTTTATATATAGGTTTGAAAATACTCAGGCAAAGTTAAGGCTAACTTCGCCCTAACTTCGCCCTTAACTTCGCCCCTTAACAACTTCGCTTAGTATTAAATTCGCCCCTGCACAACTTCGCTTAGTTTTTTACTTACAAAACAGGCCCTTATACATTTGATCAAAATGCAACTATCTTTTTTAAAAAAAAACCTCCGTTAAAGATTTAAACTTTATAATCAAAGAAACAAGTAACCAAGCTTTGAACCATAAAACGAAAGATGCAAAGAAAATTTTAGAAATTAAGTAAACGGGATCAAATTTCAGTCTTGACGGGGACCAGCATGTTTTAGAAAAGATCCGAACAGGAATCGTACTAATTAAGTGGCTGTCACATAGATCCATGTTCAGCGGTATTATGACATAAAGAAACAGGTTGTAAGCAGGTATACAACTTCGTATGGTTTTCATCGCTTCTGTGATACGGATTAGGTTCAATTAAGCTCAAAATTTAGATGGACATCACATCAGAGATTGTGATGCCTCCTATCTATTCTCAAAGCGTATTTGGCTTTCCCCAAGTCACCCCGAGTTGACCTCGACCCGTAGTGTCTGATTAAACAGTAAGTACATATTGATCTTTAGAGTCTTCTTCCCGTTCTCTTTCTTACCTCTTGATTGATAAGTATAACAACATAAGCTTCAGAAGGCTTAACAACCCCTTTTTTTTAATAAACACGAAAAACTAGGTTACTCGGGATTGATCATCCCATTAAGCTCAATAAGATTTTGAAAACGAGTTCGGTCAAACGCTTTAGTAAAAAGATCAGCGAAATTATCCAACGAATCAACCTTTTCTAGCACTATTAATTTCTTCTCAGCACAATCCCGTATAAAATAATGACGAATGTCAATGTGTTTAGTTTTGCTGTGTTTGACGGGATTGCTAGTTACTGAGATTGCAACAGTGTTATCAATGCAAATAGGAGTTTGAGTGAAATTCAGACCGTAATCGCGCAATTGCTGTTGTATCCAAAGAACCTGGGAGCAGCAGTTTGATGCTGCCATGTACTCTGCTTCACAGGTGGAAATGGCTACTGAGGTCTGCTTCTTGCACTGCCATGACACCAATCTTCCTCCCAGAAACTGACATCCACCGGTTGTCGACTTCCTGTTCTGATTGCAACCTCCATAGTCAGAATCCGTGTAAGCTACCAAATCTAGTTCTCCCTCTTTCGCGTACCACAATCCCAACTTAGGCTTGCCTTTGAGATACCGTAACATTCTCTTCACTCCCTTCATGTGAGATTCCTTCGGGCTTGCCTGAAAACGAGCACAAAGATGAACTGCAATCCCATAAAGAAGGTTAATTCTCCCATTGCGCTCATTTCAAACCTCCTTTTCATGACTTCTTCAAATTCCGGACACATGGCGACTTTTGATGCAGCAAAAATGATGTCGTCCACATAGACTTGCACTAGTAGAAAATCTCCCCCTTTTCTCTTGACAAACAGCGTGCTGCCGATCTTTCCTCTTTCGAACCCATTCTCAAGCAAGTAATCAAGCAAGGTTGCGTACCATGCACGAGGGGCCTGATGTAGCCCATATAACTCTTTACTCAGTTTGTACACATGATCAGGAAAATCTGGGTCAGGGAAACCCGGAGGTTGTTCAACGTACACCACCTCATCGACTTTACCATTAAGAAAGGCACTTTTCACATCTAACTGGAACACCTTCATCTCATTGTGTGCAGCAAATGCCAAAAATAGTCGAATTGCCTCCAATCTTGCCCACAGGAGCAAACACTTCATTGTAGTCGATTCCTTTTTGCTGATTAAACCCTTTTACTACCAGCCTCGCCTTGTTCCTTATGATTATCCCTTTCTCATCTCTCTTATATTTAAAAACCCACTTTGTGCCAATAGCATGTACATTCTTCGGTTTTGCAACTAATTTCCGTACTTCCATCTTCTCGAACTGTGCTAACTCTTCTTGCATGGATTCGACCCACGAGCTATCCTTTAGAGCCATTTGATAATTCTTTGGTTCAATCTGGCTGATGAAGCAGGTGTACAAGCATTCATTTATGATACCCGTTTCTTTAATGCTTGCGTAAACACAAGTGTGTTCATCCAAACTTCTTCTTGTCTGAACACCGTCAAACAGGTTACCTATCACATTCTCCAAAGGGTGATTTTTGTGAATAGCAGTAGTCTGAACTGGACCGACTTCCAGATTGTTTTCTAAATTTGAAGAGAGTTCTTCAATAGGTGATTGATGTTGAGAGTGAAATGGGTTGTAGAATTCTTCTTCAGTAGAGGCAGTAGAAGTATCAACGGCACTTGACGAGGAAGGTTGACTTTCATCGTATCGTGGACGTTGCACAATATTTTCCTCCTCGTCATACAGAATCTGTGAAGCAATTTTCTCATCAACTTCTGCAAAGTCCAAGTAAGGCATATTAAAAGATTTGAACAGTTTATCATAGTCGAAAGCTTCAGCGGGTCCCATGCTAGGCTTTGGTGATTTGTAACTCGTGATGTCAGTGTTACATACCACCTCAACATTGTTGTTCGATAAATTAAAGACTCTTCTATTGGGAGTCCCAACGACATATCCGACTAAAATACCTTCATCGGCTTTCTCACCAAATTTTGAGTTTGTCTTTAATATCGTACATGGGGACCCGAAAGGTTCGAGACCATTCAAGTTTGGCTTTCTACCATGCATAAGTTCATAACAAGTTTTATTCAATATTTTAACAATTAAAACACGATTAAGGAAATAACAGGCTGTGGCAACAGCTTCAGCCCAGAACACCACGGGAAGTTTAGCATCAGCCAGTATGGTTCTGGCTCCTTCAATTAGCGTCATATTCTTCCTCTCAGCCACCCCATTTTGTTGCGGAGTATACGGGGCGCTGTACCGATGGTCTATCCCTTTTTGTAAGAAGAACATCTCCATCTGGTAGTTCTTGAACTCTGTACCATTATCACTCCTGATGTACTTAACCTTTCTCCCAACAATGTTTTCAACCTTGGTAATCAAGTTAATTACCAACTGAACCATCTCATCTTTTGCCTTCAGAAAGAATACCCAAGAGTATCGAGAGTAATCATCGGCTACTACCAAGCAGTATGACGTTCCACCTAGGCTCTTTACATTCACGGGACCAAAAAGATCCATGTGAAGTAGGTCTAGGGTACTGACAATTGAGTTAACCTTCTTGGAGTGATGAGGTTTTTTGTGTTGCTTTCTCTTCTTACACGATAAGCATTGATTGTCAAAGTTAAAATTCTTCAAGGGAACACCAAGCACTAGCCCATTTTTGACTATGTAATTCATTTTGCGAAGATGTATATGTCCCATTCTTCGATGCCATAACTCGGACTCGGACTCAGTGGCCTTTGACAGAAGACATGACTCTTCTGTTGTCATCTCATTTGACCTTATATCCATTACATATGTGTTCTTTTCTCTTGGAGCTTTCATCACCACCCATGCCTCTGGTATCTTGAAACCCGGATAAAGAACGATTGCCTCATTTTTGGTAAAATGCACCGTGTATTCTTTGTCACAAATCTGAGACACACTCAACAAGTTATGCTTCAACTCTTCAACAAAATTCACCTTCTCTAACTTCATTTTTCCATTTGTCACAGTTCCCATACCAGTGATTCTTCCTCCACTCTCTCCAGCGAAACTTACTCTTCCTCCTTGAACAGGTTTCCATTCACGTAACAAATTCTTGTTACCAGTCATGTGCCGGGAACAGCCACTGTCCACAACCCACAGATTGTTTACAGCCCAGTTCAACTATTTCTGCACGATTAAAGAAAAAGATTAAAATCTAGGGACCCAAGACCTACTGGTCATGGGTCGATTTAATCTGTTGACCGGCATCCAGTACTTTGGTTGCCCAAAGTCAGTTTGAGGATGATTTCTGTAAGTTCTGAAAGGATACTTGCTCGAGGATTGACTATGAGGCCATCCAAACCTTCGTGAACTAACTGAATTATAATTGGTGGTTTGGTAGTTAACTGGTGAAAAATGAGACCGATTTCTTTGAAATCTTGGATTAGTCCAATGTCTGAAATTTGGTGATTTCGCATTCTTACCAGTATAATAATTACTATTCGTTTTATTCTCAGTTTTCGGAGGCCTCATACATCTAAATTTACTCTGGTTTAGAGGACAATCAGCAATAAGGTGTCCTATTTGATTGCATCTGAAACAACTTCTGTGTTCAACTTTCGTCTCAACAGTTGTTGCAGATGTCGAGGTTGCATTACTACCCGTTTGTCTAACATATGGTGGAACGAACGGGTTTAGGGAAGAATTCTTTTCATTTGGCTTATATTCCTCCCCACGTTTTAGTAACACTACCTCTTCTTTTATCTCACCCGATTCAGATGACTTGTCCGAATTTGATGAGACAGAGCTAGGAACAGAAATCTCAACATTCGAAATTGGCTTACTCGTTTCGCTTTTACTAACTTCAGGTTCTTTAGTCGAAATTTTGACTGGAACTGTCTGACTAATCTCAACATCAGCAGATTTTTGATTACTGGGATTATAAGTATAGTTATTGTTATACGGTGGTGGAACTTCAGAAAATCCAATTCCCCCTTTGTTAACTGGGGAACGTTGAACACTTATGATGTGATCAAGCATTGCTGAGGAGTTTCTAAATTGTTCAATTTTTCTGTTTAGTTCCACCACTTTTACCTGGTAATCAGCTATCTGTTTATCTCTTTCAGCAATTAGTTTGATTTTTTCTTCTAACACTTCATAACTAAGATCAATTACTTGAATTTTATCAGCTAGACTGGCTTTAAGACTTCTGATATTCTTTTCACTGGCTTTTATTTTTACCGAGTAACTGTTTTCTCTAGTTTTAGTGTAGTGATGATCTTCTTTTAATATTTTAAATTGTGCGTCCAAACTAACAAACTGATCAGTTACTGTTTTCAATTGTTCAGACAGATTTTCACATTGCATACAATGAAGTTCAGAACTTACCTCAGAGTGCTGATCGTTCACTTCTGTCATATATGCTTGATTTTCTCATTGCATACAAACTGATGTTCTGACTTCTTTCGACTCTCTCATTTGTACATTCCTTAGCAAAGTGACCATTCTGTTGACAGTTATAACATCGAACCTTTGACTTATCAAACCCTGGTCTTTCTCCAACGAACTTTCTACCCGTTTTCTTCATGAATCTCTTTACTCTTCTTACTATCATAGCCATCTGCCATTGTAGATCCATCTCTTCCAAATCATCAGCATCGATCTGATCATAGTCTTCATCCAAAGTTGCAGGGTTGACTATTTTACCTTTGAATAGTTCTCGTAAGATTCAATGAAGGATGCATAGAGAGCAAACTGTTGTTCAACTGATTTAACACTCATGGGCATCTGTGAGTAGTTGTTGGTTGGAACATTTGACGAGAAATTTCCAGTTGTGGCTTGAGGTTTTGAAGAATTACTTCCTCCAGCTACGAAACATACATCGCCATCCATGTTGAGAATCACATGACCATCTCGAGTTGAGTTTGAGTTTGAGTCTCCCTTTGAGTAGTAGGCAGAGGATTCTGATTTTGAACTTGAACTTGGAGTAACTTTCGCACCATACATTCCTGGATCCTGAACCTGATCAGTTGGTGTCTCCTTCCGAACCATGTTAAGTTCAAAATTTCGTAATTTATTGACTGTTGTTTCCAAGTCAATATTGGCAAACTCCTTATCTTCCCTCATCAAAACCGTGTACATTTCCCATTTCGGTGGAAGAGCATCAAGAGGTTTCTCTACTATCTCTTCTTCTTTGTAGTCAATGGAGTAATTGCTAAGTTCGGTCATCAGGTGATAATATCTTGTGATGATATCGTCAAGTGATTCATTTTTCAAATATTTGAACACCGAGAATTGGGTTTTTAGAAGCTTTGTCTTGGAAGCACGTATCCCCACATTACCTTCATATCGATTTTCTAGTGCTTCCCATAGCTCTCTAGCGGTTTTGTACTTCTTGAAGGTATGAAGAATCTCTTGTGGAAGAGCCATGGTTATTGTTGCATGAGCTTTACTCTCTGCCTCATACATTTTCTTCTCCTCCTCTTCCATCTTACTGTACTTCTTAATTTGATCACGACCTTCAAACAAGGATGTTGGTGGAATGCATCCGTCTTGTATGCACACCCACATCTTAGCATCTTGATATTTAACATACTGTTCAAACCGATCTTTCCAAGCAACGAAATCGGTACCCTTGAGCATTTTTGGAGCTTTAGTTGCTGAACCGGCTTCAACCTCCATTTTTACCAGTTCTGTAATATTTATCGAGGTCATAGTTGAAAGAAACACAACACAAAACACAAAGAAAGTATTAAAATTTTTTTTATTTTTAACAGTGATCAGAAGGCGAAGTTAATATAACTTCGCTTGAATTCCAACTTCAACTTCGCTTCTCAACTTCGCTAAACTCTTAACTTCGCTGCTTCCTAACTTCGCTATACTCAGCTTCGCTTGACCTTAACTTCGCTTGATCTATAACTTCGCCTGAATTCAACTTCGCTTGATTGATAACTTCGCTTAACCTTATAAGTTCGCTTAAACCCTACGAACAGTGACGGCAACTTCGCCTGATGAACACAAGGTTTTTGCATGTTTTAATTTGACGTATTGCGAGGTATGCGAAGGTGTAATGGGTTATATTTGATGGTGGGAGATGGGTAAGACACAAAAAACTAGGTATTTCAACGTAAACTCGTTCCGCGAATAGTCGAACGGAACGATCTTAACACTCGTGTGATAATCCCGAACCACACAATCACGAGCAAACGCTCTGATACCACTTGTAAGTCCCTCCGGGGCGTCGCTGATCGATACGAGATCCGCACGAGGTTTAGGAGTGCGGAATCCTCCTAGACTCATTTAATGGTGTAGAAGACGAAGAACACGATCATACATAAACAAACACACGAACAAACACACAAGCGGGATAAACGAATCTGCAGATCTTTTATATCATAACCAAACCACGTTACAAACCGAACAAAAGCAAAGATACGGCCGATCCGAGGTGAGCTCTATCTCGGGCCGTCCCACACGAATCTACCTCTCTGTTTCTCTATAAACAATTGAACTGAAACACAAAAACACTCTAACTTTTCTCGATTCCAAACCCTAAACAAGACACACATATATATAGAAAACCAACTTCGCGGGCTTGGGCTTGGGCTAGTAGGCGAAGTTAAGTTGTTCTAACTTCGCCTATGGCGTCTCCGCTGGTCAGAATTGCATAGCGACGGTCACAAAATGCACCAACATGCCGTGCTTGTAGGTACGCATTAGTGTATTATGAGTCAAGGATCAGTCAATGCCCACCGTCTATTACCTTAAAATAGAAGAAGAGAGTGTAAAAAAAAGAAGTGAAGCGAGAAGAGAACACTTTTTTTTTTCTGATGGATTGTGAATGTTGTATGTTTGAGGAGGAAGAAGGCATTTTATTATATTGTATTTCTTGTATACTAAAAAGGTAAAAAAAAAGTACTGAGAACTTTTTAACAACATAGAGACCAAGTCAAATATCTAAGTTATATTATTATATATGTTTTATTCACGTTTCCTTTTGATTTTTTGTTACTTTATTTTATAGGTCATATTAATATTATCGTAGAATATGCTTAAAATGGTTATAAGAGTTACCTATTTTTAGAGTATTAAATACTAAACACTAGTAAAAGTAATAATAATAAGTAATGAATTTAATAAAAATTGAATTATTAGATGCAATAAAATGCAGTTGGTCTTCTGGTCGTCTCATAATTGTAATGGTTGTTAATGCTTGAAATATTAAAATCTTAAGTTTAAAACTTGATTGAAGAGGGGCTTTTTCATAGTTGTAGGTTTTCTTGATGGTGTTCTTGGGTGAGTTACATATGACGTGTTAAAATCGAGATGAACAATTCACATCCCATCTCGAGAAGACTCATTGTGGGTAGTTTCAAACGTTGTTCAAAAACAAAAAGAAGGTGCAGTAAATACCCAAAAGTTCATTTCGTTATGGGCTTTCAGAATGGTCGGCCAACCCTGTTCTCTATGACCCAAACTATATTTTTACTCGGTTTATTACGTGCCCACCGTAACAAAAATTCCTGGATCCGCCTCTGTGTAAGGTCGCCCTACATGTTTCGTATATTTCTTCATTGATGGGCTATAAATCTTGTGTAGGCATACGATTCGTATAGGTATCAAGCTTTATTGACAGAAAGCAAGAATCATGTATTTCAATACTAAAATAAATTAGTGCCTTGTATAAGCAATGAGTATAACTTGAAACGAAAGATTATTAGAGATAAGTATGGAAACCGAAACGAGAGATTATTGGAGAGAAGTATGGAAACCGAATAACATCTTTGACTATATAAATTGAATGAAATATTTAAAATTTAAATTTGTTATGACCAGGTATCCTTAATACGCCCCCACAAATTGAAGGCTCAGTTGGAAACTACAATCTTGGAGAAGAAAGGGTGCTCGGCTCAATGGCTTTGTTAACATGTCAGCAAGCTCGTGTTTAGAATCAACATGTAGGACCTGTAGCAAAACAGCAACAATACTTTCGAAAGCAGGTGCTGAAGAAACACTAACCGGACCCCGGGCAGATTACTGGTAACCTGGGGGTTGGAGAGATGTTTCCCACGAGGGGTTAGACCCTTGGAAGATGGTTCTTCTGATAACCTGCAAAACAGACACCGTGAGCTCGTCACTGAGAAGGGGGGGGTTCCTCCTTGTGACCACCCTCCGGCGTGAGAATCAGACTAGATTGCTCTTTAAATATAAAAGTATATTAAGAGATTGCTAGAGCAGATATCAGGTATAATATGATGATAATGTAGTAAGATATGTTGTGTCCAGATGATCATACCATTTGGGGTATTTATAGCCGAAGGTAGGTTTCCAAGGAGGTATGGCCGGCTGCAACAGTGTTCCTGTTCATCAACAGTAGTCTACGCACGTGCCCTGCTGGTAGTTGGTGGGTAGGCAGCGGCTGATAGCGACCAGGCCTGCTGTATACTATTCCCTTTCCACCAACTGCCGGCTACGCACGTGGTATGACAGTAGTTGGTAAGTAGGCAGCGGCTTAATAGTGATACAGTACAGGAGCATGCTGCTTGCCATACTGTATCAGTGAGCTGTCGTATCCCTGATCAGATCTTTCGCCCATACCTCGTCAGGTACAGTAAAAGGTCCTTCAGTATAGACTGGCTTATTTGGGCGGGAGTATTCCCCCTCCCGCCTCTGTGCGGGATTGCTCCCGGCTTTGCTCATTCCTTCAGGTGACACTGAATGATCGAGAGCTAAGTACCTAGTGCGTGTAGTCATGCTGCGCGGGTGGCCTTCCCTCATGGCTTGTATCCGAGGCTGCGGGAACAGGCGGAGTCCTTCACCATGGGAGGCATTTCCTGCGGGACCAGCTTGCATACTGCGCGTAAGGACGTCACGTCTCTGAGCATGGTTGGTCCTGCGGATCCAGTTGGTCTCTGCGCAGACGTCCCTGTTTAAGGTGAGTCTTGCGGGTCCAACTGGGCTCTGCTGGGACCTACCTCTTCAAGTCCCCCCAGTCCAATGTTCTTCTCATGCGTGTTTAATAAAGTGAGGTGAACTTTTGGACTTAAGCAAAGGGTTTTGAAAAGGGTTTTGTAAGGTTTTCCATGGGAAGTCCTTGTCACTTGCAGAAATGCCCGAGTTTCCTGCTTGGTCTTTGGGTATGATGCGGGTAGGTCTGTAACCTCCTCGCAAGTCAGGAGCATTGAGTCCCAGTTGTGTGGATTCTCCATGAGGTTTTGGTAGTTTTGAATATAGTGATCAATTATGTTAAAACCACCAATTCCATCCTGGAACTTCAAACAACGTAGTTCTCAACGTTCCCGCTATGCGGGGATGTTATTTCCGTTTCCGCAAGCATTGCCCAGAAGATCCTTCCTGGTTTCAATTCCCAGCGGAGCGCTAGGTATGTGAAGGGTTTTGCCTTAACACTGTACCAGCGCTCGTCTTACGGTTACTTTACTTCCAAGGTATTCCTAGCGTCAATTCCCTGCAGGTGCTAGGTATGTGAAGGGTTTTGCCTTTACACTGTACCCGCATCTGTCTTATAGTTACTTGGTTGCCGAGGAATATTTGGCTTCAATTCCCTGCGGGTGCTAGGTATGTGAAGAGTTTTGCCTTTACACTGTACCCGCATCCGTCTAACGGTTACTTGTTCGCCAAGGTTTACTTGGCTTCAATTCCCTGCGGGTGCTAGGTATGTGAAGGATTTTGCCTTTACACTGTACCCGCATCCGTCTAACGGTTACTTGTTCGCCAAGGTTTACTTGGCTTCAATTCCCTGCGGGTGCTAGGTATGTGAAGGATTTTGCCTTTACACTGTACCCGCATCCGTCTAACGGTTACTTGTTCGCCAAGGTTTACTTGGCTTCAATTCCCTGCGGGTGCTAGGTATGTGAAGGGTTTTGCCTTTACACTGTACCCGCATCCGTCTAACGGTTACTTGTTCGCCAAGGTTTACTTGGCTTCAATTCCCTGCGGGTGCTAGGTATGTGAAGGGTTTTGCCTTTACACTGTACCCGCATCCGTCTAACGGTTACTTGTTTGCCAAGGGGTAAGGGGTATTTTCCCGCTTACTTTTTAATATTTTCGAATTTTGAATTTTGAAATTCGAAGAGTTGGTGGAAAGATAAGAACAGTCCAAACCTCTGAAACGTCGTGCGACGGTTTCTTCTGACTGTGTCAGGACGTGCAGGAAGTTATGGTGACGTGACAGAACATGGTCATTCCAGACGCTTTTCCTGGCGCGTGGGCACGATTTTTCGGGCGCGTGGCCGCGAAATTACTGGCACGCGTCCTGTCAACAGCTGTTGCCAGCCTGCTTTTTGCCACGTGTCATAGTTTCATTGCACCTTCGATTTCTCTCTCCTCCGCATTAAATTCACCGCATTAATTGCGATTAGTATATAAAGGGGGAGAGGCCCCTTTGTAATCCACACTTTCACCTCTCTTCTTCATCTTAGTGATTTCCGGCAAATACTCCCCTTTTTCAGGCAAGCATTTTCCCGAAATCACTCTTCTTTCTGCAAAAATGTCTTCTCATGATGCTGAAGCCGTAGCCGACGATAGGAGTACTGCTGGCGAGTGCCAGTGTGCTCTACCTCTCGATCAGTACCAGTACATAGTCAGGAAGTTCATGCTCGAGTCTCTCGAGCCTGAGTTTCCTGAATCCCACCAAACTGTGTACGATGCCCCCAGTGGCAAGATCGGGGTATATGCTGCATTCTTTGTTTATGGGAACCTTAGGTTTCCATTGACAAAGTTTATGTATCGTGTCCTGGAGAGGCACGGTGTGCACCTGACCGAGGTGCATCCGATGGCGATTGCCAAGGTCCGGCACTTCGAGTGGGTGTGCCGGATTCTGGGTATTGAGCCCTACGTGGACCGCCTGATGACCTTCTATACTTGGAGGTGCGTCCAAGGGTGGTACACCCTGACAACCCGTATAAAGGGTTTGAAGATCTGCGTGACCGAGCGCAGTCTCCGATCGTGGAAGCGGGAGTTCTTCTACATCTCTGCCCGCGCCATCCCCATTGCTATGAAGTTCAAGAAGGGTCAAGCGCTTCCGAGCCTTCACGCTTCCAGCTACCAGGAGGCGGAATGGTTCGCGAAGATATCCCGGGTCCAATCTCCGGTTTACCGGTTTGCGGAGTCCGGGATGGTGCTGCTGGGGATGAGCCGGGTATGGAAGGATGCGTCCCGGTTTCCCATCCTTCTTGAATATGGTTTGAACTCTATTCCTTATGGTATGTCTTGTCTTTCTTGCTGATATTAGTTAATTTTCTAACTGTTTCTTTTTCTTTCAGAGGGGAATAATTTGGAGTCGCTCCTGTTCCCGCGGGAAGCTGACAGTCCTGTGCGGGTGGGCACTCGTGCTCTGGATGACAATGAGTTGCCCATCCTGGAGCAAACGGCGGATAGGTTTGTGGAGGTCTATCCGCCGGGCCAAGAGATCCTGAGCCACCGGCGGCCAGGTAAGGAGATATTCTATCCTGAACCCCTCAATGCTGTACCCGTTGCTGAAAATCCTTACATCCTGTCTTCTGAGGAATCCGCAGATGGTCCTCCCCTTGTGCGGAAGAAGAAGACTGCTACCCGGCGTGAAGGGGAAGGAGAAGGCCACAGCTGATCCAGTGGTTCTCTCTGACACGGAGTCAGATAGTGAAGAGGTGGCGGGGAAGCCCGGTGGTGAGAAGACCACTACTCCGGAGGCTACGACCGTTACCTCCGGAGAACCAACGAAGACGACGGTGACCGGTACCAAGAGGCCGGCTCCATCGGGCTCCTCCCCGCCCGTCCGTACGTTCAGGGTCAAGAAAACCCGTAAGTATAATCATAATTCCTTTGTAGATTTGTCACTTCATAATTTTCTTTTAACACTTTCTTCTTTGTGCAGGCGTGGATGTTGACGCAATCCTGGGTGAAACGCAGGGGAGTACCTCCTCGCCAATGACGGTAGGCTCGGTCAGCCTTCCTGAGGCGTCGACCCAGTCGCCTGCGCCTGCATCCGCTGGTCCAGTTGCTCGTTCCGTCGAGCCAACTGTTCCGGCCGAGATGACGTCACCGCCGGCCGTGAGTGCGATTTTTACAGCATCCTTCACGGAACCGGCGGTTACTGCTGCTTTTAAGGAGGCGGCGACCGCGGCGGAGACAACGACGGCGACCACGGCGGCTGCCACCATGCCCGCGCCACCGGCACCAATGGCCGGACCATCAGGTACGCGCAGGGCTTCACGCCGATCTTTGCCACCTTCCCGTCTGCCTGACCTGTTGGATGGATTTCCTTTAGGTACAGGTGATGGGTTTGGCGGCTATCGGCCTGTCATTGACCCTACAGGTGCGTAGGGTTCCTTTCTTTTTCCCTTAATGTTTTTCATCATCTTTTCCTTACTGCTTTTGTTTCTTTTGCAGTGTCGGATTCCAATGAAGTGTATGTTCCTCGATGGAACATACGCCGAGGAACAACCCTTCGCACACCCGTGGAGTGCGTGGACTGGGCTCGCCACGCTGCTCCTCCGGGCGCGTTGGGTGAAGCCATGGTTAGCTACCAGGAGGGTAGGCTAACTAATGAGCTTCGGGTTCTCCAGGCCCGGATGCAGCCGCGCGTCGAGCTGCTTTGTCGTGAAAACGACAAGTTGAAAGCAGCTCACGCCAAGGACATATCTGAGGCGCGTGCTCTTCGGGAGGAGAACCAACAGCTGGCGGCAGCTGCCGCCGACAAGGAGAAGGCCTTCAAGGCCCTCGAGGTTGAAGTTCAGGCGCGACTCGAGGCCCGCTCCAAGGCTGCCCAAGCTGTGAATGAACAGCTTCGGCTGGCCAGGGAGACTGCGCGAAACGCAACCGAGAGGGCTGCCAAGGCTGAAGCCGTTGCTGAGCCTTTGCGTGTGGAGAATGAGGAGCTCAAGGCCAAATTAGAGGCTCTCCAACGCGCTCATGATGCCTTGGCAATGGAGGATGCCAAGAAACTTCAGGAAATCCTGGACCAAAGGGGGGTGCTTGACCAGACCCAGCGGAAGCTTAAGGGCGTCGAAGAGGCTGCCGCTAAGGAAGTTTTACTTGCCAACCTTAACAAGAGCGAAGCCGAACGCGCCCATACCGAAGCTCAAGCTGCCCTCCGATGGCTTCTTCGAGAAGCGTTGCCTCAGGTATGTTTAGATTTATCTTCACGCATTTCTTTTGTAAGAAAAGGTTCTAATACTTGTGTTTTCTTTGTAGGTTGTGCGTCGGGTCTTTTCAGAGACCTCTTACGATGATGCTATGACCGCAGCCCTCAACGCTTCTCATGATGATGGGGAAAAGGCCGGCTTCATGCTTGGTCTAAGGTTTGTTGAGAAAGGCGTCCCGCCTTCCAACTTCCCTTTGTTCAATGTGGATACTGAAGCCATTTATGACCAAGCATTGAACCAATACGCCGCCTTCCCGCATCCAGTGGTGGAGAAGGTGGACGAAGTAGCTGCTGATGATGGGTTAGCTGTCCTCAAAGCGTTCCTCGAACCACCCCGTTCTTCTGACGGAGCGGGTCCAAGTGGAAGCGGCCCTGAGGCTTGATCCTGAAGATCCCTTCCCATTGCTAAGACTTGTATAGTTTTTTATTTTTTCTTTTAGGCGGGTAGTTACCCGGCCATTCTTGTAATATATTCTTGAAATATTAATCTTTTTGCGTATAAGATTGTTATTTCCTTCTTTGGGTTCCTTGCTTTATAAACTTATGACTTGCATACTTAGTTTAAATTAGCAATTTTCCAAGTGTTTAGAATAAGAACCTTTGAACGTGGTTGATAGTGGGTTAAAGTTTCGCTTCCTCCTTCGTGATTGTGCGGGTAGAACCGTCACTTGCACTTGGTAGGATGGCTAAACTTTAACTTTTATCTAACCTGCGTGTAGGTTTTTCTTGCCTTTTGAGGATAAGTTAACCTTTGAACGTGGTTGATAATAGGTGTGAAGTTTTGCTTCCTCTTTCGTGATTGTGTGGGTAGAACCGTCACTTGCACTTAGTAGGATGGCAAAACTTTACCCATACCTGACCTGCGTGTAGGTTTTTCTTGCCTTTTGAGGATAAGTTAACCTTTGAACGTGGTTGATAATAGGTGTGAAGTTCTGCTTCCTCTTTCGTGATTGTGCGGGTAGAACCGTCACTTGCACTTGGTAGGATGGCAAAACTTTACCCATACCTGACCTGCGTGTAGGTTTTTCTTACCTTTTGAGGATAAGTTAACCTTTGAACGTGGTTGATAATAGGTGTGAAGTTTTGCTTCCTCTTTCGTGATTGTGCGGGTAGAACCATCACTTGCACTTAGTAGGATGGCAAAACTTTACCCATACCTGACCTGCGTGTAGGTTTTTCTTACCTTTTGAGGATAAGTTAACCTTTGAACGTGGTTGATAATAGGTGTGAAGTTTTGCTTCCTCTTTCGTGATTGTGCGGGTAGAACCGTCACTTGCACTTAGTAGGATGGCAAAACTTTACCCATACCTGACCTGCGTGTAGGTTTTTCTTACCTTTTTAAGAATTTTGTTTTGAACCGTTCGACGCGCGGTTGTCGATAGGTTAGTGTTCATTTTCCTTTCATGATTCATGCGGATAGACCGGCACTTTCATTTAATGGAATAATTGAACTCTTCTCCTTCAACTGACCTGCGTGAAGGTTTGCCACGTTATTGGGTTCGTGCGGGTAAGACCGCCTTCCCACGCAACGACTTCACGTAATGTGAATGCCGTCACCAGTGTTGGATAGTTTTAACCGTTCGACGCGCGGTTGTTGATAGGTTATTATTCAGTTTCGTTAATGATTCATGCGGATAGACCGGCACTTTCATTTTTGGGTGCTGAACTTTTTCCCCTTCAACTAACCTGCGTGAAGGTTTGTCACGTTATTGGGTTCGTGCGGGTAGGACCGCCTTCCCATGCAATGACTTCACGTAATTATGCGGTGAAAACCGGCATATTAGTGTCCAGAAAAGTATTAAATGTAAAATCATCAGCTTCGATATTCTTAAAAGAGAATCATTTCCATTAGAAGTGGCTCTTGGCCTTTTCTTTACAAATTGGAATTGATTTACATGCAAACTGTGTAAATGAGCTCCCTTCCTTGTTGGGATGGGAGTGCCATCGAGCCGATACGCACCTGGTTCGGGATCTCGTTCTTTACGCAGCATGTAGTCTCGATTTTGAAGCTGGAATTGATTTTTGTTTTCCCCAGCTGGGGTTCTATACGCACCCGCCTGCTCAGCCTTTATTACGCCACGAGGTGCGCGAGCGTCCCATCTCTGGCAAATGCTTCGACCATATCTTTTACATCTATGCATTCTTCAGTGTTGTGGCCCTTTGTCTTGTGAAAGTCACAGTATTTGCTCCGATCTGCATCGTGACGATGTCGGATTATTGGCGGTTTTGGCCATGGGAGCCCTTCAGTGGCGAATATCTCAGTGACGCTTTTGGTGAGTGGCGTCCATCTGGAGTTCCGGTGCGACTGTACATTATCCCTTCCGCCCAACCGATTTTGCAAGCCGGATGAGGTGTCAAAGTTTACCCTTGACTGCCAGATGCCTAGCTTTCGTTTTTTATTTAATCGGGCGGTGAGGACGTTGTCTTCTCTCGTCCTCTGGGTGTAGAGGTTTGTGCTCTGTGGGAGATCTCTACCCAGTTGCTTCTCTGTTTCCGCATAGCGTTTTGCTGCTGTCATGATGCCATCCCATGTGGATGGCATGCCATCTTTACCCGTTAGGGTGCGGATGAGCTCCGGGTCATGTGCGCCCTGGATGAAGGCAGCGCGAACAAGATCTTCACTGATATTGCCCAAACTTAACTTCTTTGAGTTGAAGCGAGTGATGAAGTTTGGCAGAGATTCGTCTTCCTCTCGTATGCATTTGAGGATTGTCCATTGCTCCTCGGTATACTTCCGTTGCTGGCTGAAGTGTTGGCTAAACTTTTGTTGGAAGTCTGCCCAGTCGTAGATGTGGTTGACCGGTAGACGATCGAACCATGCTCTAGCAGCCCCAACCAGCGTCATTTGGAACATGTAACACCACGTGGGTTCCGTCCAATTGCTGACGGTTGCCCCTGCTATGAACCTGTTCAAATGATCGTCTGGATCAGATATACCGTCATATGTGCCTATGTTGGGCATTTGTTTGGCACTCTTTGGGGCGATTGCCTCAGCAATGTCCCTTGCAAATTTGGACGTTCCTGCATTTGCAACGTTTGGTCTGAACGTTTTAGAGAAGTCTCGTGGACTTCCACCTGTGCTTTTTGGTTTGAAGGCTTGTCCAAAATGCCTTTTCGGTTGGGATTCCGTTTCCTTATGCTTCCCTTTTGCCCTATGGCGAGGGTTCGCGTCGGAGTCGGATTCCTCCGAGTCATCCTCACAGTATTCGAATTCGTCGGCCTGTTGCACGGAACGCAAGCGTTCGTCCAACTCAGCCTGGAATTCCTTTTGTCGTGCCTCCGCCCATGCCTTAACTTCATCGAGAGTTTGGCGGGGGAGTCTTCGTTTCTCAACCTGGGTATCAGTGGATCCCAGTAGGCGATCATTTACTGCACTTGCCCCAGCTTTGGTAAGTGGGGTAGTGTTCGTAAAATTTACTTCGCTTGCCCCGGCTTCGGTAGCCGGGGTAGTGTTCGTAAAAACTGTGTTGCCGGTATTCCCCCTAGTAGCAGGGGTTATGGTTACCGGAATTTCTCTAACCATCTTTGTAGAAGTTTGAAAAAACTGGAGAAAAATAAAGTTCTAGCTTTATGCACGGATGGCGCCAATGAAGAAACACTAACCGGACCCCGGGCAGATTACTGGTAACCTGGGGGTTGGAGAGATGTTTCCCACGAGGGGTTAGACCCTTGGAAGATGGTTCTTCTGATAACCTGCAAAACAGACACCGTGAGCTCGTCACTGAGAAGGGGGGGGTTCCTCCTTGTGACCACCCTCCGGCGTGAGAATCAGACTAGATTGCTCTTTAAATATAAAAGTATATTAAGAGATTGCTAGAGCAGATATCAGGTATAATATGATGATAATGTAGTAAGATATGTTGTGTCCAGATGATCATACCATTTGGGGTATTTATAGCCGAAGGTAGGTTTCCAAGGAGGTATGGCCGGCTGCAACAGTGTTCCTGTTCATCAACAGTAGTCTACGCACGTGCCCTGCTGGTAGTTGGTGGGTAGGCAGCGGCTGATAGCGACCAGGCCTGCTGTATACTATTCCCTTTCCACCAACTGCCGGCTACGCACGTGGTATGACAGTAGTTGGTGAGTAGGCAGCGGCTTAATAGTGATACAGTACAGGAGCATGCTGCTTGCCATACTGTATCAGTGAGCTGTCGTATCCCTGATCAGATCTTTCGCCCATACCTCGTCAGGTACAGTAAAAGGTCCTTCAGTATAGACTGGCTTATTTGGGCGGGAGTATTCCCCCTCCCGCCTCTGTGCGGGATTGCTCCCGGCTTTGCTCATTCCTTCAGGTGACACTGAATGATCGAGAGCTAAGTACCTAGTGCGTGTAGCCATGCTGCGCGGGTGGCCTTCCCTCATGGCTTGTATCCGAGGCTGCGGGAACAGGCGGAGTCCTTCACCATGGGAGGCATTTCCTGCGGGACCAGCTTGCATACTGCGCGTAAGGACGTCACGTCTCTGAGCATGGTTGGTCCTGCGGATCCAGTTGGTCTCTGCGCAGACGTCCCTGTTTAAGGTGAGTCTTGCGGGTCCAACTGGGCTCTGCTGGGACCTACCTCTTCAGGTGCTTAGAATTCCACAGCTCTCCTCGTGTTTCATATCTAGTTTACGTCGAACTATCTCGGCCACTTTTGCAATGAAGTTTTCCTCAGACATAGACCTGGAAAGATAGCACATTCAAAATGACATTTGAACTTGTTAAGAATGAATATTGCCATGGAAAATGTAGTATTCTTCCTGCGTGATATGGGTACAAGCAACTTACGAAAAGTACTGAAGTTTACTTTTCCTCAAATATATACTTTTAGCTAAAGAAAAAGTATTCAAGAAACAAAATCAAATAGATGGGATGTTAAGATCTTAAATTTGTGTTGTATATGTATATACACTAAATCAAGATGCAAGACTTCCTAATAGAACAATTTGAGATAGTAGTTTCCCAAGTTTTGAAATATAAACATAAAGAGAAAACATAATATACCCTGAAAGGGGCATGCCCCTTAAATTCGCCACCTCAGTTAGTGCTGCCTTCCACCTGATCCTCGCATTAACCTCTATGCAATTTGGCTCTTCTTCTGCTTCTCCGCCGAAACATACAAACCATTTTCGTTTTTTCTGTTTTGGCCCTTCAACAGCGAAGCTTCCTCTTTGGTTCCGGACATCTGATGGATCAACGTGATAAAAAACTGGTAAAACAAAGTGCTTGCATTCCCTCCTTTGCTCCATGATCAAGCAAAGTTCATCAAGGCACCATCTGGATTTTGCATAGCTCTCCGACAATACAACTATAGAAGCTCTAGATACTTTTATTGCTCTCTCAATTTCCTGCTTGAGCTCCTGGCCTATTTCGATTTCTTCATTGTCTCTGAAAGGGTGAAGACCGACTCTTTTCAACGCATGATAAAGTTGGTCGGTAAAGTTATGACGAGTATCTTCACCTCTAAAGCTTAGAAACACATCATACCTAAAATTTGGGTGTGAAGTTGATGATGAAATAGAAGCCATTGAAATCAATAGATTAAAATTATGGCTTCGAAAGAATAAGTTTGAGAAAGGAAGGGTAAAGGCATCATAAGTTAATATATATACCTACTTGCAGAACTAAAGTTAATATATATACCTACTTGCAGAACTAAAGTTAGTATATATATACCTACTTGCAGAACTAAAGTTAATATATATACCTACTTGCAGAACTAAAGTTAATATATATATACCTACTTGCAGAACTAAAGTTAATATATATACCTACTTGCAGAACTAAAGTTAATATATATATACCTACATGCAGAACTAAAGTTAATATATATACCTACTTGCAGAACTAAAGTTAGTATATATATACCTACTTGCAGAACTAAAGTTAATATATATACCTACTTGCAGAACTAAAGTTAATATATATATACCTACTTGCAGAAGAAATTTTCCAACTTATTATTGGTGGGAAATAATAAATACACCATTGAATTTTAGTTTTTTTTTTTTTTTTTTTTTTTTTATAAAAGTGAAACTTTTGACTTAGTCCTGTTTTTGCCTCTTCACCGGTGGAACCTTTAATGTTGCCACAACCATGCTTGACTGCAGCCGAAAACAGACAGGTAATCGCTTAAGAATACATTATCCCTTTATGCATTTGTTTGTATATCCATTTCATTCACTTACAGGTGATATTAATAGATGTTATTCACTTGTGGGTTGCCTAAGGTCACTCGTTTTTGGACAATCTGCGCTTTGTTCTATAATGTTCTTGTCAAATTTGGTTCATATTTGCTGATAGATATTGTCGAATGTCGATGCTATATTAGTAGTCACTCTCAGTAATCTTCATCGTGGCTATATAATTCAGATTGGTGCCTAAACCACAAAGCCACAACACATAGCCTGAAACGAAAACATGTAGACCTTTTGTTTCCTAACTTGTTATGTTAAAGTCTTAACCCATGTTATATGTTGTTCTAAAAATATATTTTAGCTTTTTAAAGAAATAATTAATAACTAGTTAAATATGCTTTACCAGTACCAGTTTGCAACATTTGTTTTGATTTTGAACCATTTTCTATTTTTATTTACTAATATAATTTTATTACAAATTTTACTTGTTTAATATCACGTATTGGTGAGGGTAACATTAAGAACGTGATCCACCAACCTTCAAAGCACAATTCCACGTTCTCCTACTTACTTTAGAACAAGTTGATTCCATTTTCTATCTAGAAGATGTTGATATAGAGGCTTGAAAAGTCATGGTCTCTAGAAAGTTAGAATATACATACTCGATACTTGCCGCGAAAACTTCAAAGGAATATATATATATATATATATATATATATATATATATATATATATATATATATTTGAATTAGCTCGGCCCACTTGATGTTGGTGAGAAACAATTAAATTGAGATGTTATATTTGGACAATATCCTCACGGTGTTTGTCAGGCTAATAGGCTATATACATATCTCATGTAGGCCTATACAAGTCGAATAGACATTGTGTGCACAATAATGGTATGTAAGTGTCTATAAGGGTGTTCAAAATGTCCGAACTTAATTTACAGTAGTTTACAGGTGTTACGAATAGTTTACATATTTACATTTAATAAAGCTGGAGAAAGAAACCCCAACATGCATTCCAATATGTTGTCTACGTACAATTTTTGGGAGAGAGACGGTGGAAATATGGTCTCAACTACACAAAAAAAAAAACAAAAAAACCTTTATAGTATTTTTATCATACTATCATTTTGTAACTATTTGTCACATTTTGATGTGAGACCACCTCAAAGAATAGATCCCAACCATTCAAGATCAATGGTTGATGTTAGGTTTTCATTGTTTTTACCGATAATATAAGGTTTTCAAAATAACGTACCCCTATCTGTGTGTGCAAACTTGTATATTGCTTACCAACTTTATATTGATAAAATCATATTTTTACACGTCATGTTAAAGGTTTGCTAGTTGAAGATTTTGAAGTTTAGAAGACAACTTAGTTTTTTTTAAGTTATAACAAATAGCATTTGTATGATTTGTTTTGATTATTTATTTATTTAAATTGTGTAATTGAGTTTTATTAATAAACTAATAAGATATTGTAGCTATTAACTAGTGTCTTTTGATCTACTGAGCAATCAACATTACGCCTCGGCATATTTCGTCGTAGGTTGGGGTGTGACACAAGCCCTAATCATTCACGTGCTATTTTCACATAAGTTAATCAACCTTTAAGGCTCCCCCCTTAGATCGTTTCACATGAAAGGTAAACCGAAATCTGTAGTTATTATCTTTGATTTCAACTAAAAAAAAGTTTACAATCATTTTCCCCTAAGCTCTTTGTATCATAACGTCCACATTTATCACAGGTTTCTAAACATCCTTCTTATGCGTATATTCGTCCCTGACTTAAGGTACACAAAATCGAACAGAAAAATCTATATTTACAATGTTAATTTTTTAGTATAGTACCATACAACTTTGATTATTTGTAAATTTATGTTTTTGTAACCTAAACTCATGAACTCACCAACTTCTTTCTACCAATTACTTTTAATCGTTTGTTTAGGTACCTTTTTTCAAGATCATCATCATCGTACTTAATATATCCCACCAATAGCAAAGCTATGGTAGGGTCTAAGGAGTGTAAGTTGTAAACAACCTTATCTCTACCCCGTAGGGATAGAGAGACTGCTTCCTGTGAGACCCCCGACTCGATAGTAGTTTTGCATCAAGCCTTGGACATAAGGCACATAACACTCAACCATCGGGACACCATCCGATTGGTGCATGTACCTTTATCTTTCGGCTATCAACACCACCACATGATATATGATAAACCTTCCGTCACTTTTAACGTTATTTTCACAAGATTAGTAAAATAACGTCAAAATTAGTGCAATTTCACTTTTGCTCACTCAATAGTTCACATATATAAATACATTATACGTGCGCACCGCAAGCAGGGCGTACAATTTAGTTGTGAGCTTGTTTGAAGATAAAAGATCCGTTTGAAAGACTTTATGTTGAATTGTAGACTGTAACCTAAAAAAGCCATGATGGATAGCAGATCCCGTCACATAATTAGATTGTAGTCAAATTATAATGTTTTGTAATTATATTTGGCAACCTTGACCTATGACTTTAATATACATTCGTTGCATTATTTCCATTGTGTTTTGATGGCATTCAATCGTCACGCCCAACCCATTGTTCTGAGTGTGACACTTTGTAACTTCTTTCATGTATGAAATTTTATAAACATTCTTATAATTCATTCATGTTAATATATGGTAATATTACATAATTTGAAAAAAAAAATCTATTAACCTTTCAGTCTTTTTTTCTAAATGATCAACAAAAAAACTTCATTAACACTTCAAGCAAGGAGCTAGAAGCAAACACAAGTACAACCGACAAACTACGAAATGACACCCAAACAAAAATTACAAGCAAGCTAGCACACTACACCCAAGACCCCATTACACTCGAAACGCACACCAATCTACCCAAGAGAGACCCCCTATCCAGCCTCTATTTTTATCCAAAGAAAACCCAACACTTTTACCTCCTCCACCAAGTTCGAAAGATGTATCGGGGTCCCAGAATGGACTAGCCTATTCCTCCTCTTCCAAAGACACCAAGTGGCAACAAAGCAAATAGCTTTTAATATTTTTGCTCGATCCTTCGGAAGAGACGAGTATTTGTGTAGGTCCACCACATCCCGATAACTAAACAAGTATATGGATGGTAGCTTACACCATTGCGCAATCACACTCCACGTGGCTTGAGCAATACCACACGAAACGAGCACGTGTTCCACCGACTCCTCCACCTCTCACAAATCGGGCAAAGGACCATCCTAACCGGAATGTTACGTGTCGCCAAAGCATCAAAGGTTGGGAGACGGTTGAGTATCGCCCTCCAAGCCACAAAACCAACCTTCGTAGGGACCAATCTGTTCCCGTCAAAAAGAAAGTCAGAAATCTCATTCAAATTGGATAGAATTTTCTTTTTGATCTCTTTGATAGAGAGTTCTACAAAGTCACCAAAAAAAACACTGAGACCTCATCTTCTCCTTGTGACAAAATTACCCCTTCACACATTTATAAAAGATGTCTCAGGTCTTCAATTTCATGTGAACCTGACAACCTTCTCAGGCTAAGGGTAATGGGGCTTGGTTGAGCCCCAAGTGATCCAATCAAAACCCGACATGTAGGCGATGACATGACCCTGGATTAAGCCCCTCAAAGCCCCAGAGGATGTAGTGGTCCAAGTGATCAGGGGCTTGATCCAGTTTTTTATTTATTAATTAATTTTTTGTTATGTACACAATTATAAATTAAAATACTTTATTAAAACATAAATAAAAAGGAAAATAAAATGGAAAATAAAAAAGGAAAATAATAAGAAAAATAAAAGGAAAATAAAAATACATATAAATAGCGTTCTTATTTTTGTGTTGCCAATTCCTTCTGAATACGTTCTTTTTCTTCCTCCGTAAGCGTTTGGTCGTATGGCGGTAGGTGGCTAAAGTCTTTGGCTAGAAAATCCAAACTCTTGAAACGGTTTCTTTTGTGTCGAGTTTCACCAATCGAGAGGAGGTCACTTGACAATTCCTTAATTTCTTTTTTATAGTTATCATCAACAACCGTTTTTTTCTCACGATCCCTACCCGGGGGACGGCTACAACCTTGGTCTTTCAAATGACCTTCGAACAAGTTTAGGTCGAAATCAATTTGATTATCCGACCCGCTCAAAGTGACGTATATGCCGGACGCACTATTTTTTGTACGTTTTTCCCATCGCCCACGTCCTCCGCACATAATTCAATCCATTTCGAGCACTTTCTTAGCACCTCCCACAAGTAGCCCTCGTCAAACTGTGACATCTGCCCCGATCCGACCCGACCCAGGTACCCGTTTCTCTGACCCGATCTCTCTTTTATTATTTAATATTTATACTTGTATTTTATTTTTAATAATAATATATATTTCCTGCCCGCCTCTTTCTCCCTCTCTCTTTCCGCCTTCTCTTCCCTCTTGTCCTTTGGTTCTTTCCGCCTAAGGATGTCTGCAGCTCCACGCGCCAGACTCCTTACATGGAAGCCTGCGTGAAGACATCTTGTTCCTGCGATGCGTGAAGAGAACTCTTCTCGCAGCGCGCTAAGAATGCATGTTCTTCCCGCAATGCGCTAAGAATGTATGTTCTTCCCGCGATGCGCTTAGAATTCTTGTTCTTCACGCAGCACGCTAAGGATTTGTGATTCTTCCCGCAGTGCGCTAAGGATTGTTGTGCCAGCCTTCGCGCTCGCGCACTCAGCCTTCCCGCGCTTAACCCTTGTATCTTCTGTTTAAATCTAGCCGTTTGCTTTTGTGTTGTCTTATCTTTTGAGCTGTTGACCTAATCTGCTTTATGTCTGAATAGTTACTTTCGGCGCAGCATGCGTACCAACCCCCATTGGTTGGTAGAAAAAGTGACTGACATTATCTTTTGAGATCTGCTTTTGCCAAGCTTTATCCAGTACCTTTATTTGAACCGCCCATGCCTGTTACTGTTCCCTGTCAGCTTTATCTTGCCCCCTGCAGCTGCCATATCTTTTGATATCTTTTGCTTTTGGATTCTTATGCTTTTTGATATCTTTTGCTTTTTGAGATCTTTTCCCCTTTTCTAGGATTGTGTTCCCTAGGGTTTCTCTATAAATAATAGTATTATTTTTCCTAACACATCACACACAAAACACTTAATCTCTCCTGTTCTCTTGCTCCTTGCTCTCTCTGCCGTCTTCCTCTCTGCCTCCGTCTTCCTCCTTGTTCTTCCTGCTTTTCCGGTAATATATATTATATATAATAGTTTACTTATTAATTATGCTAACTTATAATCAAGACTTAAAACAAATCATTAAAACAATAATCTTATTTATAGGTTAACTTGTGCTTGTTTAAAGTTGGTTCTTGCTTTATCTATCACCGCATCGTTTATCATGTGAGTTATCTCGTATCTAATCCCTTTTTATTTTAAATGCTTTGGGATGTTCATGTGTTCATACAAAACTTGAGTCTTAAACTTGTTTATGAACTTTAGTCGCGCAGTATCCCATGTGTTGAGGACGTTTACTTGGCTGTTTATTTGTATGTGTGTATCATTAACCGCTTTGTTCGGCCTATTCCGCAGTTCCGTTGGTACCATTAGTTGAACACGGGAGACCTATCGTTTACGGTTTTCTTTGTTTACACTTGCACAGATGTTTTCTCGTTTTTATGCTCAATTGGGAGCATGGATTGAACTATGATCTATGAACTATCTTAGGCTTGATCACAATCTGATTACACCCTTGTTAAACTCTAGACATACACGTGTTGCGCGCAGATTTACTGTGATTATCTATGATTATCTATTAAACTTGATTTCTCACCAACACGCAAGTGTTTGACGTTTATTTTAACACATGTTCAGGTTTGCAGTAGCTGTTTTGGAGCTTGTGGACACGTAGGACGTTTTTACTTTTGGACCTAGAATTAAAATGTATCAAGACAAGTTAATGTTGTTTGAATGTTATAATTTATAATATATTGATTTATGTTTGATTTATGTTCTTTATTTTCCCCGCTGCGCGTGCGCGATAAAATGTGTATTAATAAATATTGACACCAATAGTGTCGCGAGTAATGAAGCAATATGTGGCGCCCCGATGTATAATCCGCCTTTGGTCGGGGTGTTACAGATTGGTATCAGAGCTCGTTGACTTTAGGATAGGTGGTTAGACGTAACGGCCTAGAATACCTAAGAGTCCCTTCTCGCGCATGAGAGAAATCTCATGTTTGCGCGCTTATTGTTAATTACTCGTTATTTATGAATATGCTCGCGCTTGCGCAGTATATGATTTTATTCCGCGATATTTCGACTTTTGTTGAATTTCGATTTTTATTGATTTTACTTACATATTCGTTTGTTGGGGTTGAAAATCCGAAAAGTCATGGTGATACATGAATAGTTGATTTTCAATTTCCATTTACGATTATGTTCTGAGGTTGGAGACTTGAAAAGTCATGGTGATACATGAATTGTCAACCTCCAATACTCATTTTCTTGTATGTTTTATATTGAGGATTGAAAAGTCATGGTGATACATGAATCGTCAATCTCCAATACTCGTTTGCTCGTATATTTTAAATCGGGAATTCAGAAAGTCATGGTGATACGTGAATTGTCGGTTCTTGATTCGAATTTGTTACCTTTATTAAGTCTGCATTTAGGATCATTTATTTTACTTTAACTTTTGATAGTATCTAACTCCGTGAAACCAAGCTTTATAAGATTAAAACTTTGCGCTAAAACCAAGATATTAACTAAAATTAAAATTTTTATAGAATGCCTCCGCTATCTCGCCGATTTCAGAGAAGAGAAGCCTCGCGCATGCGTAGACAGCAACGTTCCCAGGAAATGGCCGCCGCAATAGCCCAAGCTTTGAGCCAAAACAATGCTAATACCTCCAGTTATAACATTAAGTCCTTTAATGCGGGTAACCCTCCGAAGTTCACAGGTCTTGAAGGAGCCACCGTGATGCTCCAATGGCTTGAGAAGATTGAAAACACTTTCCTCCACACCCAATGCCCCTCAGACAGACGAACCCTATATGCTTCCAGTGTCCTGGAATCCAGAGCGCTTACATGGTGGAATGGAGTAGCTCATGCGCGTGGCGCAGAGGCTGCTTCTAGCATGACATGGGAGGAATTCAAGGAAATTCTTACGCGAGAATTCTGCCCTCCCAACGAAGTTAAGCGCCTGGAGGAAGAATTCTGGAACTTGAAGCAATACAGCGGTGAAGCGCGCGAGTACGCGACGCGCTTCCACGAGCTAAGCTTACTGGTCCCTCACCTTGTTACCCCTTCCCGCCGAGCCATCGAGAAATTCCTTGGGGGTCTCCCCATGGAAATTCAAGATTCTGTATGGGCCAGAAACCCAGTTACCCTCTCTGACGCCATCGAATTGGCCGCTGTGCTCAGCGACAACCATGTCAGAGCAGGAACCCTGTTCCTGCGGGGAACTGAGAAGACCAAACCCACCAAGACTGTCCCTGAACCAACAGAAACCAAACCAGAACCCTCAAACCATAACCAGAAACGTAGGCGCAGACAAGCCTATGCGCTTACCAACCCGCCCATTGTCCAACAACCCATTTATCAACCCCCAGTTTACGCGCCTAACCCACTGTCAACCTACCCAGCACCTCCTGCAGTCCACAACTATGCCTTAACCAATCCCGCACTCCCTGCCCCGCCAACTAAGAAACCTTACACAGGAAACCAACCCTTTTGCCCAACCTGTAGACTTCATCACCCACCTCAAGTCCCGTGTCGACAATGTAACCGATGTGGCCGCGTAGGTCACTCCGTTGAGTACTGTAGAACCCCTCCCTCCAATCCGATTGCGCCAACACCACCAGCTTACCCGCAGAACCCACAGCCAACTTACCAAAACCCACGACCCAGATCGTGCTTTAACTGCGGTGATCCAAGTCATTTCCGGAACGCGTGCCCAAGGCTACAAGTTCAGATTACTCAAGCGAATCCGGTGAACCAAATTTCGAACCAAGTGACGCGTGGCCGAGCTTTTAACATAACCGCGCACCAAGCGCAAGCGAATAACGACGTAGTTAATGGTACATTTTTGCTTAACGGATTTTATGCATCTATGCTTTTTGATACTGGCGCCGATCGAAGTTTTATCTCTCGCGCCTTCGAGCAGAAGCTTGCGCGACCGCGCGATGACTTAAAAGAAGATTTTTCAGTTGAATTGGCTAATGGCGAAACTGTTTTAATAAACTCGGTAATTAAAGATTGCACGCTTAACCTTAACGAAAACGATTTTCTGATCGACCTCATCCCTATGCCTCTTGGAAGCTTTGATGTTATCATTGGTATGGACTGGCTCTCGAAGAATCGCGCCGAAGTTATTTGCGCCAAGAAATTGATTCGCATACCTCGAGAAAATGGTGATCTTCATATCTACGGCGAAAAACCCTCCAGTGGTCTTAAACTTATGTCTTGCGCCGAAGCCCAAAGACTCATGCGGAAGAAGTGTATTGCATTTCTAGCCCATGTGGTTAAACCCGATGAAGGAAAGAAGCTTCGCGATATCCCTGTTGTGCGTGATTTTCCTGAAGTTTTTCCTGATGATCTTCCTGGTATCCCTCCCGCTCGTGAAGTCGAGTTTCGTGTTGATCTTGTCCCTGGTGCTTCCCCCGTTGCTAAATCTCCTTACCGTCTTGCACCCGCTGAGATGCAAGAATTGGCCAGCCAACTCCAAGAGTTGACTGCTAAAGGATTCATTCGCCCTAGCTCTTCGCCCTGGGGTGCTCCGGTGTTGTTCGTTAAAAAGAAAGATGGATCGTTTCGCATGTGTATTGATTACCGCGAGTTGAACAAACTCACCATTAAAAACCGGTATCCCTTACCGCGTATTGACGACCTCTTTGATCAACTCCAAGGTGCCTCCTGTTTCTCGAAGATCGATCTCCGTTCTGGTTATCATCAGTTGCGTATCCGCGATGAAGATGTTCCGAAGACTGCTTTTCGTACTCGTTATGGCCATTTTGAATTCTTGGTCATGTCCTTCGGTCTAACCAACGCACCCGCCGTTTTCATGGATCTTATGAATCGGGTGTGTAGGCCTTTCTTGGATAAATTCGTGATCGTGTTTATCGATGATGTTCTGGTGTATTCTAAGACCAAGACCGAGCATGAGCAACATCTCCGATTGGTATTGCAAAAGCTTAGAGCCAAGCAACTCTATGCTAAGCTTTCCAAGTGTGAATTTTGGTCTGATGAAGTACAGTTTCTTGGTCATGTTGTAAACAAGATGGGTATTCATGTCGACCCATCCAAGATTGAAGCAATCAAGAACTGGATTACGCCATCCTCTCCTTCTGAGATCCGTTCCTTTCTGGGCTTAGCTGGTTATTACCGGCGTTTCATTTCGAACTTCTCAAAGATCGCTTTGCCTTTAACAGCTCTGACGCACAAAGGTAAACCGTATATTTGGGGCTCGAAGCAAGAAGAAGCCTTTCTAACGCTCAAGCGTTTGTTGTGTGAAGCTCCTGTTCTTGCGCTACCTGAGGGTAATGATGATTTTGTCGTGTATTGCGATGCATCCAACCAAGGTCTCGGTTGTGTTCTTATGCAACGAGGCAAGGTTATCGCTTACGCATCAAGGCAACTTAAGGTTCATGAAAAGAATTATACAACTCACGACCTCGAGCTTGGTGCAGTTGTTTTTGCCTTGAAGATCTGGAGACACTACCTTTATGGTACTAAGTGTATCCTTTACACTGACCATAAAAGCCTTCAGCATATCTTTGATCAAAAGGAACTTAACATGAGGCAACGCCGATGGAACGAACTCATCAGCGATTACGATTGTGAGATCCGGTATCATCCTGGTAAGGCTAATGTGGTAGCCGATGCGCTCAGCCGAAAACCCTGCCAACTTAACTGTATCTTGCCGCGCACCCAGCTTCACTTCGCGCCGATTCAAAGCAACCTTGAATCGCGTATTCGTGACGCGCAGCGCGCATCCATCAGTAATGGTAACCTTCGCGCCGAGTTAGCGTGTGGCGCGGAAGCACTCTTTGTCCCTAATCTGAGTGGAATTCTCTGCTATCTCAATCGCATCTGGATCCCTTGTGATGAGAATCTTCGCGCTGATATCCTGAGTGAAGCGCACAAATCTCGGTATTCTATTCATCCCGGCGCTGATAAGATGTACAAGGATTTGCGCATAACTTATTGGTGGCCCGGTATGAAAAAGGATATTGCTGTGTTCGTAGCTAAGTGCCTGACTTGTTCTAAAGTTAAAGCTGAACACCAGCGCCCATCTGGTTTGCTCGAACAACCAGAAATTCCTACGTGGAAATGGGAAGGTATAGCGATGGACTTTATTACCAAGTTACCTTTGACAGCAAGCAAACATGATAGCATTTGGGTAGTAGTGGATCGATTGACTAAATCTGCTCACTTTCTGCCCATTCGTGAAAACTACCGTGTTGAGCATCTCGCGCAGCTTTATGTCAAGGAAATCGTCTGCCGCCATGGTACTCCTTTGAGCATCATATCCGATCGCGATGGCCGTTTTATATCTCGCTTTTGGAAATCTCTCCAATCTGCGCTAGGAACTCGCTTGGACATGAGTACGGCATATCATCCTCAGACTGACGGTCAGTCTGAGCGAACTATTCAAACTCTTGAGGATATGCTCCGATCTTGTGTTCTTGATTTTGGAGGTAATTGGGATTCACACCTGCCTTTGATCGAGTTTTCTTATAACAACAGCTATCATTCCAGTATCGGTATGGCCCCATTTGAAGCACTTTACGGTCGTAAATGCCGCTCCCCAATTTGTTGGAGCGAAGTGGGTGAAACTCAAATCACAGGACCCGAACTTGTTCAAGAGACAACCGATAAAATCGCCAAGATCCGTGATCATTTGCTGACTGCCAGAAGCCGACAGAAGAGTTACGCAGATCGTAGGCGAAAGCCTCTCGAATTTCAAGTTGGTGATCTTGTTCTCCTCAAAGTGTCGCCTTGGAAAGGTGTTGTCCGCTTTGGGAAGAAGGGTAAGCTTGCTCCTCGTTATGTTGGTCCATTCAAGATTCTCGCGCGTGTGGGAAAAGTTGCCTACAGACTTGACCTGCCGCTCGCGCTCAGTAATGTGCATCCAACGTTCCATGTTTCCAATCTCAAGAAGTGTTTAGCTGACGAGAACCTTCACATTCCACTTGATGAAGTTCAAGTTGATGAATCCATGCATTTCATTGAGAAGCCTGTTGAGATTATGGATCGCGAGGTTAAGCAAACCAAGCGCAGTCGTATCCCTATCGTGAAAGTTCGCTGGGAGTCCAAGCGCGGAGCCGAGTTTACATGGGAAAGGGAAGATCAAATGAAGATCAAGTACCCGCACCTGTTCTCTGCGCAACCTACTTCGAGATAAATTTCGGGACGAAATTTCTTAAAGTAGGGGAGACTGTGACATCTGCCCCGATCCGACCCGACCCAGGTACCCGTTTCTCTGACCCGATCTCTCTTTTATTATTTAATATTTATACTTGTATTTTATTTTTAATAATAATATATATTTCCTGCCCGCCTCTTTCTCCCTCTCTCTTTCCGCCTTCTCTTCCCTCTTGTCCTTTGGTTCTTTCCGCCTAAGGATGTCTGCAGCTCCACGCGCCAGACTCCTTACATGGAAGCCTGCGTGAAGACATCTTGTTCCTGCGATGCGTGAAGAGAACTCTTCTCGCAGCGCGCTAAGAATGCATGTTCTTCCCGCAATGCGCTAAGAATGTATGTTCTTCCCGCGATGCGCTTAGAATTCTTGTTCTTCACGCAGCACGCTAAGGATTTGTGATTCTTCCCGCAGTGCGCTAAGGATTGTTGTGCCAGCCTTCGCGCTCGCGCACTCAGCCTTCCCGCGCTTAACCCTTGTATCTTCTGTTTAAATCTAGCCGTTTGCTTTTGTGTTGTCTTATCTTTTGAGCTGTTGACCTAATCTGCTTTATGTCTGAATAGTTACTTTCGGCGCAGCATGCGTACCAACCCCCATTGGTTGGTAGAAAAAGTGACTGACATTATCTTTTGAGATCTGCTTTTGCCAAGCTTTATCCAGTACCTTTATTTGAACCGCCCATGCCTGTTACTGTTCCCTGTCAGCTTTATCTTGCCCCCTGCAGCTGCCATATCTTTTGATATCTTTTGCTTTTGGATTCTTATGCTTTTTGATATCTTTTGCTTTTTGAGATCTTTTCCCCTTTTCTAGGATTGTGTTCCCTAGGGTTTCTCTATAAATAATAGTATTATTTTTCCTAACACATCACACACAAAACACTTAATCTCTCCTGTTCTCTTGCTCCTTGCTCTCTCTGCCGTCTTCCTCTCTGCCTCCGTCTTCCTCCTTGTTCTTCCTGCTTTTCCGGTAATATATATTATATATAATAGTTTACTTATTAATTATGCTAACTTATAATCAAGACTTAAAACAAATCATTAAAACAATAATCTTATTTATAGGTTAACTTGTGCTTGTTTAAAGTTGGTTCTTGCTTTATCTATCACCGCATCGTTTATCATGTGAGTTATCTCGTATCTAATCCCTTTTTATTTTAAATGCTTTGGGATGTTCATGTGTTCATACAAAACTTGAGTCTTAAACTTGTTTATGAACTTTAGTCGCGCAGTATCCCATGTGTTGAGGACGTTTACTTGGCTGTTTATTTGTATGTGTGTATCATTAACCGCTTTGTTCGGCCTATTCCGCAGTTCCGTTGGTACCATTAGTTGAACACGGGAGACCTATCGTTTACGGTTTTCTTTGTTTACACTTGCACAGATGTTTTCTCGTTTTTATGCTCAATTGGGAGCATGGATTGAACTATGATCTATGAACTATCTTAGGCTTGATCACAATCTGATTACACCCTTGTTAAACTCTAGACATACACGTGTTGCGCGCAGATTTACTGTGATTATCTATGATTATCTATTAAACTTGATTTCTCACCAACACGCAAGTGTTTGACGTTTATTTTAACACATGTTCAGGTTTGCAGTAGCTGTTTTGGAGCTTGTGGACACGTAGGACGTTTTTACTTTTGGACCTAGAATTAAAATGTATCAAGACAAGTTAATGTTGTTTGAATGTTATAATTTATAATATATTGATTTATGTTTGATTTATGTTCTTTATTTTCCCCGCTGCGCGTGCGCGATAAAATGTGTATTAATAAATATTGACACCAATAGTGTCGCGAGTAATGAAGCAATATGTGGCGCCCCGATGTATAATCCGCCTTTGGTCGGGGTGTTACACAAACGTCTTCACCACCCCGCACCTCCTCAACACCTCTTGTTTCCATTCATCACAAGTGAATTGGTAAACCGCAAGATCATCGGGTCCACTCCGCCGCATTCGGTTAGCATTGCGGTTATGTATGTTAGTAAACAACCCTACACATTTACGAGTATCGGTCCACCGACCCAATATCATATTTTCGGTACGAGCCCTACTCCCTACTTGATCATAAAAATATCCCCGAACCTTTGGCAAAAAAAACTCGAGCTCTTTGAAAGTCGGCTACAAAATAAATAACAAAAAATGTAATAAGTACACAAAAGTTAACAGATATACTAAACAATAAAATTCACGAAATAATTTACCCGCGTTCCGATCTTGGGATATTTCAATCCAAGCTTTCACCAACGCAAGTTTCTCTTCTTTAGACCACGGAGTAGACTTCCGCTTCTCCGGTGCCGAAGGACCATCTGCTTCGCCGGTTTTCTTCCCCTTCTTTTTGTGGGATCGTTTTGCCGGCTTCTCCGGTGCCGGCTCCGGTTGTGTTTCCGGGACCGAATAATCGGATTGTGACATATCCATGAACGCTTGAAACGATTCGTCGTCCATGTAGTTCAAACCCTCGGGAAATTGAGTGTCGTTGATGTTGATATTACTGTAACCCGAGCCCGACATGGTTTTAAGTTGAGAGATTTTTAAATTATTAGAGAGAAATGTAGTGAAAATGGTGTGATATTGTTATTAGATTGGGTATTTATTTATAATGGGTTTGTAAATAAAAACAATCATTAAAATAGCCAACGACTATTTTATTTAAAACATAACCCTCCAACGGCTACTTTATGCCCCGTGGTCCCAGCCACGGGGCTCAACCGCGCCAATGCTCACTTGAGGGGTGTAGCGGTGTTCGCGATCCACATCACCAGCCACCTGGACCGCGCCCCTCCCACCACCCCCCATTACCCATAGTCTCACCCATTCCCAGCTACCATAGATCCAACCATCGAGCATGAAAAGACGGTCTGCAACCGAACAACTTTTGGCTTTCTCCAACCGGAAAAGGCTTGGAAATCGAACTATAATGATTTAATCTCCCTATTCTAATAAAGTAAAATGATGGAGATGACGTGTCAGTCCCACGTTCATTCTTAGCTTATTTTTCCCGCTAAAAATCCCGCTCCAATCTCAGCCCATTCTGAATATCCATGTTAGGTCATAAAATACGTCTGGTCTATGTACCTAATTAGGGCAAAGCCACAATATATATTCTTCTACTTGCGTCGCTTTATGTTCATCCTCTCTGAACGAATCTACCTATTCTATACACGGATTCAATAGATCATGAACAAGGTTTGTATCGATTCTTTATGTTTCAGTCGATTATTTATGTTTCTTTCTATTTCCGTAATCCATTGTTACTCCTTTAGGCACGGATTCAATCGACCATTCAGTGTGCCACGGACAAGGTTTGGATCGATTCTTTATGTTTTCGGCTATGATTCTTTATGTTTCGAGATATAATATCATGTTTATTTTATAATTATTTCTATTTGTTTGTAATCGATTATTAATCGTTTGGGTACTGAGAAGTTTCTATAAATTTATGTTTCGGCTATCATTCTTTAAATGTTGCTATTATTTTTTTTTATTATGGGCTGAAAACTCAAATTTTTAGGGTTTTCTGTTTAAGATTTGGGTGATTTTGCTGTTATTATATATTTGAGTCACGAACGCCTTTAATTTTGTTAGTTTGTGCAAAGATTATTAAAGTCTAATTTCAAGTATATCATTCATCAGGCATTGGCAAAACTTATAAAAACTTTAAAGACGACGAGCATCCGAATCTTCTCCACTGTCCATTTCAAGACGAAGGTGACAACCTTCTGAAGCGTCACATGTCTAATGAAAAGGAGTTTGTCGGTACACAACATAATGGTGAAATGCTCAAAGATTCCTACTGTTTTATGTACTCTACTCAGTCTTGATGCCATGGATATCAGTGGGGAGCAACACCTTGGCTTTTATTAAATAGTTAAATGGTCAATAATTGTTCTATTGATGCATCATTGTTGTTTTAATATCTTTATCTTATTATATAAATTTTACTCGAAGAGACATGATATAATAAAGAAAAGAATTGACGCTTATGGCAAAGTTATCAAAGAAAGAAAAGACGGAATCGGTGGCCCTCAGGTTAGTGAAACTCTTTCATCCTAGGATTGTGTATATATATTAATGGGTCGTCCTAATTAAAGTGTTTATTTTTTTAGTTGGTTTATATATTGAATAGAAGACAGTAACATGAGTTTTGACTTTTATTGCTTATGGGTTATATTTATTTATTACTATTAAAGATATATGCTTATACAGGACTTAATACAAATGACAATATTGTAAGTGTAGACCACACTTAATCAGAAAGTGATATCAAACATAGTGCAGGATGATAGTTCAAGACTGGCACAAGAAGGAGGAATACAATAAGGAAAACCGTCCCAGTTCTTGGTTTTTTTATGACTTCGCTTATTAACAAATAGTCTCCTGGAACCCTTGGGTGATATCATAATTCTCATAGTTTTTCTATCGTATGACTATTTTAGTAACTTTCAGCTCCTTGCTGATTGGAACTACTGTAACAATTTTGTTGTGGGATTATATGATGTACAGTTTGAAGTTTTTTTTTTTCTTTAAATGCACCAGTTGGGCTACGAGTATGAACACTTGACTGTTTTTTAAGTCACAAATTATTACATGTCAGTTGCAATGTTAACTTTGTCAAATGGCTTGACAATATTTGCTATTTCAAATGATAAATTATTGCATAGTAATTTTATTATCAGATTGGCTAGCTTGCTATACTTTAGAAAAGTTAGATGAAAAAAAAGGAAAATGTTACAGAATAATAACCAAGTTTTAAAAGTGTTCCAATTAGGTTACTTGTGTAACTTTTTTTCAAATCGGATCACTAAACCTTCAAATTGAACCTCATCATATTTTTGTACGTCAAGAAAGCAATAGAAGAGAAGATGTGGGAGTCAGGATTTGCAATATATGTAGTTACATTTAAAAAAAAAATTAAAAATGTTATATAATAAAAATAAAAAATACAAAATAAAATCCAATCAATAAAAAGATTTTCTTATTGAAACAACAAAACATGTTAAACCTTTAATTTAATAAAATGTGAAAGTTAACTGACTTAATTCAAAATAATTCAATGTATTAATTTAGATATTGACAAATCCCGTGTATAATGCTTTCATATATAATGCTTTCATATATAATGTGAAAGTTAACTGACTTAATTCAAAATAATTCAATGTATTAATAAAACGGGTTCTAAAACTAGTTGCTAAATATAATGCTTTCATTAGAAAAAAAGTTTAGTAAGTTAATAAGACTAGTTTTATTCGATAAAATATTTCTTAAACGTCTGTTTAAGAAAAACAATCCAATCGTATGAAGGGGGGAAAGTATAAATCTATCATTTATTATATTTTTGTGATGGTGACCACTTGGGATTAGTTAAATTCAAACACAATCACCATCGCCTATATTTTCATCACCCCCTCTCTATCTCCCTCACACCAAGTGAAATGGCAAGCAGAAGGGAAAAAGTTGAAAGTTTATTGCACCGGGGCAGCAATCACACACCTTCTTCGGTACTTGTGTTCAGCACTTTGGTAGCGGTATCTGGATCATATGTTTTCGGTTCTGCTGTAAGTAATCCATATCATATTCCTCACTACATTTCTGTCGTACCAATTTTATCGGATGTCCCATACGTTTCTTTCTTTGTTTTTGCAGTCTTTAGAATATTGCTTAAATTATTTTCCATTAATGCTAAAGTGTAACAAAGGCTTTGTAGATTATATCATCAAATCCAAATATACCTCTCAATTTTTAGGTTTGACAATTATTCGTTACTCGTCTATTAAATTGTTATTCGTTTGAAATATTAGTATTTCATAAGAAAAGTCTGTTTCAAGTTACCTGCTTTGCATTATTTTATTATTTTTAAATGTTTATTCTAAAAATGTAAGTATCTTGCCAAATCTTTAGAATGCTTTTATTTTTCCTTTTTAAAAAACGTGTATTAGATCGTTATATTATATTATATTTTGTTTCATTTTATGATTAAATATTTTAGACCATGCGTAGTGGGGGGCTATAAATGGGGCGAATTGCAACACGTGGCGCCCTGTCAGCAAGCGGGTGAGAATTTGTTTTTGGGGTGTAATGATGTATGGACTACAAACTGGGCTCATAGTATCTTTTTTATTATTTTCTTTTTATAACTAAACTAAACAAATAAAAACCAATTTATTTAAATAATTAAATAAAATGCATTAAAATTAAAAAAAATACATAAAACTAAAAAACACCAATAATAAAAATAAATTGTAATAAAAAAAAACACACCACAACAAAATACATATAAAAATACAAATAAAAAAACTAATCAATTCGTCATCTTCGTCCTCGTCCTCGTCTTCGTCTTTGTTCTTGTCCTCGCCTTCGTCCTCCTCCTCGTCTTCAACCTCGTTTTCGACCTCATCGGGACAATTATCCCACACGTGTCGAACCAAATCCGCCTTCAGTTGGTTATGTATATCACTTGATGTGAGCTGGTGAATGTTATGCGTTCATTGGTCTTGGGTTGGTGCAGGGAACTGTTCTGGAACGCTTCCTAGTATATAGTGTTGCAATATTGTTTTTCCCTCGTCTTCTAAAATCATATTATGCAATATGATACATGTATACATGGCATCGCTCATTTTTGCCAACGACCATACACGACATGGGTTTTTCACATAATGCCAACATTTTTTTAGAACCCCGAAACACCTCTCGATATCCTTTTCTCACGGACTCTTGCTTCTTCTTAAAATAGTCTCTTTTTTCTTCGATCGGGTATTGAAACGTTTTGACGATGATCGAGTACTTTGGATATATCCCATCTCCCAAATAGTATCCGTGACGATAGAAGGTATCGTTGGCATAAAACGGTAAGACCGGTATTTTACGGCTGATGTAATACTCTAGCACGGGTGACGCGTTGAGAACGTTAATGTCGTTGTTGGACCCGACTGAGCCGAAGTAGGCTGACCGAATCCAAAGGTCGTGTGAACATATAGCTTGAAGACTAACCTTTGGCACTCCATGGTCACCACGAGTGTATTGACCTCGCCATGCGGTTGGACAGTTGGCTCACTCCCAATGCATGCAATCTATACTCCTGATCATGTGTGAAAAAGAAAGTTTGCTTTCGTGTACATCGTATATGCGAGTCGGGTCGTTTGAGGTTGGAATCCCCAGTTAACGACAAGAGTATAATTGTATTATTTCTATACAAATAAATTATTAAAAAATATTTATATTAAAAACAATAATTAATACAAACAATTTAAATTGTACCGATGCAAAATTCTCCAACGAGTCTCTCGTTGTTCTCTCAGCTATCCTTAAATACTCGTCGTTGATGTCGGTCGTGTTGCCGTATGCGAGGATGCGTAGAGCCGAAGTACACTTTTAGATGGCAGAGAATCCTAAATATCCTCTTGCGTCGGGTTTCTGTTGAAAATACTCATACTCCCGCTCCATATCTCCAACGATGCGCAAAAATAAACGCTTAGACGTCCGTAAACGACGTCGAAACATAACGCCGTTAAATGTAGGTATGTCGTTGAAGTAGTCCTTCATCAAACGATCGTTCGCTTGCTTACGATCCCGTCACATATATTATAACCATCTACGTGGTGGCGAATAGCTAGTAGAGCCGGACACCATGTTATTGGCGACGGCCCGAACTGCGTTCGTGACCTCTAAATGCTCTTCCGCCACTCGTCGATGAATCTAATGAATTCTTTGACTCTCCTTCATTACTTGATCCCAAATCTCGGCAGAATTCATGGAATCCGGGGAACCCATTTTATTTAAAGAAGTATGAAATGATGAAAATAATTGGTATTTTTATGTTTGAGTTTGTGTATGATATGGTGAAAATGGTTTAATTGGTTTGATATTTATATTAAGTTTTTAATTTAATTTTTTTTTTAATTTGACCGTTATCCAACGGTTATAATAATATTATATTATTATTATTTCGTTTCTTCCGGCGATAAAAACTCACTGCCCCCGCCCCTTTTCACCTCAATATCGCCGGGGGGGGGGGGGGGTTTGTTCCTCCATATTGTCGCCCAAATCGCCCCCTTTACTCGCCCCACTACGTACTACCTTATCCTTTTTCATTTAGTATAACTTTTTATTATTTCATATTATTGTATTTAAGTAGATTATATATTTTTATTTTTTGAATTTATTTTAAAGAGTTTTTTTGTGTAGTCATAAATCTTTCTCATACTTATCATTTTTTCTTCCCTTTATATTATAACTTTATCCTAAAAAATAATAGGGTGTTTCAGATACTATTCAAATAATACAGAAAAATCACTACATTTTGCGATCCAAAGGGGGGATAGCGGCGCAGCTTGTTGCTCGCTTACCCATTATCCATATATAGTTTGGTTTGTGTTAAATGTTAATAAAAAAGGTTAAATCTAAAAAATCTACTCACAACATTATAAATCATTCCTTATATTATAAAAATATCTCTCACATTGACATTATTTAATGAATTGGATGTGAATACTCTTAAAGAGTCTTATTCTTTCTATCACGACATCTAGATTTTAAGCTATCTCAACTACAGCAGTTAGTGAAATATCATCAATGGACTCTGTTCTATGATTTATCCAAACGCTACAAACCCTTCTCCATTTGGGTGCAATAGAACCCCTATTTTATGTGCACATACTTTCTATTACTTTTTTATTATTTTTTTTTAGAATAACGATTTTCTTGTATGTTAGGTTACCGTACTCTCTAATTTAGAGAATTATAATCTATTCAGATATATAAATTATTAGCACAACAATGCTGATTTTCTTATGAATACTAATCTCTGGTATATTCAGGTTGGCTTTTCATCTCCAGCTCAGACGGGAATTATGGGTGACCTTGGCTTGTCTTTGGAAGAGGTTATGTCATTTTGTGCCAATACACTAGTAACAATTTTTTATATTTATGTGAAAATTAGTCTAATCTAAAATAACCAGTTTAAATACCATTTTTTTGAATTGGTTCTTGCAGTACTCGGTTTTTGGTTCAATACTAACAATTGGAGCAATGGTAGGGGCAATTATGAGTGGTAAAATAGCTGATCGCCTTGGTCGGAGAATGGTACATGATAATGTCTATTTACTTGCTATAATCAGGTTTTGTTTTCTTGTTTTTTTGGTTCTCATTGTTTAATTTTATTATGTAGACAATGGGACTTTCTCAAATATTCGGTCTATTAGGGTGGCTAGCAATTGTATATTCAAAGGCAATTCTTCTCCCTACTCATCTTTTTAATAGCTCGTTTTTTGGTTTTTTTCCGAATTTTGATTAATCTTATTATTGCAGGTTTCTTGGTTGCTTGATGCTGGACGACTATCAACCGGATATGGAATTGGGGTTCTCTCCTATGTGGTAGTTGATTCAGTTACACAAACTTTCTGAATATTTGACGTCTCAACTTTGGAAAATGTAATAGGTGCCGGTTTACATAGCAGAAATAACTCCTCAAAACCTTCGTGGAGCTTTTACCAATGCTTGTCAGGTTATTAGCAAACTCTAAACATTTTTTTATGTTTGGGATCAGTGACGGAACTTGAACATGCATAATTCAGAGGGGGGGGTGGGACTTGAACATTTAAATAATAGAGGGGACTGAAACTTAAACATTTACAATATCATAAAAAATTGTAAAATATAAAATTGTTTAAAGGAAATGGGCTATATTTGTACTTCTAGCCAAAAAATACGAGAGGCGGGACTTAAAGAATCCACCAATGTTTGAGATAAAATCATAAAATGTTGAGTAATAATGTCCAACTCACCATCTACAGGTGATGATATGTGTTGGATTATCTGTCATGTGGCTTATTGGACCATTCATTCCTTGGCGCACACTAGCCTTTATTGGTAAATTTCAGTTGATTTCTCCGGATTTTAATGAAATATTAAATAGATAGTTTGTGGATATTAATGAAATATTAAATAGATAGTTTGTGGACGTGATTGGGTCAACTATAAGAGTATGTGTTATGACTTAACTAACTTATAGGGCCATATCATTGCCATGTAGACAGTGAATCAATAACTAGCTAATCATTTATATTGTGCATTATGGTTTAACCGGCTTTAATTATCCACAACCTATTAAACTATATATATAAAAATTAAAACACAAAAAAGAAAGTAGTAGAGTAGGATGAGGTGAATTTTTTAATTTATTGACCAAAAGTGGAGTTGCAAGACATGGTAGTATTTATTTATTTTTTCTTTTTTTTCAAAATATGATTACAAAAATCATATTATTTTAGTAATAAGTTAGTTGCTACTTTTGGGTTGAAGTTGCCTTCTCTTATTCTTATTACATGCTTAATGCTTTCAGGAGCCATTCCATGTATGCTACAGATTGTAGGGTTGTTCTTCATTCCGGAATCTCCTAGATGGTTGGTGAGTTAGTTGCCAAACTGTTAATGTCTGTGTATAACTGGATATAGCAAATTTCACTTTTAGTCCATAAACAAAAAAAAACTACAGAAAAATGGTCGTATTTTGTAACAACTTTTATTTTGTTTGTCTATTTATTTTGGAGCAGCAACTTTCTTGTATGTTAGTCCACAGCACTCCCCAATTTTAGAGAGCTTCGTTGTCTTAATTACTCTGACCAGACTATGTTATCTTAATCGGCCCGGGTCAACGCTAACTTCGGAGTTTGGCTTGGGTGTTCTCTCATGAAACCATATCAACGGCTGTCACTTGACATTCGTTGTGCCACCACAAGAACAGAAGTCTCTGGCGTAAGGATGAGCTCGGCATTCAAACTATCAACATTGCAAGGCCGAGCTCAAAACCTCCATTGTCATAATCCATCAAAAAATTACACAAGTGGGATCAAACTTGGATCTTCATTGGAAAACCCAAACCTCCTACCACTAAACCTCATTTAAGATTTTTTGTAATTTGTAACAATTACGTCTTTTTCCACTTACATGCATTAATTTAAATTTATAAATTTATTTTGTTAAATGCAATAGTTATGTGCATTGCATATGAACACATTTTTAACACAAAAAATTAACATCTGTTTGTTGAAATGATGTAAAGTGTGACAAAATGTGAATATGAAGGATGATTTTTGTTACCGACTTATTTCCTAATGTGTAAGACCACTCCCATTGGCAACCCAATTGTGGTTTGGGTTGTCATATGGCATTAAATAAAATAAAAAATTAATTTTTTATAGTTGATTTATCACAAACTATTTCACCAATACAAACTAGTTTGCAAATCATTTTATGCAATTACTAGTTAATGTTTTTTTTATTCTTTTGTTTTTTTGTTAACAATTAATATAATATATAAATTAGTTTTTGTTTAATAACTTAAATTGTTAGCTTAAACAAAACTGAAAACACAACCATGTTTAAACACTTCGATATAAATTTTATTAAAAACAAGGTTATTCAAAAATATGTATGTTTTTTTCTTGTTAGCTTTCCAATATAATATTATTGTTTCGTAAACTTATTATTTAAAGTTTTATTTTTATATATTTTAAATAATCATAAATGCTACAAAGTGGTTAATGAGCATCTATACTACGACATTTATATTCTTCTTGATTCATTCTTATTTTACCATGTGAGGTATGATATTATAATTTACAGGCAAAAGTTGGTTTGTGGGAAGACTGCGAGTTTGCACTTCAAAGACTCAGGGGAAAGAATGCAGAAATCTTTGAAGAAGCTACTGAGATCAGAGTAATATCTTTATTCAATTCATTTCCCTTAAATTTCTAATTCTAATTTTATGAATTATAATGAAAATGCCATGATCATGATTATGCTCATGCTTGTCACACCTGGACTAAGGGGCGCAAATATATGATAAAAAATCGGTACCTGTTGTCAATAAATCATTGTTTGTTACACAACGGAAATTTTGTTTAAATGAAATATTTTTTTATATTAAACTGGGACTTAAAACACCAGTAGCGTTTACGAAATTTTACTTGTTTAAATAAGTTTACATTGAAGTTAGTTTAAAAAATTAGTTGAGCCATCAATTATATAGGAATCTCCAATCTTTGTTGGGCATTTCCACCTTTATCTATTCTTTGTTACCTAAAACACTCTTGAAAATATGCCAGCTATTGCTACTGAATAACATTGATTTGACTCAAAAATGTTTTCATAATTTGTTAAGACGACAAATGAGAATAACTTTTAACAACTTAGTAGGATGGTAAACACTTTTGTGGGTCGTTAAACACTTAAACATATACACAACTCAAGGAATGCATGGCTACATTGCGTCCACTGGTTTCTATGTGTGTAAAGATTCAAAAACATGTATATTTTAGTCTTACTTTTAATTATTCCTTTGCGTGAAAAACGTTTTAGGGATTAAGTATAATCCTCCGGAAATATTTTCTGACTCTTTAAACTGGATACACACACCCATTTATTCTAAAAAGAGTTTAAGAGGTAAAGTGTATTCACCTTATAAATTATCAATCTCAGTCCTTATGATTTCTTGATTATCTTTCTTGACCTAATGTCAAGTCGTTTTAATACATAAATCATTTATATGATCTAATCTCATACCTTTACAAGTAGAGGTGCATAAATCGGTTAACTGGTTAATTTGCTAACCAGATTTTTTTGCGGGAATTAACCGGTTAGACCGGTTTTCGGGTAGGGTAGTAACCTGTTTTGACCAGTTAGATAAACGGTTTTAACCGGTTAGACATGACCAGTTAACCGTTAATAACCGAAAAAAACCCGATTTTTAATAAAATAATAATAAAAAAATCAGTTAACCCGAAGTTAACTGGTTTATAACCGGTTTTGAAATCAAAAGTATAATCCGGTTACTACCTGCGGTTAGGATCGGTTAGTAACCGGTTAGGATTGGACCGGTTAGTAATCGGTTATAAAATCGGGTAAAAACCGGTTAACCGGTTTCTGTGTGCACCTCTATTTACAGGGTCTGGTTTTCATATTTTTAAACCTTGTTTAAAAACATTAACACCGTTTTATAAATTATCTTTCAAAATATCCTTTAATAGACTATCACAACAGACGAGCCTTGGGCCTTATATTTGACTAGTCATTATCAATACTATATATAATACATGATACAAGAGTATATTAAGACCCTTGATTTTAAGAGTTTTAATAAACTATCACAACAGATGGGCCTTGGGCCTTTTGTTTGACTAGTCTTTTAAACACAATACACCCAACTTATAAGTTTGTCCCCTCATCCTTAACAATATTATGTTTTTTTTTTCAATTTTAAACCAACTTCCAACCATGATTTTTAAACGGCCATAACTTTTTTCATACGCTAATATTTTTGTAAAAAAAAATCACTATAAAAATGAGAATTTTATTTTCTTTAATTTGAATATGATTTTGTTATAACTTTTTCAATATTAGAAAATTAATTGTTAGGTAGAGGTTTTTAAGTTAAGCGAGCTCAAGCTGTTTGTACCGATTTTTTGTCGTCCAAAACCAAAACTAAACCATTGAAAGATAAAACCAAACCGCTACTGACGGTCTCGTTCCGGTTTGGCTTTACAGTATAAGCTTTCATAATCAATTTTGTTTAAAATGATTGTTAATTTAGTTGTACCATCAATTATAAATAGCATTAACAAAATATAATGCTTGAGAGGATCATAAAATGAAGAATGATAATTTTAGCCAAATAAATGGTAAAAATTAATGGAAAACCGAGGAGGCGAAATAATAACATGAACAAAAATTATAAAAACATCATACTAGAATTAACTTAATTGAAAGTTATAATAGTTAAGTTTACTTGTATTAGAAATTACTTTGTTCAATTATATTTTAACTATATCTAATATATAAAACAAAACATAACTAATACTAAAGAATAAAAAAGATTAAAATGCATTCAACATTAACACCAGTCTAGTTTCCAGTATAAACTATGAACCAAGTCGTTCGCTACAGTTTGAAAATTTTGAAACCGACCAAAAGCTTAGAAACCAACAGTGAAATCAAACCTGTTTAAATGGTTTGAATGTTTTAAACCAAACCATGAACACTCATAATTGTTATATGATTAACAGGGTCTGCTTTTAAAACACCCGCCGCATCGGGTGGGCACCCGTCTAATTCTTTATTAAAAAGTGACGCTTCTTCATCTAATGAAGAAACAAACATTTGTCAAAAACTTTACGTATAAAACTAGTGCCTATGGTTTAAACTCTTAAAGGTTTTACTATAATCGTCTAAGGTCTTAGCTTAGCTAATAATTCACGAAAGCAATAACCATTACTTCAATAAGCTTACATCAAGCTAAAATAAAGGTTGTGTTACGACTTTGTGGGAAAAACCTTCGCCTGAACAAACATCGAGATCAGAACCATAACACGAACTTTGAGGGCTCAGGAACACGACTACATGTGTCGGGAGTCTGGAATGGGTTTTGACGAGTGTTTTGGAATCTGGGATACAAGAATAGACAGCTCATGCCCAATATATATATATATATATACATATGTTGAATATTGGACACCTGGTAGACCATTAGGGATTTTGCTGAAGGTTCATTGGGATCCCCGACGGACTGTTGGGAATTTATTTTAGGTGCGTTGGGTCGTCGCATTGTCAAGTTATCAACACGTGTCACATTCGGATGAATTGTTATCTACAGTGTGTCAGTTTGGGGTTAATTGGTTAATCGAGTTAACATACTCGTATCAGACTTTCGGGAGAACGATAGCAGTCCTACGCCCAATCTGATTCATAACGGACCATCAAAAAGTAGATGGCGGTCCTCTAAGACCATATATAGTGTTGGGTTCGTAGGCCTTGGTCAGGTTTATGATTTGAAGTCAAAGAGGAGACGGGTACGGGCGATCAGGCCCAAGCCCAACCCAATTCAGATTTCTTGTTTAATAATTTACAACCCTAGTTCATACTCTATTTATACCTCGTCATGTACTTTTAATTATTTGTTACTCAATAAAAAATACCTAATTGCCACCCGTGGATGTAGGTCAATTTAAACTGAACCACGTTAAATTCTCGTGTTTGTTTATTACTTTCATGTCGTGTTCAGTTTCGTGTATGCGTAAATCCTAACAAGTGGTATTAGAACATTGGCTCTTGATCGGTATCACACGAGAAAACGTTTGAACTAACTCCAGTTTGTCATCGCTGCTCCAAAGATCGAAGCTAGGGTCCCAACGTGTGATTGCTAGCCTCTCTTTGGGTTTTCGGCGCTGAGGAAAAAAGTAAGCATCATCGTTAGAGATTGTTTACATGTTTTGTTCCTTTTTTTAAAAGCAATTTTATTATCAATCACTACTACCGCAAGAGAAGACCTCGACCAAGAGAATTGGTTTCCTATTTTGTTGGAGACCTAGAGTGTGTTTTATTTTTTTATTTTTTTTGCGGTGAAAGAGTGAAGTAGCTCCAAGAGAATACTTGGGCCATAAAGTGGCAGTAGCCTAGTTTATGAATATCAACTTTATTGGGCCGTGAAGTTACGAGAGTTGGGGTAGTTATTTTTTGGGTACAAGTTTCTTATTATTCAAAATTTTCGATTAAGCAAAGAACGAGATAATCAAGATCCCTTTTTTTTTTGTTAATGTAAAGTCGTTAATTCAGAAGAAGTCATTTAAATAAACGGAGAACCAGTGTTGATCGCGTTTGTCAGGTTTTATCGTTTCAATTTAAAAGTTTCAGTTTCTGATTTACGGTTCGTATTTCCGCTGCGTTTAAATAGGTTGATTCTTTAACAGAGTTCGGTAGAATAACCATTAAGTTCAGGCCCATGCCATTGTTGTGTTTGTCTCTGTTTTATCTAGGTTTTCGTTTTGTCATTGTCATGGCAAGATACGAAAAGGTTTCGATACAGAAGTTTGACGAACAGAAGTTAGGTTGGTGGAAGATGTAGATTGAAGCGTTACCTTTTCAGAAAGACTTAGATGTACTGCTTGAGGATGAAAAACCTTAAAGTTGTCAGATGAAGGCTGAAAGAAGTTAGGCAAGAAGGCTAGGGCTTGTATATATTTGTCATTGTCGGAAGATGTGACGTTTAACATCATGAAAGAAACCACAGCCCGTGGTATGATGGACGCACTATGCCAAATGTATGAGAATCCTTCGGCAACAAATAAGGTCTATCTTATCCGAGAACTAGTGACAACTAGAATGAAAGAGGGTCGGTTAGTTACAAGGCATACTGATAATCTTAATTCGATCATGTCCCGATTAGTGCCAGTCGACATTAAGTTTGATGATGAAGTTCTAGGCCTATTGTTATTATCCTATTTGCCCGACAGTTGGTATCAAATAGTGACTGCATTTTGTTGTCCGTCTACAAAAATCACATTTGATGGGATTCGGGACCTGATTCTTGGAGAAGATTCAAGACGCAGAAGTTCAAGTCATCAAGCAATATGTTAGTCACATAATGTAGGGGTAGGAGAAAATAACAAGGCAGTGGGAGCAAGAGGAGAAATCAGTCTAAGACTCGTAAAGATATAGTATGATGGGGTTGTGAAGAGACGGGACACTTCAGGATTCAGTGTTTGAATGGTGAGAAAGAAGGGAAAGTTACAAAAGACGACACAGATGACATGCTCACTAGTTATGAGGCTTTGGTTGAAGTTTGGTGACCAGGATCGATAAAAACAAAAACAAAGTTTAGATCATAAGCTCGATCTTTGTAATTCTCGTTAGCTCGAAAATTACAATACTAAAATCTCTTTACTCTCTTCATGATATAACCCACAAGCTCGGGTATATATAAAAATTTAGATTTCAAACCCAACTAGACTAGAATACAAATATCATAATCATATTCAAATACTAATTGGTAAAAACAAATCTAAATAATAATTAATAAACAAATTCTTTGTTGTCCAAGTCATTGGCTCGACTTGTTCACCAAGTAATACATGCTGAATCGAGTCCATATATCCCGAGACGGTTGACTCGAACAAACACTTTTCCAAAGAAAATTAATGATTTTATGTTGGATAGAAAGGTTCGTTTCGAGCGAGGAAGAGAAGTCATTTCTTGATGATCCAAAAATACTTTTAACTCAAGATGGTGAACTGGCAAGTTATGTCAAGGCATCCGGAGTTAAAGAAAGGGAAAGGCTACTTGGAGTAGAGAATCTAAGCAAAAGAGAGATGCTCGGAGTTAAAGATCCACCTATTTTCGAGTCGGAAATTAGGGGGGTGATTTTTGGACTTAATTCTCGTCCTCGAGTCAATGAAGCGGGTTTGGCCGACTCATCAAGCCTATGATGAGTTCGTTTCTTGTTTATCAAGTTTAGCACATGACTTGGTTTACATGGAATAAGTTACTTGGTGAACAAGTCGAGCCAATGACTTGGACAACAAAGAATTTATTTATTAAGATTTGTTTTACCAGTTAGTATTTGAATATGATTATGGTATTTATATTCTAGTCTAGTTGGGTTTTGAAATCTAAATAATAATTAATAAATAAATTCTTTGTTGTCCAAGTCATTGGCTCGACTTGTTCACCAAGTAATTTATTCCATGTAAACCAAGTCACGTGCTCAACTTGATAAACAAGACACGAACTCATCATAGGCTCGAGTCGGTCAAACCCGCCTCATTGACTCGAGGACGAAGATTAAGTCCAACATTGGTTTGCAATGTTAATACTAACGTTGATGATTGGGTGATGGATTCTAGTGCATCGTTTCATGCCACTCACTATAGTGAAACGATAAAGAATCTAAAGTTTGAGGATTTTGGAAAGGTTTAACTAGAGAATGATGATATTCCATAGGTTATGGGTATGAGAGATGTTGATTTGATACCTTCAGCCGATACTTCTTAGACTTTGAAAGATGTGGGGGTTATCCTAGTTGAAGAAACGTTTGATTTCAGCTACGCAGTTGGATGACCATGGGCATGATGTTAAGTTCGGGAATGGGCAGTGGAAGGTAGTCAAAGGAAATTTCGTGGTTTCTTGTGGCAAGAAAATGGGTTCGTTGTATATGGTCGACATATCACCGAGAGGAGTGGATACAATTTTGGTGAAAGACAAAATCTGGTTCACAGGATCTCGTGAGCAGAAGAAGGTTCGTTTTGCAAGTACCAAACCCAGAGCCAAAGTGAAGATTTCGGAGAACAAGCTAGGAAGGTAAAATCAGTCAGAGGACATCGTGACAGTGGGAGCATAGGTCGTGATTGAGCTACAATTCCAAGTCGATAGTGGATTAAGAAAACAAGTATTCTAGTTCTAAAAGTCTCTCTTCAGTGGATTACTTGCTGGATATGGAGTGTGTTTGTTCTCAGGATATCTGAGGATCCGGTAGTTCGTTACAATGGGAGTCGGTAAGGGCGGAGAACGAGTAAGAGGCTTTTAGTCGTGACTAATGTTTTGGAGTTCCAGGGAGCTTCAACGGGCCTTCTGGTTAATTGATGAGAATGTGGTGGTAACTAGAATAAGTTTAATGTTCAGATTAGAGATGCACAAATTAGAAAAGTACGATCTGGAGCGTAAAATGAAAGTGTTCAAGGTCTCTGAGTGGGAGATTGTTGGGTCTGTAGGCCTTGGCCAGGTTTATTATTTGAAGTCAAAGAGAAGACGGGTGCGAGCGTTCGGGCCCAAGCCCAACCCCATTTAGATTTCTTGTTTAATAATTTACAAATCCTAGTCTAGTCTCTCTTTATATCATGTCATGTACTTATAATTATTTGTCACTCAATAAATAATACCTAGCTGCCACCCATGGACGTAGGTCAGTTTAGACCGAACCACATTATATCCTCGTGTTCGTTTATAGCGTTCGTGTCGTGTTCTGTTTCGTGTGTGCGTTAATCCTAACAGTTTAGTAGTTCTTAATTTAGTCCTTGAACTTTAATTTTGGTCTAATGACTGTTTGATCCCTCTACTTATAAAGTTGTCAAAAATAGCTCTAATTTTTTCAAGATGTTACGAATATCATGCTCATCTTGTGGTACAGGATTATACAGAAGCACTTCATCAGCTGCCAGAAACTAGAGTCTTTGATTTGTTCCAACCAAAATATGCTAGATCGCTTATTGTGAGTCTTCCCACTAGTTATGTAATTATTAACTACATTAAATGTTTATGCATTCATGTTATGATAATTGTGCTTTAGGTTGGAGTTGGACTTATGGTATTGCAACAATTTGGTGGCGTGAACGCCGTTGCATTTTATGTGGATTCTATCTTTATTTCTGCTGGTAAGGATTCCACTTTAGGATGAATTTATTTTTTGCGTGATACGTGATTAGTTGTGGTCAGAATTAATAAGCAATACATGATTATGGATAAAATTGATTCAGGTTTTTCAAGTAGCATTGGATCAGTAGCAGTGGTTATTGTTCAGGTTATTCATGCTCTCAACTAGTTGCTATCTTAATATTTTGCAACTTTTATGATTACCGGATTATATGTTATACTGCAGGTTCCATTTAGTTTATTAGGTGTACTTTTGATGGATGTTTCAGGAAGAAGGCCACTTCTGTTGGTACTGTCTTTTCTCTAGACTAAACACATTATACATAGGAGTTCGAAAACAAGTTGTGTTTGAGGGTTGGTTTGTATAAACCAGAATTTTTTTTCAAGTATATGAATCCAAATCATCATCGTCGTACTCAGTATATCCCACCAATAGAAAAGCTATGGTAGGGTCTGAGGAGGGTAAGATGTAGACAGCCTTACCTCTACCCCATAGGGATAGAGAGGCTGCTTCCGGTGAGACCCCCGGCTCGATAGTAGTTTTGCATCAAGCCTTGGACATAAGGCACATAACACTCAATCATCGGGAAACCGGCTGATCGGTGCATGTACCCTTGTCTTTCGGCTATCAACGCCACCACATGATGCCTGATTAACCTTCCGCCACTTTTAACGTTATTTTCACGAGATTAGTAAAATAACGTCAAAATTAGTGCAATTTCACTTTTTCCCACCCGAGGGTTCACACATATATACATTATATGCGCGCACCGCAAGCAGGGCGTGTATATGAATCCAAATACAACATGAAAACTCGCTGATTGACATGAACACACCAGTTTAACCCGATTTTTTTTAATGTGTTTTAATACTTTGAAATATATATTTTTTAACCACGTATATATTCAAATGTATTTAAAATAATTGCATTCTAATTATACAATCTTACGTAAATTTCTATTATAACTTTTAAATTTTGGCATAAAATACCCAACTAATTTAACTGATCTCATTAAACACAATAAAAAATACAGAGGTTCATGTTGTGTTTTTGTGTCGTGTCATGTCATGTCGTGAGATTCAAATCCTAAGTTAAATCTGTTGATAACCCGAACATATAATTACTTCTTCAAAGGTTTCTGCTGCCGGAACATTCTTAGGTTGCTTCCTCACTGGAATATCATTCTTGCTACAGGTTTGTTTATTTATTTTTATAAACAAAAGTTTTATTTTCAGACAGAAAATGATGTGTAAATAATGGATGCAGGACCTTCATATGAATAACCGAATGAGCCCCATTTTGGCACTTGTTGGGGTATTGGTAATGCATTTTGACACTAGTCAAAGCCTTTATAATGTAAATGAACTATTAATTATAAGATTTATTGTAAGCAGGTATATACAGGATCCTTTTCATTAGGCATGGGAGGAGTTCCATGGGTCATTATGTCTGAGGTGACTATAGCATGCTTTGAGTTAAATACATCTTATTGAGATTGATATGATCATAAATAAATGCAAATGTTACTTGTTCTAGCTAGTTCTTTGTATAATGTCTTATTGAATATATTTCACTTCAGATCTTTCCCATAAGTATTAAGGGCTCGGCTGGAAGTCTCGTGACAGCAGTTAACTGGTTTGGTTCGTGGGTCATTTCATACGCTTTTAACTTCCTAATGAAGTGGAGCACTGAAGGTTTGCACACTCTCATTCTGAAAATAAAAAAAAATCCAAAAAATAGTAATAATACATGTCTGCTTAATAATGTCATCTTGCCAATATAAAAAGAACAAACAAATTACATTAGTTGATATTGCAACATAAAACTTATTGCAAACTTTTCATATAAGTTTAGGATCTAGAGTAAGCATCAATTAACCTGATTGAAAAAATTACAAAAAGTATGTAATTAAAATTAAAAAAAAAAATTTCTCATATAATGATTTACGGTGTCTTGCATGCGTAAAGCCGTAAAGATACTCTTGAGGCAAATTTTGACCTATTTGTTCGGGGAAAATCATAAAATGGCCAAATTGAATTGACTAAAAGAATATCAAAATAAGCATGACTTTTTTTAATTACCAAATAGCATTGACTTTCTGCTCCTTCTCCAACCCAAATGCCTCATACCCCATTATTTACTTTCTTCTGCGTCATATGGGTCCGGCGCACCACCATTTCTCCTGCGCCACTTTTCCTCCTTTTGCGCGAAAAAGATAAAGTGGTCATCTAACAAATTCCATGGCTATTTTGTTAATTTTCTTTTACTCCAAATGACTATATTTGTGATTTTCCCTTTATTTCAAGCTATTTTCTATTTTATTTTACCAGTTTGAGATTATACATGCCTCTTATCAACACTTTTAAGAAAATGAATCCAAACTGCCACCTATTCATTGAGCCAATATTCTCTACAAGCACGTAAACACAATGCTAAGTTGCTTACAAACTAAATAACTCTCTATTTTCTTCGCAGGAACGTTTTTCATGTTTGCAAGCATATGTTGCTTAACTATTTTGTTTGTTGCAAAATTGGTACCTGAGACCAAGGGTTTGACACTTGAAGAAATACAAGCATCTATGAACTTGTTCACACGAAACTAATACGCTCTTAGTTTCTAAGCCTTGCCTGCACAATAAAGTACATCTTGTCATAAGATGTTCAAACTGTTTCAACACTACACCTAAGATTTATCGGCTCCCGTTGTCCTTACTTTGTTGGTTATTTGTATTGAGATAATTCAAACCTGTTAATTACTATTGGAGTCTGAACTGCTAAAATAAGGTTGTTACATTCAGTTATGGTGTGATAATAAGTATGTGTATTGTTTATGTTATGTTTTCTTTGTTTTAATTAGCATATTTAGAGGTAGCAACCATCAAATTAAACATTATCAAATCAATCCCTGAGTTTTTTTTTTCCCTTTAGCTAGTTATATGATCACAAACAATAACACTTTGGTATTAAAGCTAACAATTGGCACACCTGTTAACTCTTTCAGTGAAAATGACTAACTATGCTTCATGAGCTACTCAACCTTTCATTCCTAGTGTTATGACTTTTGAGTTATGGAATATTCGGGTTAAAACCCTCTTATGTTCCTTAAAGAAAGAAAACATTCTGCCCATAATCATAGCCTTTGATATTTCAACCCATCTCATTTCCTTTATCAATGTTTTTTTTAGTTGAGTTAATTGCAGTTTGAAGGGTTGTGGTCAGTATGGTTTTGCTGGTTGCAACCCTTATATCCTATTTTTGACATCTGACAGTCTGACGTCTGCTGAGTGTGGTAAATTGAACCATGCCGTCAGTACACCGTTTGACCTTTGATGAAAAAACTATCATTCCCCTCCATTTTGCATCCTTTTGGTTTTTAAAAATATAAAGTTTCAAACCTTGTTTATTTTTCCCTCCAAATCTACTTTTTATAAAAAAATAAACCAACCTGACCATTTTCAAAAATGAAATAAATGAATCGAACTACTTTTTTAACAAAGATTAACGAACCGAACTACTTTTTTATAAAAAAAATAAATAAAAGAATCAAACTACTTTTTTAACAAAAATAAACGAACTGAACCACTTTCTTAACAAAAATAAACGAGCTGACTACATTTTTATAAAAAAAGGAAAATTGGTTTTAAATAATCCAAACTATGGCCTATTGGTAAATATCCATCCCAACTTTACACTTGCATGCTGGCAGTACCAACTACTTATGCATTTGTTTTTAACGGGCCGCGACTAACGGATGTTAACTCCGTTAGTCTTTGTCTGACGTGACGATCCCAGCTGTCAAAAATCAGATTACGTGGACGTCTACATGGCGGCTGACTGTGTATTTAAAATATATGTATATATAGAGAGATTTACTCTCTCTCTCTCTCCCTCCACCCCCTCTCTCTCTATCTCTCTTCATCTTCATCCACCATCACCCGCCCCACCTGTCACCACCATTTGCCACCAAACCACCGCCATCGCACCACCTCCATCGCACCACCTGCCACCATCAACCTCTCTTGCCACACCATAAGAGTTGTACCACAAAATCTTAACTTGTATACCACCAATCCCCATCTCCGGTAGAGAAATCGTCGGGAAAATCCAACCCTGCAGCAAGAATCTTTCACCTTCATCACCTTCAATTTTAATAATTAATAATGTCGCATTTCCGGTTTGGGTTTGGTGACCAAAACATGGAGATTTGGGTGTTTATGATTTAGAGCTTCAAAATCAGATTAGGGCTTATGAACATTGAATTGGGTCTTCAAAATCCGACTAAGGCTTCGTGAAGGTTGAACTTCGGTCTTTGAAATTTGATTAGGGCTCCGTGAAGGTTAAATTAGGCTGCTCGGAAACAGGGTATTCACCACTGTTGTCATGTTCAATCATTGCTGGAAACACACGATACCAGCATCGTCTTCCCCACCATCAATATTGCTGGAAAAAATGGAAAATAGAGAAGTAAGGTTGATTCAAGAGGTTTTCCGATCTCCTTTTGGTGGTGGCCGATTGTGATGGAGGTGGTGGCGGTCAAAGATGGTGTGGTGGTGGCGATCACAGATGGTGTGGGTGGTGGTGTTGGTGGTGGCCGATTATGATGGAGGGAGAGAGAGAGAGAGAGAGAGAAGAATACTTATATTAATTTTATACATAAAGCTTAATACACAGTCAGCCGCCACGTAGACGTCCACGTAATCTGATTTTTGACAGTTGGGATCGCCATGTCAGACAAAGACTAACGGAGTTAACATCCGTTAGTCGCGGCCCGTTAAAAACAAATGCATAAGTAGTTGGTACTGCCAGCAGACAAGTGTAAAGTTGGGATGGATATTTACCAATAGGCCATAGTTTGGATTATTTAAAACCAATTTTCCATAAAAAATAAACAAACCGAACCACCTTTTTGTCAAAAAATGAATTAACCGAACTACTTTTTTAACAAAAAAACAAATGAGCCAAACTACTTTTTATATAAAAAACAAACAAACTGAACCACTTTTTTAACAAAAATAAATGAATCAAACTACTTTTGTAACAAAAATAAACGAACCGAACTACTTTTTTTTATCAAAAACAAATGAACCGAACCACTTTTTATAACAAAAATAAATGAATTAAACTGCTTTTTATCAAAAATAAACAAACCGAACTACTTTTTTTAACAATAATAAACGAAATGAACCGGTTTTTAAAAAAATAAAACTGAACTCCTTTTTTTAACAAAAAATTGTTATTTCATTTGTTTTTGTTAAAACTTTGGATCATATATTTATTATAAAAAAGTAGTTTTGTGCGTTTATTTTTGATAAAAAAAATAGTTCGTTTCGTTTAATTTTGTTAAAAAAAGTGGTTCTATATGTTTATTTTTTATAATACAACAAGTAGTTCGGTTTGTTTATTTTTGTTAAAAAAAATTGTTTCAGTTTGTTTATTTTTCTTAAAAAGGTGGTTCGATTTGTTTACTTTTGATAAAAAAAAAAGTAGTTTGGTTCGTTTATTTTTGTTAAATTAGTAGTTTGGTTGGTTTATTTTTGTTAATAATGTGGTTCAGTTCATTTATTTTTGTTAAAAAAAGTAGTTCTCTAAATTTATTTTTGTTAAAAAAGTGGTTCGGTTCGTTTTTTTTATATAAAAAGTAGTTCGGCTCATTTATTTCTGTTGAGAAAGTGTTTCGGTTCGTTTATTTTTGTTAAAAAATGTAGTTCGGTTCATTTATTTTTGTTAAAAAAGTAGTTCGGTTCGTTTTTTTTATTAAAAAAAAGTAATATTGGCTTTTAATAATCCAAAGTTTTGACCTATTTGCCAATATTTCTCCCGGTTAGTTTTAAGGCGAAACATGTCATTTCTCCAAGTCGAAAGGGACAAATCAAAAATGCAATTTGACTTGAAAACTCACCACCACGCTGTCACACCCCAACCTACGGCGGAACATGCTGGGGCGCGACATTGATTGTATCATAGCTCAGAAGACACTATGTAATTACACGTGTCAATATCTAAATTATTCTTTCAATTAAACCATACATCAAAGCATAATCATACATTGTTCTCAAACAAAACATTCAACATGATTAAACTTAAAATATATTAATGTTCTTCAAATCATCGAGCAACATATGATATCATCTACTTCGACATTCTTGAAATCATCCAAGCTACCCGCGTCATGCGTGAAAATATATATATTTTTCAACATAAAGTTGAGCAAGTAAAACACGGTTTTGAGTATATATAATAATAAAATGACAATTCCATGCGATAATCGTAAATCACTACAATTAGTGTAACAATAAATAAAAGTTTTCTTTTCACATAGATAAGAGTTTACTCCGACGGCGTATGATCATACTAATGAGGATGAGGATGAGGTACCAACCAACATAAAATAAACACATAGTCATATTCGCACATAACAACTAATCGAGCAATTACAATTATGCATATAACGGAATTGTAGTGAAAACAAGAAGTTGATTTTGAACGCATAACGCCCCCAAAATTTGTAAAGCGGTAAACAGGGGGATGTGAATTTACTTACCTTTAATGAGTAGAATAAACGAGGACGAGATAATAAGAGAAAAGACTAGGATGAAAAACGGTCAAGCTCCTCGAGGTTTGTCGACAATGATTCCTAGTTGTTAATGACAATAAGAAATAAATATAGTCATAATGAAATGTTAAGATCTATGACGGGTTTTGAGAGTCGATGCGGTTGTGTGTAACATTGAAATATTGATAGTTACATCTTCATTAATTATAAGGGTTGTTATTCTATTTATTATTATTATTATTATTATTATTATTATTATTATTATTATTATTATTATTATTATTTATACTTGCTTCCTATATATTAATAAAAATAGATATTTACTAAAGTGATTAAAAGTTGTAAAAACTAAGACGAAAACGAGACTTTATAATGACTAAAAGTTTGGGGTTATAAAGCGAGTTGATATCACACACACACACACACATATATATATATAAAGATTTTATGAAGAAAAATTAAAGTTCAACGAGAAAACAACAAGACTAGAGGTCCTGTTTATCAATTTTACGCTTGTTGAATGTTATAACCATATATTAATATAAAAGAAATTTTTTTTAAAATTATTAAAAAATACATAAAACCGGGTCCATGGGGATCGAACCAGCGCCTGGACCGGCTCCAGATTGCTTAATTTTAACCAGTTACTCACAGAACCCATCTTCAACAAACAAAACCTAGATCTTTAAATCGATTCAAACGTTTAATGTTTGTTAAAATTGGTTTAGGGTTATCGTTTCTGGTCTAAAAACGATCTAAAAACATAAATCAATTACCGATGAAGATGATGTAATAAGCGAGAACGGCCGTTTAGGGTTTGCGGCTTTAGTATGACTTTGAATTTGATCTTACGCTGCTTATCCGTTTTAAATTATGTTAGGGGTTTGTGTCGGCTGGTGGTAGAGGTGGTGTGTGCAAGTTTAATTAAAATATAATCGAGTATTTATAGTGTTACAAGGTCAAAAGAGCCGCGATTCGTTATAGGGTGATTATGAATTGATTAGCTGTCATAATTAAACGATTACCATGTATAGAATGCCGGTAAACTCGTTTAAGGTAAATAGAGGATTTGTTAAGATCAATTTTTGTTAATTAAGCCGTGAATTAAGGTCCAAGCAACGGGGGGTGTACTTTTCGGTGGTGGGAGAGGAAGAAAAAAGAAAAGAGTTTGAATAATATTTGCTAATTGGTCCTCGTTCTATGGTTGATGGTTCAAAAGTGAATTAAAGTTAATAGAGGGGTTAGTTTTTTACATGAATCATAGTTATAATCAAATAAATAATTAAACCAATAATATAATAAACACAAATGCGCGATTTATTGATAAAATACCCGAACCCGAGTTGGGTAATGGTTACAAAACCGAAAGGGAACGGAAAACCTGAAATGTTACACACGCCCATCGTCACCCCACCATTGCTGCCACATCTAACACCACCGTCGCTACCACCACCCTTTTATTAGAAAAATAGTTTGGTTTGTTTATTATTGTTCAAAAAATTGTTCGGTTCGTTTATTTTTTTAATAAAATAAAGTAGTTCGGCACGTCTGTTTTTGTTAAAAAAATTGTTTAGTTCGTTTATTTTTTTCTACAAAAAAGTGGGGTTGCATAGTGTCATGTATTGACGAATTTAGGGTTTAAATTGCCACATGATGCGAAATTACCAGCATACCCCTTGGTCATACTAAAATAGGCGGTCAAATTTAATGTTGACGAATGGAAGGTTCAATTTGCCACAGCCTACAGATGTCAGGGTGTCGGTGCCAAAAATCGGAGACATGGATTGCAACCAGTGAAACCGTGTTGACCACAGGGTTGCAAGCGGAATACGACTACGCTTGGTCTCTTTGTCCATAAGATCCAAGATTTCAACGGGTTTCTCGATAGCACGCATAGATTCATCAACTTGTACTTCGTCAAGGGGTATGTGGAGATTCCGCTCGGCTAAGCATTTCTTGAGGCTGGAAACATGAAAAGTCGGATGAACATTAGAGAGCTCTTCGGGGAGATTGAGACAATACGCAACTTTACCAACCCTTTCAACGATCTCAAACGGTCCAACAAAACGAGGAGATAATTTGTTCATTTTGCCAAAATGAACTACCCCTTTCTAAGGAGATACTTTAAGGAGAAATTGATCACCAACATTGAACTCGAGAGGTTTACAGCGCTTATCGGCGTAGTTCTTTTGACGGCTACAAGCGGCAAGAAGATTTTGACGAATGGGAGCGATTCTATCGGAAGTTTCTTGAACAAGCTCGTCACCGGTGATTTGTGATTCACCAACCTCGTTCCAAACAATCAGGGAACGACATTTTCGGCCATAAAGAGCTTCAAAAGGTGTCATACCAATACTAGTGTGGAAACTATTATTGTAGGAAAACTCTACAAGTGGCAAGTGAGTATCCCAATTTCCACCAAAGTCTAGTATGAAAGACCGGAGCATATCTTCAAGAGTTTGAATTGTTCTCTCGGATTGACCATCAGTTTGCGGGTGATAAGCGGTGCTTAGATCAATATAGGTACCCAAGGCGGTTTGCAACGATCTCCAAAAATAAGAGATAAACCAACCATCACGATCGGAAATAATGGTCAAAGGCGTTTCAAGTTGAAGTTCGGCGCCACACGACAACTCGTCGTGTAAGTAACCCTCGCTGACGGAGACGTGTTGTGCGTCGAGGATGCGGTATTGAAGGTCGGATTGGATGGTGACACAGTTTGAGCAAAATGGCTGTAATGTGACTCTTACGACTAGTCCCGAAATTAAGGAATAATATATCTACACCGTAAAAGATTTTTTTTTTTTTTACTTATGATTTAAAATAATACAGAATTTTTAATAGTTGAAATCTAAAACCAATCGTAATACGGAAGGAAAAACTTTAAAATCTAAAATTTATCATAACCCGGAACTAAGACCGACTAAGGGACACAGCACAAGTCTTCGGATTTCTTGAGTAGCTTTGCTGATGTGACGTGAAGCACCAAGAGAAATTGAATTCATAAAAGTTTGAGCAGTCGGGGTAGGTTATCTCGGAATAGCTTGAATAGGTTGAGCTCGAAGGGGTTGCGCAATTTGGAATTCCAATAGAGTATAATCGGTGAACTTGAGCTTGCGGACATGGAATTTGGTAGGGTTGGATTAGGTAATGAGGATCTTGATTGACTAAAGAAACTTGAAGGATGCGGGTTGATAGGTTTGAACTTGATGAGCAATGGCAAGTTTAGGACACATATTACGAAGATGATTTGGGTCTCCACAATGGTAAAACATGCGGGTGTCAAGAACACCGGTTTGAGAATGAGCGGTAGGCTGTTGTGGGATGGCTCGTGTACTAGGCGGGGCACGGGAAAAAACTAGAAAAGTGGCCATAATGATTGAAATTTGTGCATAGCTGGCACAATGATTGAGAAGGGTGATGACGGGTGAGTACCGATGTATGGTTTCCTTTATGAATGTGATTCAGTTGTTGTCAAGGTTGAGGGTTGGTTTGATTAACAACATGATTTTGGTGATTGACTTTTCGCTTGGTGTTGCAGTTGTTGTTAATTGAAGCAGATTTTGGTTCGGCTTTAGCGTCAGCGGATGAGTCGGTTTTGGTATATTCGGGAACAAATGATTTAGCAACACAATTAGAGTTGAGGCTCTGAACTCGTGTCACGATTGCTAGTATAGTAGCTGCAAGCTCTTTGGTGATCACAGCAGCTATAAGGCGATCGCGTGAATCTGACAAACGACGATGAAACGTTGGTTTTCTTAGTAAAGGTATCTTATAAGAACATAAGATGAAATGGGATTATGACAGATACAAAAGGAGCATATCGGTGAATTTTGACATAAAATCTTCTCGTTTAAGACACTAAGATTGGGGTGGGTTGTCGATGAATAGTATAGCTTAACGCACAAGATTGGGTTTGATTGCTTTCAACATTTTGAATTGAAGTTACGATGTGAGTGACCGTAGAAGAACAGTTGATTAATTTTTAGTACAAGAATTTCTTGCTTAAACCTTTTATGATGAATAATGACACGATTTTCAAGAAATGAGTTGATGAGTTGTGTAAACCACAAATGAACTATTAAGAAAAAAACTGAATTTTGAAATATGTTGAGCTAGCGTTTACTCTTAACTTAAGGATAAGTTAGAATCTATATTGAGAATTAATCAGATAATTTTGATGAATGGGTTTTTCAAAGTTTGATAAATTGATAAGTTTTAACAAATTTTAAAAAAAATCTCAGGTTGAATACTTGAAAATAGTTTATGTGTGTGATACCATGAGTATGAGAAAGTCATTCGATTACTAAATTATGCAATAATGTTGTTGATGTTTTAATAATGTGATAAAATAAATAGATGCAGATCAACTCAATAATAGAGTGTAAATTGCTTGATTGACTCGTGATAGTCAAGTCTCAATGAATGAGGAATTTGTATCTAATTATGTGGACGAAAAAAAAATATTTCGAAGTGTAAGAATAGGTCGAATCAATAGATCTTGATTCAAAAGTGATTTAGTAAATAAGTATTTGATGTAAATTGATACTCGTATATTATAATAGTAGTTTGAGGGTAGGATTTCATTACTTAGGGAAAGTTGTGATTATACAAGTCTTGTCATTTATAATATTATGAAAACATATCTTAAAATGCAAATGGATTCATTTGTTGGTTAGGGCTACATAAACCACCATGGGTCCTTCTAACAAAATGAAAAACATTGAAAACTTAAATAAATCATTTAAAATCGAATTGAGGGGGGGGGGGGGGGTTGAGGTAGACGGTTGAAGTAATTCGGGAACCACCCCGTATTTACATACTTCATCCATCCGTTCAACAAAACACAATACGGGAAAAAACCGAGTTTAGCCACGAATCACCGTGAATTTGGTTAAAAATTTAAGAGTGTGATAGTCACATGACCACATTTGATAAAATGAGGGTAGTAGATCCGGTTTCATTTGGTGTGATATGCTTTGGCTTAATAAGTTTCACACCCTTACCGAACACTCCAGGAAGGCAACCGGGTCTCGCGGTTGATTGAGATTTATGCGCATTGCACTTCCTTAGGCTCGCAAGCCTTGGGGTCAAGGGTTCGGTAAACAAGTTCGTCCCTCTTACAGTTTACTACATATTCGTCACACAAATCATCCTCAAGGAGAGGGGAGTGAAAAGGCAGGATTTTTTTAAGGGATTTCTCTTTTTTTTTAAAAAAAAATCATCCTAAAGTTTTGAAAACAATTTTGAGAGCGAGACATAGCCTCGGATTAAGTGTGTGCTTTTTGTGTACAATTTGTATATGATAAACAATTTAAATATGCTAAGCTATGTACAAAAATTTAAACAAGTAGGGTGCACGTATAGGAACACGTATAAGGACCCTAAGCATGCTACTAAGTCATCACGTCTAACCACATATCTTATAGCCTTCGGCTCTGATACCAATCTGTCACACCCCAACCTACAGCGGAACATGTTGGGGCGCGACATTGATTGTATCATAACTCAGAAGACACCATGTAATTACACGTGTCAATATCTAAATTATTCTTTCAATTAAACCATACATCAAAGCACAATCATACATTGTTCTCAAACAAAACATTAAACATGATTAAACTTAAAATATATTAATGTTCTTCAAATCATCGAGCAACCTATGGTATCATCTACTTCGACATTCTTGAAATCATCCAAGACAGCTACCTGCGCCATGCGTGAAAATATATATATTTGTCAACATAAAGTTGAGCAAGTAAACCACAGTTTTGAGTATATATAATAATAAAATGACCATTCCATGCGATAATCGTAAATCACTACAATTAGTGTAACAATAGATAAAAGTTGTCTTTTCAACCGAATCACATAGATAAGGGTTTACTCCGACAGCGTATGATCATACTAATGAGGATGAGGTACCAACCAACATAAAATAATAACATAGTCATATTCACACATAACAACAAATCGAGCAATTACAATTATGCATATAACGGAATTGTAGTGAAAACAATAAGTTGATTTTGAACGCATAACGCCCCCAAAATTTGTAAAGCTGTAAAAAGGGGGATGTGAATTTACTTACCTTTAATGAGTAGGATAAACGAGGACGAGATAATAAGAGAAAATGCTAGGATGAAAAACGGTCAAGCTCCTCGAGGTTTGCCGACAATTAATCCTAGTTGTTAATGACAATAAGAAATAAATATAGTCATAATGAAATGTTAAGATCTATGACTGGTTTTGAGAGTCGATGCGGTTGTGTGTAACATTAAAATATTGATAGCTACATCTTCGTTAATTATAAGGGTTATTATTCTATTTATTAATGTAATTATTATTATTATTATTATTATTATTATTATTATTATTATTATTATTATATTTATACTTGCTTCCTTTATATTAATAAAAATAGATATTTAATAAAGCGATATAAAGGTTGTAAAAACTAAAACGAAAACGAGACTTTATAATGACTAAAAATTTGGGGTTATTAAGCGAGTTGATATCACACACACACACGCACACACACACACATATATATATATAAATATTTTACTAAGAAAAATTAAAGTTCAATGAGAAAACAACAAGACTAGAGTTCCAATTTATCAATTTTACGCTTATTGAATGTTATAACCATATATTAATATAAAAGAAAAATGTTTTAAAAGTATTAAAAAAAAATAAATACATAAAAACCGGGTCAGGGGGCTCGTACCCGCGCCTGGACCGGTTCCAAAGTTTTAACACTACACACACCAGCCCAATGGCTGGTGTGTTGATTTGTTAGATGCATCAGATTGCTTAATTTTAACCAGTTACTCACAGAACCCATCTTCAACAAACAAACTCTAGATCTTTAAATCGATTCAAATGTTTAATGTTTGTTAAAATTGGTTTAGGGTTATCGTTTATGTGCTAAAAACGATCTAAAAACATAAATCAATTACCGATGAAGATGATGTAATAAGGGAGAACGGTCGTTTAGGGTTTGCGGCTTTAGTATGACATTGAATTTGATCTTACGCTGCTTATCCGTTGAAATTACGTTACGGGTTTGTGTTGGCTGGTGGTAGAGGTGGTGTGTGCAAGTTTAATTAAAATATAATCAAGTATTTATAGTGTTACAAGGTCAAAAGAGCCGCAATTCGTTATAGGGTGATTATGAATCAATTAGCTGTCATAATTAAACGATTACCATGTATAGAATGTCGATAAACTCGTTTAAGGTAAATAGAGGATTTGGTAAGATCATTTTTTGTTAATTAAGCCATGAATTAAGGTCCAAGCAAAGTGGGGGGGGGGGGGTGTACGTCGTCGGTGGTGGGAGAGGAAGTAGAAGAAAGAAAAGAATTTGAATAATATTTGCTAATTGGTCCTCGTTCTATGGTTGATGGTTCAAAAGTGAATTAAAGTTAGTAGAGGGGTTAGTTTTGTACATGAATCATAGTTATAATCAAATAAATAATTAAACCAATAATATAATAAACACAAATGCGCGATTTATTGATAAAATACCCGAACCCAAGTTGGGTAATGGTTACAAAACCGAAAGGGAACGGAAAACCTGAAATGTTACACACGCCCATCGTCACCCCACCATTGCTGCCACCACTAACACCACCGTCGCTACCACCACCCTTTTATTAGAAAAATAGTTTGGTTTGTTTATTATTGTTCAAAAAATTGTTCGGTTCGTTTATTTTTTTAATAAAATAAAGTAGTTCGGCACGTCTGTTTTTGTTAAAAAAAATAGTTTAGTTTGTTTATTTTTTTCTACAAAAAAAGTGGGGTTGCATAGTGTCATGTATTGACGACTTTAGGGTTTAAATTGCCACATGATGCGAAATTACCAGCATACCCCTTGGTCATACTAAAATAGGCGGTCAAATTTAATGTTGACGAATGGAAGGTTCAATTTGCCACAGCCTACAGATGTTAGGGTGTCGGTGCCAAAAATCGGAGACAAGGGTTGCAACCAGTGAAACCGTGTTGACCACAGGGTTGCAAACTGAAATTTATAGAGGTAGTGTACTAAAAAAGACTCAAATACCCTTGAGTACCACCCGCGGGTCAGAGGGGATCCTCTCAGATGCCACCCGCGGGACATATAAATCACCCGAATAACCCAAGACAAAGGATTAACAAACATTACTTCCTATGAACTATGTGCGGGAGGATCTAGACGCCCTCAGGGGTCGCCCGCAGGGTACTGTTTACACCCGCAAGGATGGCCATAAGGCAACATCATAGGACAGTTGTATTTAACCAACTCTCTTCTATAATATTTACCAAGATCCTTTCTTGGTGAATATGTAACCCTTTAGCCAATAGAAGAAGGACAGCTGGCCAGGTTGTTATAACTGTGCACATGGCCAGGTTTATCTCGCCCTATCATACATAGATACGTGTCCAGGTTGTTACAACCGTGCACATGGGCCGTATAGCTCAACCTATCACAAGAGGACATGTGTCCGAACGGTTACAAGGGCATCTTCTAGAAAGGGACAGCTGTGCCAATAATATTCTCACACTCTTCGGCTATAAATACTTCATAATCTCCGTGAGGTAACACATTCACTCTCCACTATTTACTCTAAATACTTAAGTGCTTTATCTTCAATGTAAATTGTATTTATTCTCACGCCGGAGGGTGGTTACGTGAAGAAACCCCCCCCCCCCCTTGACATTCGTCAAATCTGGGTCTCGTTTGTATTTGTTTATTATGTAAACCGACCCGTTTTGTAAACCGAAACTTTCTATATAATTAAAATGATGGATTTTATGTTACAATATTGTTTTATACGTGTTGGGTCTCAAAAACACCCTTTTCGATCCCTAAAATGGCCTTAAAACGCTTAAAAACAACTCCAGGGGCCAAAACTGCCAATTTTGAAAGTTCAGAATTTTCACCAGGTGATCTTAGTGCCACGCTAAGGTCAAGGGCAGAGACCTTAGCACCGCGCTAAAGGGAGTCTACACCAGAACTCGTTTTTTGTTGTTTTTATGCAAAACTCTTTCTGCTTGACCCTTTCAACTTACCCTATATATACATGACCATTTCCCCTCATTTTCTCCTGCTACAACTCCAAAATCTCTCTCAAATACAAAGATATTAAGGTTATTTTCTTAGTGTTTTTGAAGGTTTGACTTCTAAAAGTTTAACTGAGTTAAATCTTTCATTCTAATTAGCTTATGTAGTCTTATTAATACTTGAATATGATGGTACAACATATATATATATATATATATATATATATATATATATATATATATATATATATATATATATATATAATGTACACCCCTTGTTACCTTTGTCGGTTACTTCTCCGATCTCGATCGGTGAGGTTTCGGACCTCGTAAGGCAAGGCTTCATGGAGGACTTCGTGTCCTTGATATATATATATATACTTATTAAACTTGTTTATACATACTAACCATGCTTAACTTATGCTCATTTTAGTTTGTTTGTCATATTTACAAGTTCCATGGTTAAGGGTTCTAAGAGTCTAGCCTCGATTTAACCGTAAATAGCTCTAGACCGTAAACTGAACTTTGGTTACTAGTTTTTGTTATATACTTGTTTAAAACATGTTTAATTGATGTGTTGCAAAACAAATAGAGTTTTATCCCGTTTTTGTGTTGTTTTGTGTGTAAACCGTTAACGAATATAGCATGTTCTTGCATGAAATTAAATGTTTGTGTATATGATTGGTTCCATGTTGAAGAGAGCGAAAAAATGAGTTTAATGAAGAAAGAATCAGCTCAAACGGGATTCGGATGAAGTCGGTATGCGCTTTTGAAGATAAACGAATCAAAAAATAAAGAAACGAGCACCTATGACCTGGCAGCGCGACGCGAACAGGTGAGGCATCCATGCCCGCGCTATGCGAAGTCCCACATGTCCCAAAGGCTGCCAAGAATGTTCAGGAATCAGCTACCCCATTTATTTTGTCTTCTAGTGGGCCTTGTGGGCTTGTTTTAACCTATTTTATATTAGGAAGGAGATGTTTAAACATATATATAAAGGGCTAATACCCTATGAACGATTTTAACATAATATTTCCAGCCACCACACCTGCTCTAGAGGAGAAAACAAGGAGGACAAGTTTATGGTTCTATCTTTTATCCTTCAGTTGTCGGTTTTGACTATTTTAACCTTTGTGAGTTCGTTTTTGGTTTATAATCATTCAAACCTTTTGTAATCAGATTTATATGAACATGTTTATCATTTATATCTATTTTATCTACTGTTCGTTGATTATGATTGGCTAAACTTCTTTGTTCTACCTAGGTTAGATGATTATTGTTCGGTTTTGATGAGTTGATTGGATTGTTTGATCAATATGACAAGAATTGCTATTGAAAGTTTGGTTTAATATTGAATTAGGTTGTGTTTATTGGCTGTGATTTGATTAATTATACTCATATACCTCTTGCTTTGATTGTTTGAATAAGTTTTGATTGATTGTTGCTTGTTTGAACTCTTTACTTTGTGTCTTGAGATTGTTTGCGGGGTGATAAACCGTAGGGTTTAGTGGGTGTGTTAATTGGTTGAATTCAGCGGGTAGGCACCTTCTTAGAGACCGATAGGTGATAGGAAGTAAACTTGTCTCATAGCTTTTACTTGTTAGGATTAGGATCGCGCGAGAGCGGGTGGGTTCGGTTCTTGTCGGGTTTGGGTTTGTGAGCGATTAGTTGATCTAGTTTAAATTAAACTAAATGGTTCCTCTATCCTTGGTTGCGTAGTATTCGTTTCCATTAGGGTCGTGTGTCAGTGAGACCGAGAGGAGAGTCGACATTAGAACACTTTAGCAATTCGTTTCCCGGTTTGTTCTTAAAAGCAACTAAGTGTAAGTTAGCGTTTGTTAGTGAGATCGAGAGGTGATCTAGCTTTCTTGAGTGAACCTTAGTTGTCTCATCCTTAGATACCGGTGTCGTGAGATTTTTCAATCCATTAGCTTGTTTGACCTTCAATATGATTCTTACCTAGGTAGACGTCTTCTCCATTGTCAGTTTCATTCGTAAAGTTTCGTTAAGTCTTGTTAAGTTAAGTCTTTTAATTTAGTTAAAGTAAGTTAGGTTAAGTAGTTTAATAATTAAAAATCATTTTAAAAAATATTATTCTTATGAAGGTCTTTTCTAGGGTTAGTGATCATAGACATTTTCACGTGTCCTTGTGTTCGATACTCGGACTTCCTTAGGTCTGTACCTTTTGATCGGTACACTTGCTGGTTGTGTGTGGATTCGTTAGGAGTTTCGTTTTATAAATTTAAAGCTTAGTTGTGAGTTCCATAGAAAGAGCATCATTAGACACACATCAAGTTTTTGGCGCCGTTGCCGGGGACACCGGACACGGTTTGAGGCGTATTGAGAACGACACAGTTGGGGACTTGCCTTTTGTTTTTTTATATATATTTAGTTTAAATTAGTTAATCTAAGTAGTTTAATTTAGTTTTATTTTATAATTATTTTATTATATTTTTTTTCTGGTTCCCGTGATCCGTTTCTTTTGAGTGCTCTTTACAGGAAAAATGTTCAGATTATAAGATGGAGAACCATGGTGCAAAGTCTGTGGCGGAAACCACTGGATACATGATGCTTATAAGAGAAGGAAGATAGAAATCAAGGCACGGAAAGCTCCATGGGAATCACTTTTTGCAAAGCCTCCTCCATACCAATTTGCATATGATCAAATGGGGAACTTCTTAGGATATAAAGATTTGTCAGTGAATATATTAGAGCCCACCCTAGAATTGGAAGCAATAATGGATGATGCATTGTTTGCTATTAGAAATGATTTGGAATATATTCCACCTTTGAATCCACCTTTGTTTGAAACCCTGGGTGAGATTGAAGATACCGGAATGGAGGAGCAGAGAGTAGAGGAGTATGTTCCCTCTTGGGAGGAAGAATTTAAGGAAAATTTTGGTGAAGAGTTTATGGATTTTACCATTATGGATGAAGGAGAGTTTGACCCACTTGGTGATTTAAAGTTGCTTGAAGATCTATTGTATAACGAGCCAAGTGTGGGGGTCAAGAAGGAGCCTTGTGAAAAGAGCCATGAGGTAGTAGTTGATTCAGTTCTTCCGACAGTACACCTTGATTATGAGAAACCAAAGCACGAACCGTACTCAATATCCATTCGGGACGTGTTAAGGTTTAAAATTTTGGCTAAAAGAATTAGAAGGAGGATTTCTTGGCGAAGAAATCGTAGTGTGATGAAGAGATTGACTTCCCCGTTTCACTTCATTAAACTATTTTTGGGGGAATTCAAGAGTTGGTGGGCCGAGTTTAATTAAAATGGTCGGGCCCATGAAAGTTGTGCAATTGGTTTCTTCCCGACCAATTGTAAAAGGAGAGTGTTGAGGAGCATCAATGGGAAGAGGATAAAGGAGAAGCCTCCTGATTGAGGTTTCGAGAACGAGTCCGGCTGGAGACTATTCAATAAACTTAGCGCTTCCCAGGAGGCAACCCGGTAATATTTTTCCTTATTATTCTATTTTCATTTTTATTTTTATTTCTGAGTTTTGCCGGGTGTTTTTTCTCTTACTTGAAAGTTATTCCTTGGTTGGTTGATGATGGTTAATGAGCTGGAGTTTTAAACAAGTGTTGGGATGCAATTTGCTTAAGGATTTCCGCTTTCGTTCGTTAGTGATAGCATGATAGAGAGCACTGGAGTTTTAAGCTTGCGTTCGAATAAGAGGGCGAGGAACATGATTCACCTCACACTTGCATAATCACATATACCAGGGGAGTATATTCCAATTTATTTTTCTTTATGTTTAGTATTGTCTTTTCCTTGTCTCACATTGAGGACAATGTGAAATTTATGTGTGGGGATGGGGAACTGACGTTTTCGTTTTTAAGAAAAATAAAAGAATATTGAAAATCTTGGGAGTTAATATTAAAATAAAAAAATTGTAAAAATAAATTGATTGAAAAGTTTTAAAGAAAATATTTCCCAAAAATTTAATGAATATTTTTTTGCAAATAATGGAAGATGATAGTAAAATCGGAAATTGGTTTTTCAAACTACTAATTATATGAGATAATATAAATGAAAACGCACTTAACTTGGGATGTGTCGGTAGGCTCAACCTTGAGAATGAAAAGGGCAATTTGATAAAATGGTAAACGGAAATCTTTTGTCGGTAAAGCGTTTTGTCCGTGGAAGATAACTAATGAAAGGTCGGGCCATACTCAAGCCTCAATTTTTTGTATGAAATGTGAATGTTAAAAATATTATGAATTTTAAAGTTGAATACGTTATCATATGATGCTTGGGTAGGTTTAACGTTAGAGTATGCCATGTAGTCGGTGATATAAATTTTAAACTGCTTAGTTTTAGTGTTTTACACTTCATTGGCATATGGTTTTATAACCTTAATTCTTGTATTGATGGAATGCTTCGGGTCCGGAGACCATGGGTCTGTATGCAGTCTATTCATCTGGGTATTTACAATTCCTAAGTGGGATTGTGAATATTTAAGATAAAGCTAAAAAAGAGCAAACCCGCAGTTTTCTGCCACACAAGTCAATAAACATGATCACTACCTACTAAGAGTACAAATACACTACTGACTTGATCATCCACGCTGTTATCCATGTGGGGTCCCCTTGCTCACGTCTCATTACCATTATGAAACGGACCACAAGGTACACACTACATGTAAACCCTACAAATGAAATTTTGCATGCTCACCTATGGTGATGGTTCGGAGTATTTCTTGATAACGGGGGCATGCCATGTTGTGGGAAACACTAGCTAATTAATTAATTATACCTTAATCGTATCTAATGGCTGCTTGGTTGACTTTGATGCTTAAGCTTAGGTGGATAAACAATACCCTTGATCGTTTTAACTATTCATGAAAAAAAAAGATAGAGAAACAAAAGTTTTAAATCTGCTGATTTTGAGGTTTAAGTCAAGTTGGGGTGGTCTGGTAATATAAATTTTTGGGGTAATTGATTTTGAGGTAAAAGCTGAAAATAAGCGGGTCTTAATTGTGTAAACCACTGAGTAATATAAATTTTTGGATCTTATTTGTCCCAGTAAAGATGAAGGCATGGGTTTAAGTGGACAACAATATCGGAAATTGCGGATTTTGCGTCTCTCTAAACTTTAAAATAATCTATATGTTTTTAAGATCAGTTTTCCGATTATGATTCCATTGCATAAATCTTTTTCAGAGACGAAAAAGGTTCAAATGTGGGGATATTTGATGTGTTTCACAACACATAGCGTTTTATCCCGTTTTTGTGTTGTTTTGTGCGTAAACCGTTAACGAATATTACATGTTCTTGCATGAAATTAAAAGTTTCTGTATATGATAGGTCCCATGTTGAAGAGAGCGAAAAAATGAGTTTAATGAAGAAATAATCAGCTCAAACGGGATTCGGATGAAGTCGGTATGCGCGTTTGAAGATAAACGAATCAAAAAATGAAGAAACGAGCACCCAGGACCTGGCCGCGCTACGCGACCAGGTGAGGCATCCATGCCCGCGCTATGCGAAGTCTCACATGTCCCAAAGGCTGTCAAGAATGTTCAGGAATCAACTACCCCATCTATTTTGTCTTCTAGTGGGCCTTGTGGGCTTGTTCTAACCTATTTTATGTTAGGAATGAGGTGTTTAAACACACACACATATATATATATATATATATATAAAGGGCTAATACCCTATGAACGATTTTAACATAATATTTCCAGCTACCACACCTGATCTAGAGGAGAAACCAAGGAGGACAAGTTTACGGTTCTATCTTTTATCCTTCGGTTGTCGGTTTTGACTATTTTAACGTTTGTGAGTTCGTTTTTGGTTTTTAATCATTCAAACCTTTTGTAATCAGATTTATATGAACATATTTATCATTTATATCTATTTTATCTACTGCTCCTTGATTATGATTGGCTAAACTTCTTTGTTCTACCTAGGTTAGAAGATTATTGTTCGGTTTTGATGAGTTGATTGGATTGTTTGATCAATATGACATGAATTGCTATTGAAAGTTTGGTTTAATATTGAATTAGGTTGTGTTTATTGGCTGTGATTTGATTAATTATACTCATATACCTCTTGCTTTGATTGATTGAATAAGTTTTGATTGATTGTTGCTTGTTTAAACTCTTTACTTTGTGTCTAGAGATTGTTTGCGGGGTGATCAACTGTAGGGTTTAGTGGGTGTGTTAATTGGTTGAATTCAGCGGGTAGGCACCTTCTTAGAGACCGAGAGGTGACAGGAAGTAAACTCGTCTCATAGCTTTTACTTGTTAGGATTAGGATCGCGCGAGAGCGGGTGGGTTCGGTTCTTGTCAGGTTTGGGTTTGTGAGCGATTAGTTGATCTAGTTTAAGTTAAACTAAATGGTTCCTTTATCCTTGGTTGCGTAGTATTCATTTCCATTAGGGTCGTGTGTCGGTGAAACCGAGAGGAGAGTCGACATTAGAACACTTTAGCAATTTGTTTTCCGGTGTGTTCTTAAAAGAAATTAAGTGTAAGTTAGGGTTTGTTAGTGAGACCGAGAGGTGATCTAGCTTTCTTGAGTGAACCTTAGTTGTCTCATCCTTAGATACCGGCGTCGTGAGATTATTCAATCCATTAGCTTGTTAGACCTTCAATATGATTCTTACCTAGGTAGACGTCTTCTCCATTGTCAGTTTCATTCGTAAAGTTTCGTTAAGTCTTGTTAAGTTAAGTCTTTTAATTTAGTTAGAGTAAGTTAGGTTAAGTAGTTTAATAATTAAAAATCATTTTAAAAAATATTATTCTTAGGAAGGTCTTTTCTAGGGTTAGTGATCATAGACGTTTTCACGTGTCCTTGTGTTCGATACTCGGACTTCCTTAGGTCTATACTACTTTTGATCGGTACACTTGTCGGTTGTGTGTGGATTCGTTGGGAGTTTCGTTTTATAAATTTAGAGCTTAGTTGTGAGTTCCATAGAAAGAGCATCATTAGACACACATCATTAATGTTGAATATAAGTTTATAAAATCATTTTTATAAGTTCTATGGTTATGGGTTTGATTAATCTTACCTCGGTTTTAACCCGAACCATGATCTGAACTGAAAACCGAACTTTTGTTTAAAGACTTTATTGTTAACTTTTTGGTTGTAAAACTTAAGTATCATTACCTATAAATTATTATACAAGTTCTTTGATTTTTGGGAATGTGGAAACCATCTATGAACTTATTGTGAGATGGAAACCGAACCAAACCAAACTAAATCGATATTCACTCGCTTAAGACACACAAGTGTGTTTTTAGCTATCAAGACTTGTATATTTCTTTAAAAATAGTTTACAAACTAATTTTAATTATTTTCTTAAGTACTTGGAAATGTTGGGTCCAACTTGATCTCATAACAAAGTTGGGACCGACAAAACCGAACACTCGCTTAACGTACGTTGTTAGTTCTAAAACAATAGAACTACATACTTGGTTAAGTATTATTGGATTTTTATGAGTTATCTCATAACATTTAATATTTTGGAAAGTTGACTTTGGGTTTGACCAATTATCAAGATCCGAACCAACAACCCGAACACTCGTTAAAACCCGTTTTAGTATCTTTATTTTAAAGGGACTTGCATTCTTAAATTTTTACCCACCTTATTACTTAACATAGGTTGAGTAAATATTAAGGTTAGATACTTTAACCCGGTTTCGAGCAAACTTACATTTTTAAAGGACTATTGTTATAATTTCTTAAATAGTTACATTTTAAACCTTGAACTTTAATTGTTTACATTTCTCAACATTTATTTTATTTAAAGACATTAAAGACAACCTTTTAATTCAAGACTTTCTTTTATCTAGGCTTTTCTCGTTAAACTCGTTGTTCCGGTTAACCTCCAATTTACCGACCTTTCAAGTTCATTACTTGAATGTGAGTACTTTCATACCTCGTTTTCCATCTTTCATTTTGGGGTGACATTTGATACTTATTTAATTTTAATGCTTTATACTTGAGTCTTAAACCACAAAAGTTATTGTATACTTTACTTAAATAATTGCTCGATTCGGTGTTCTATGCTTACATGATTATATGCCTATGTGTTTACCGCTTTTGGTTGGTTGATCTATAAATCCTAGATTATTTGGCATCCCCTTATAGCAAGGTGTCGTTAATGTATTCTTATTAACGATAACTATTAAATCCTAGTCTATTTGGCATCCCCTTATAGCAAGGTGTCACTAATGTATTCTTATTAATGATATCTTATTATCCAAATTATTGCTACTATTTATTGTTTCGTATACGAGATTGTGGTTTTTCTTATTATATACTTATATGCTCAAAACTATGAATTGCTCACCAACCTTTGTGTTGATAAACTTTATTTTATGAAATGTTACAGGTTTGCATTTAGGTTGATTATGGAGTATGGAGAAAACGTCATCAAGACCTTTAGGATATTAGTAAAATGAACAATATGTGATTTGCTATATTTTGTTATATTTGTCTTATGAATATTGTTGTGTGACATTTTTGATGTTGTGAAATTAAATGGGTTTGTTAAATATTGTCGCTTTAAATAGTGTCATGTGCTTATGGGCAATCGTTACATCCCGACATGTTCCGCCGTCTTTGGTCGGGGTGTGACACCCCGTATTTTCCTTCCCGTAACGAGCTCACGGTGCTTGTTTTGCAGGTTTCTGTCACTGGACTTTTGGAGATTGTGCTTATATCGTTAGTCGGTTTTACTTGACCCGTTTCATGTGGACTCATTGGATCTAAGACCCGTAAGGGGAGTAGATCCGTATTTCTTCATTGGCGCCATCTGTGCTTGTGTTAGAACTGCAAAGGTTTTTTGTTGGTTGTTGGTTCGTACGATATGAGTCAATTTCTTGAGGGGCCAACGAAAACTCATGTGATTGCTAGACGTAATACTGATGTCAAAGCACCTGGAGGTCCTACTCCAAGTGACTTAGGACGTATCACGGTGGAAACCCGCCGGGCTCGTACAGAACTGGGTTTGGAAGACGAATCTGACCATTCTGAGCCGGTGAGAACCCATCTTCGTAATTCCAGACCTGGAGGAGCTCTATCTCCTGAGGAATGGTTATGTATCCAGCAGGAGAATGTTGCAGCAGAGTATGAGTGCATGGTTCTTGAAGAGCGAATATGTGCTCATACTCTGGCTTATAATGAATCTCCCAGGAGATCCCTTTCTCCTCCCAAAATCGTACGGAGGAGTCAGATGCGCGAAAGTATGCAAACTAAGGGATTCCCTGAAGATGAATTTGTTAGGAGGAGGCACGATCATCCTCTTATGGTTGTGCGCCCACCCTCCTACTGAGAGGACTTTGAAAGTTTTGAACTGTCGTACCGTCCAAGTGCTATCAGCTATTACAGCGGATATAGCAGACTTCATGGTTGGGAGGGAAATAGTCGTCCGCGTGCGGTAGTTCTCCATACCGAATACCGTAGTGATGTGGAAGGAATTCACTAAATCGTATAGTCAAGCAACCTTTGCTGAGAAGTCAAAATTTGTTGCGCGCATCGCAACAGCACTGTTCCCAGTTAACACAAAGATCCCTACATCTTTGGAAAGTATAACAGGATGACTGATCCTAGCGATCACCTGTTGAACTTTGTGGCAGTGGGAGACGTCAGTGGTTGGCATTAACGGGCGCAACGCGTGAATGGTTTGAAAAATTGTCGGACGGGCAAATTCAGAACGGGGATGACTTGGTGGCTAAATTCTCTCAACATTTTAGTCAACTGAAGAAGCACACCCGTGACCCTTCCGGGATATTAGACGTTGTTAGGCGAAACAATGAGTATATCAAAGAATTCATTTCTCGGTTTAACAACGAAAGTCTTAATATCGGCGGAATCAGCGAAGACATGCTGAGGGGAGATTTCCGCAAAAATGTGAAAAGTGATGCTTTGATCCGAACATTTACTGGTAGAGACGGAATGCCCAAAACTTGGGACGAAATTGTGACGGCAGCCAAGTTCTTCTCAAGAACTGAGAAGACTCTGGGTTTTGAGAACCAAAAACAAACTCCGAAAGTAGAATCAAACTCCACGGGCAAAGAGACAGGCTAAAGGAACTATTGGGTCAAGGCTCCAGCCTTCCGCGGAAACATCAAAGCAGTTTGACGCCAGATCTCTTATAGGCAACAAGAACAAAGCGAACTCTTCAGCGCGAGTCACCAACAATTGGACTCTACTGTTGAAGACTCCTTCAGAGATTCTTACCACTGAAACATGAATTTCAAGAAACCTCAACCACTCACGAAAAGATTGTTGGGACTTATATTTTAGACCGACGCATCAAATTAATCTTTGGGTGAAAAATATATTATTTTGGTCTCAACCAAGGGTGGATGGCTTGAAGACCAAGTCATGCTAGGCTAGTATAAATAGATGTTTTTATTCATTTGTCTAGTATGAGTGACTGTATTGTGTATGTGTGAGATTTAGGGTTTTATCCCTTTGAGAGAGTCTCCGCCGCCAGGATGAGCTCTCCTGGTGGCGGCTGAGATATTTCTTAATTGATTGTATGTATGAATGTATGTATGAGTGTTTCATCTTAATGAGAATCATTCGGCTAATATTTCATACTACCATTTCTATCTTGTTTGTGTTTTGATTACAATTGTTCATCCTACTTTATTGTTGATTGTTAATCAAATCAGGCTCTCTCCCAATACACCTCATCCGTCCAACTGATATCATCATTCAAGAGTGAATCTGAGTAAGATTCGATCCTAACCCTAGACCCGAGCTCCACACCGTATATTGGTAATGACTATTTTCATGCTTCCGCACCGGGGCTCGGGACTCACAAAGATCATTCCTCAATCCTAAGAAACACTGTTCGTTTCACGATGACATAGGTCATAACACAGATGAATGTATAGCTTTGAAAGGTGAAATCGAGGTGGCAGTAAAATCCAGAAGCTTGGGCACTTGGTCAGAAACGTAAGACCAGGGACTGGTAAAGCTCCCATGGGAGATAACCAGGGCCCGCCGAAGAAGCAGGTTAAGGACCTAAATGTTCATATGATACAAGGCAGACCCAAGGTTGGAGGAAAGAGGAGAGAATTCAATGAAGAGGAGTGGAAAAATGAACCTGTAAGTTTTCCACGAGTCAAAGGAGGTCATTGCAACAAAAATCCATTGATAATCACCGCCCTCATAGGTCATTATCGTTCGCATTATGTCTTCTTTGATACTGGAAGTACTTCGAACATAATGTACGAACAATGCTTTGAGCAACTGGATGAATATGACAAGGTGAGGTTGAAGCCGATTCACGCACCTGTGTCTGGTTTGGGGGTGAAGTGATGCACCCGCGAGGGGTAATATCTTTTCCAGTCACTCTTAGTGATGGAATTCATTCAAGAACTGAATATGTTGAGTTTTTGGTCTTACCGGCGACATCAAAGCATGATATCATCTTAGGTCGTGAGGCAATTGGTGACTTTAATGCTCATCCTTCTACAGCACATGGTGCGGTAGGAGTTTCGACCCGCATTGGTGTGGTAATCATCCGCATTAATCGTCACTGCTTCAAGACAGAAAGTTCAAAACCCAGCAAAGTTCCAAAGCAAGTTCAGAGGACTCAACCAGTTAAGTGGGTGTTGAATAAGAAAGTTTCCGGACCAAACGTGAACAATTGGGCCCGCTATCTCTGAGATTGTGAGGACATTCTTAAAGCAACTGTTAACAAAGAACATATACATCTTTCCGTGGCAGCCCGCGGATACGACTGGCGTCCCGTGGAGGATCGCAGAGCATAAGTTGCGGGTAAACCCAGCGTTCACGCCAATTGTACAAAAGAAGCGCAAAATGGGTCCGGAGCAGACCAAAGCTATGAACAAACAAGTTCAAGACCTTCTACATGCTGGCATCATCCGTCCAATCCAGTACCAGACTTGGGTCTCCAATCCAATCATCGTTCCCAAAAGCAACTGGACATGGCGAATGTGCATAGATATCAAGGATCTAAACAGGGCATGTCCAAAGGATTGTTACCCACTTCCAGAAATCGACCTCAAAGTTGATGTCGTAGCCCAGTTCAAGTTTAAGTGTTTCCTCAATGCCTACAAAGGCTACCACCAGATCCGCATGGCGGCGGGTGATGAGGACAAGACAGCGTTTCGCACAGACCAAGGCACATTTTGTTACAAAATGATGCCCTTTGGATTAAAAAACGCGGGTGCTACATACCAGCGTTTGATGGATGAAGCCTTTGAGGGACAAATTAGGCGAAATCTGGAAGTGTATATGGATGATCTGGTGATAAAAAGTGTTGAGGAAGATCAGATGCTTCGAGATATAGAGGAAACGTTTGAGACTCTCAGGCAGATTAACATGAAACTGAACCCCAGCAAGTGCTCCTTCGGAATTAAAGAAGGGAAATTTTTGGGTGTGATAGTAACGGGTGCGGGTTTCAAAGCCAACCCAGATAAGGTTCAGGTAGTAGCCCGCATGCCTTCACCTTCCTCCCTCAAAGAAGTATAAACACTTAATGGAAGGTTGGTTGCGCTGAATAGATTCTTAGCCAATCATGCAGCTAAGTCTCACCCGTTTGTTTCGACTCTGAGAAACTGTCTCAAGAAAGCACACTTCAAGAGGATCGCGGAAGCTGAAAAAGCATTTCTAGAGGTCAAAAAAAGCCTGATGGAATTGCCTACCTTGACAGCGTCGCATGCGGGGGAGCCTCTAACATTGTACTTGTCAGCATCAGATATTGCCATTGGATCCGTGCTGCTGACAAACAGAAAGAATGTCCAAACGCCAATTTATTATGTTAGTAGAACGTTGATAGGTCCAGAAACTAGATATTCAATGCTTGAAAAGCTGGTTCTGGCGTTGGTCTATTCTGCCAGGCCTCTCCGCAGCAAGGCCACCCCATTAATGTCTTAACAGGGTATATATTAAAAAATGTACTAAGTAAGCCAGAATTGTCTGGGCGATTGGCGAAATGGGGCATCAAACTGGGAGAACATGCAATCGAGTACAAACCCATACCAGCAATCAAAGGCAAAGTTTTGGCGGACTTCGTCACAGAGGTCCTGTAGAACAAAGAAAAAGAATGCTTGCATGAACAGCAGCCACCGATACCTCCAGAGCAAGGCCAAGTTTGGTCATTGTTCACGGGTGGAGCTTCGAGCAACGAAGGATCAGGCGCAGGCCTCAGGCTGGTTAAACCCGAAGGCCATGAATTCACTTACGCAATAAAGTTGGACTTCAAAAGTACCAACATTGAGGCAGAATATGAAGCCTTCTTGGCAGGCCTACAGATAGCAAAAAAGTTTGGAGTAAAACATTTAGAAGCACGTGTGGATTCTATGTCAATCGCGGGGCAGATCAATGGGACTTATGAAGCAAAAAATAATGTGATGGCTTCATATTTGTCGCAAGCAAAGGACTTGATCCTTCAGTTTCTATCTTGCAAAGTCATCCACATCAAGTGAAGTGAAAACAAATCAGCGGATGCTCTTAGCAAATTGGCTTCAACAAATTTTGAGCACTTTGCGAAATACATTCGCGTAGAAGTCCTTGATCGACCATCTGTCCCGCAACACCAAGTCTTAGTAATACAAACTGGTGTCGAATCATGGATGACACCAATTGTAGCATACCTTACATCGGCAGTACTATAAGAAGAAAAGGTTGCGGTTCGAAAGATTAGACATAAACCCTTAAATTACCAAGTACAGGATGGTATTTTATATCGAAGATCCTTCCTCGGCCCACTCCTGAGATGTGTGGATGCCGAGGATGCGAATTATTTGATACGGGAAGTTAATGAAGGCATTTGTGGCCTTCATGCGGGCCCAAGAATGGTCTTGGGCAAACTCATGAACGCAGGGTATTATTGGCCGGAGATGTACATGGACAAGGTGCAAGAAATAAGGAAATGTGATTCATGCCAGCGTCATGCCCTCAATACCTTGTGTCCAAAAAATGAGTTAGTACCAGTAACATCTGCTTGGTCGTTCCAAAAGTGGGCTATTGATATCATGGGTCCATTCCTAGAATCCCCGGGACGCGTCAAGTTTTTGATTGTGGCTATCGATTACTTCACTAAGTGGGTAGAAGCCAAGCCGGTTGCCTTCATCACTGCAGCGAGCGTCAAGAAATTCTTGTGGGAATTTATCATCTGCCGTTTTGGCCTCCCGCAAGAATTAGTTAGTGATAACGGGACACAATTCGCGGACAGTGGGCTGCAAGCGTGGCTGAAAGAACTTCAAATCACCCAAGTTTTCACTTCGGTAGCCCACCCGCAGGCCATTGACCAAGTTGAGAGAGCCAATAGAGCCATCAAAGATGGGATCAAGGCAAGGTTAGGAACTAAACGGACAGGATGGGTAGACGAATTGCCCCACGTACTTTGGGCATTTTGCACCCAAAAGAAGTCAAGTAATTCTGAAACACTGTTTAGCCTAACTTATGGCACCGAAGCCATGATCCCAGCTGAAATTGGAGTTCCATCCGCACGAACATCGATAAACATTGACAACGAAAGAGAGTTGCGAATGAACTTGGATCTCCTCGAAGAAAGGAGAGAATTGGCCTTAATCCGCGAGCATAATTACAAACGCCAATTACAAAAATATTATGACTCGCGAGTTAAAAGGTGTAGTTTTGATGAGGGAGAATTTCTCTTCCGCAATAATGAAGCATCTGCCCAAGAACCTCCAGGTAAATTGGCCCCAAGTTAGAAAGGCCCCTACAAAATCAAAGAAGTACTATCAAAGGGCGGATACAAGTTGGAAAAGTTAGACGGGACGGAGATCCCTAGAACTTTGAATTGCACAGTTCAAGAAATGCTACATTTAAACAAGATTCTTGTTATTTACTTTTTACTTAGCCAGCGTGCCCTTATAGACTAGTAAAAAAGATGTTTAATATCGTTCAGTTGTAATATATTCAGGTCTGCGCACCTTTCTTATTAAAAGAAAATTGATTAAACTTATGTACAAGTATTGTATGAACGGATTTTTTCTTGGCCTGCATGCCAAATGGAGACCCGCGTGTCCTCAAAGAAAAATTCCTGGTCTGTATGCCAAAAAAAGGACCCGCGTGTCCTCAAAGAAAAATTATTGGCCTACGTGCCTAAAAAGGAACTGCGTGTCCTCGAAGAAAAATTTCTGGCCTGCGTGCCAAAAAGGACGTGCCTAAAAAGGACCTGCGTGTCCTCGAAGAAAAATTCTTGGCTTGCGTGCCAAAAAGGACCCGCGTGTCCTTGAAATTATTTAATGTAATCTTTTATTGACGACTAAGAAGATCCTACAATCTAACACTTATATTATTTACATAAGACAAAGTGTAAAGGATAAAAACTTCTTATATTCATCAAAAGATATTACAAAATTCAAAACAAGCAATTACATTTACAAGATAATAGTAAAAGTTACAAAGGCGGATTCTCATCATCACCATCGGTGTCCATTTCTTCTTGATTTTCTTTATCTTCTTCATGGCCAATTGCAAGGTATGCCTTTAGATGGTCAACACCATCATCTTGCTCTGCAAGACTCGCCACCGTTTCCTCAATTTGAAAAGAAAGCTTGTCAAAAGCTTTTGTCTTTTCAGCATAAAAACCTGCTTGGCGGCCAGCTTGCGAAGATGCAACAAGCAACGCTGCAATACAATCCCCAAGCTCAGCACCTTCACGAATGTGCTCGACAACCTGAAATAGAATAAATGTAAGAAAACAATCAAGTGAAAATCCGTCAGGAGGAATAAAAAGAAGAAGAAGTTACTTGGGGAATGTCTTTCGCCATAAGCCATTTCGTGTCCGCTTTGGCCCGAATAAGGTCCATCTTGTGTTCAGCACAATACAGGGCCTGCTCCCTGTTGTTAGCGGCAAGTTTGGCTATGCGTTCATCCTTAGCGGATGCTTCAGCCTTCGCAATCTTTATTTCTTCTAAGTAAGAAGAAATAAGAGCATCACGCTCATCCACCTGCTTTTGTAAGCTTTATTTAGCTTCTTCAGCAGTGGTTCGATGCATTTTATCTTACTCCAATGCCTTATTGGCATCAGCCAATTGCCACCTAGTAGTATTGGTAGTCAGGCGGTGATCCTCTGCCTCTTTCCTGGCTTCATCAGCCTCCTTCCTAGCCTTTGCTGCTTTGGCCTCTATATCCTCCCATGAATCATTCATAGCTAGCCAGTCTCGATAGATTTCTTGACTTGTCGAGACAGCGTTAGCTAGAGTGTAGGAGAAAGTGTTCGCTAGCTCTTAAATAGGACGCCTGCGTTGGCGTTCCCTCTCCGCAGGAGGAATTCCTTGTTGTAGATACTCGTGACATACATCGGTATCAGAAAACAAGGAATCCTGACGCACTGACCAGTGCGGGCGGTCTACCAAGGGATCATCATGATGATGTGAAGTGGACGCCTGAGGACCGGTGGCAATAGTACTTGGTCCCTCTCAATCCGCAAAGTGAGGAGGGGAATCAGGGGCAAAAAATAATGGGCTCCTTAAAGCTAATTGAAGCATTCTTTTACCCAACTTTGCCAGGAGGGGTGTCCCCAATGACAATTGGGTCTTTGACACCTTTTTGTGGTGAAGTAGAAGGAGAAGTAGGTGGCGTTGTCTCCCCCTGACCAGATGGGTCCTTGGCATGTTTCTCTATGGAACCCACAAAACATTGCACTCCACCAATAAAATTTTTCACTTGAAAAGAATAATCAACAAAGTATAAAAGCATCAAGAGCGTCACCTGGTATAACATTTGTTGATGCAAGCTATTGGATGCGATCCCCCAACTTCACCCTCTTATGTTTTTTGGAAGAAGCGGGCTTGGACAGTCGTGACTTACCCTTCCCATCTAATTTGGAGGTGTCTGCATCACCAGCTTGATGCTCATCCTCATCAGTAGCAACATCAACAATGTTTTTCCCTGCACTCGCATCTTTGCTAGTAGATGGGTTTTGTTTCCGCTTGCGAGTCAGAGCTTCGATTTCACGCATGATACCCTCAGCGTCAGTAGTATCGAAAGATGATTCTTATTCTTCGCAAGGTAATGACTCCTCACTAGAAGAGAGAAGCACTATCACCCCACTAGAAGTGAGTGCATTCAGAGGACGAGGTTTTAGAACTCCCTCACCTTTGGCAATCATCTCCTCACCTTTTTCGAACATCGCCTCTGATACCACGGGTTCCGGGCGCAAGGGGGGTAGAGAACAAGAAGCTACTGCTGGTACGGTCAAGGAAGGGTAAGTCCTTAAGATCTATGGGGCGACGTACCATAAGTCCCTCCACCTGATCCAAAAGCGTGTTTAAGATTGATCCTTCACCTACATAAACAAAAAAAGTTAATACTTAGACGGATCCTCAAAGAATGTAAATACACTTACTCTTATCAGGATTCTCGTAGAACGGTTCCAAGTCAGTAAAGGGCCACAAACGACTCATATTAGCCACACCAATGCCCCTTAGTGTATCGCACGCATGGGAGTGGGAGTGCTAGTCAGCATCTTGAACCATGGAAGGTTTACCTGGGTAGTAGCTTGAGCCTCCGGCATGTTGTCGTCGGATTTACGGTAGGTCATCGTGAAGGGAACGACGTCCTCCCGGATCCAGAAGCATTTGGGCCGCCACTCATGTAAGCTCCGATACCATTCGGTACCAATGATATCCTTCCCGGTGGTAGCAAAACTATACCATTCACCGCGAATAGCCATTTTGTAAAAAACGGCGAACTTATCAACAGAGGGCACCAAGTTGTGAGCTTGACAGCAGAATTCGAAGTGACGAATCCTCGTCAATCCAAATGAATGAACTTGTGACAAGTGTGTGACATCTGCCCTGATCCGACCCGACCCAGGTACCCGTTTCTCTGACCCGATCTCTTTCTTTTATAATTTAATATTTATTTATACTTATATTTTACTTTTAATAATAAAAATATATATTTCCTTCCCGCCTTTTTCTCTCTCTTTCTTTCCGCCGTCCCCTCCCCCTTCCTTCTCTCTTTCCGCCTTCTTTTCCCTCTTGTCGCCGTCCCGCCCTTAAGCCTTGTTTCCCTCAACTCTTTGCTTGTCCTTTGGTTCTTCCCGCCTAAGGATGTCTGCAGCTCCACGCGCCAGACTCCTTACATGGAAGCCTGCGTGAAGACATCTTGTTCCTGCGATGCGTGAAGAGAACTCTTCTCGCAGCGCGCTAAGAATGCATGTTCTTCCCGCGATGCGCTAAGAATGTATGTTCTTCCCGCGATGCGCTTAGAATTCTAGTTCACACAGCACGCTAAGGATGTGATTCTTCCCGCAGTGCGCTAAGGATTGTTGTGCCAGCCTTCGCGCTCGCGCACTCAGCCTTCCCGCGCTTAACCCTTGTATCTTCTGTTTAAATCTAGCCGTTTGCTTTTGTGTTGTCTTATCTTTTGAGCCGTTGACCTAACCCATCTAATGTCTGAATAGTTACTTTCGGCGCAGCATGCGCACCAACCCCATTGGTTGACAGATAAAGTGACTGACATAATCTTTTGAGATCTGCTTTTGCCATGCTTGACCAGTACCTTTATCTGATCCGCCCATGCTTTTTACTGTCCCCTGTCAGCTTTATCTTGCCTCCTGCAGCTGCCATATCTTTTTATATCTTTACTTTTCAGAACTTTTTACCGTTGATATCTTTTCTTTTACTTTTTGAGATCTTTTCCCCTTTTTTTCTAGGGTTTGTGTCTCCTAGGGTTTTCCTATAAATAATAATAATATTTTCATAACACATCACACACAAACACTTAATCTCTCCTGTTCTCTTGCTCCTTGCTCTCTCTGCCGTCTTCCTCTCTGCCTCCGTCTTCCTCCCTGTTCTGCCCTGCTTTTCCGGTAATATATATATATTATATATAATAATTTACTTATTTAATTATGCTAACTTATAATCAAGACTTAAAACAAATCATTAAAACAATAATCTTAATTATAGGTTAACTTTGCTTGTTTAAGAGTTGATTCTTGCATATCTTTCACCGCATCGTTTATCAAGTGAGTTATCTCGTATCTAATCCCTTTTTGCTTTTTAATGTTTTGGGATGTTCATGTGTTCATACAAACTTAGAGTCTCAAACTTGTTTATGAACTTTAGTCGCGCAGTATCCCATGTGTTGAGGACGTAGACTTGGCTGTTTATTTGTATGTGTGGATCATTAACCGTATGGACGGTCTATTCCGCAGTTTTCATGGTACCATTAGATGAACACGGGAGAACATTCGTTTATGATTTTCTCTTTTGTTTACACATGCACAGTTAGTCTTGTTTGTGAGCTCAATTGTGAGCACTGGCAGTCTTGTCTCTTAGAGTTGGTCCCGATCAGATTACACCCTTGTTGAAAACCAGACATACACATGTTGCGCGCAGATTTATTGTTATCTATGTATTGTATTAAACTTGATTTCTCACCAACACGCAAGTGTTTGACGTTTATTTTAACACATGTTCAGGTTTGCAGTAGCTGTTTTGGAGCTTGTGGACACGTAGGACGTTTTTACTTTTGGACCTAGAATTAAAATGTATCAAGACAAGTTAATGTTGTTTGAATGTTATAATTTATAATATATTGATTTATGTTTGATTTATGTTCTTTATTTTCCCCGCTGCGCGTGCGTGATAAATGTGTATTAATAAATATTGACACCAATAGTGTCACGAGTAATGAAACAATATGTGGCGCCCCGATGTATAATCCGCCTTTGGTCGGGGTGTTACAGATTGGTATCAGAGCCAGGTTGACTTTAGGATAGGTGGTTAGACGTAACGGCCTAGAATACCTAAGAGTCCCTTCTCGCGCATGAGAGAAATCTCATGTTTGCGCGCTTATTGTTAATTACTCGTTATTTATGAATATGCTCGCGCTTGCGCAGTATATGGTTTTATGTTTTATTCCGCGATATTTCGATTTTTGTGAATTTCGATTTTTATTGATTTTACTTACATATTCGTTTGTTGGGATTGAAAATCCGAAAAGTCATGGTGATACATGAATAGTTGATTTTCAATTTCCATTTACGATTATGTTCTGAGGTTGGAGACTTGAAAAGTCATGGTGATACATGAATTGTCAACCTCCAATACTCATTTTCTTGTATATTTTATATTGAAGATTGGAAAGTCATGGTGATACATGAATCGTCAATCTCCAATACTCGTTTACTCGTATATTTTAAATTGGGAATTCGGAAAGTCATGGTGATACATGAATTGTCGATTTCTGATTCGAATTTGTTACCTTTATTAAGTCTGCATTTAGGGTCATTTATTTTACTTTAACTTTTGATAGCATCTAACTCCGTGAAACCAAGCTTTATAAAGTTATACTTTGCGATAAAACCAAGATATTAACTAAAATTAAAACTTTTATAGAATGCCTCCGCTATCTCGCCGATTTCAGAGAAGAGAAGCCTCGCGCATGCGTAGACAGCAACGTTCCCAGGAAATGGCCGCCGCAATAGCCCAAGCTTTGAGCCAAAACAATACCAACACCTCGAGTTATAACATTAAATCCTTTAACGCGGGTAACCCTCCAAAGTTCACAGGTCTTGAAGGAGCCACCGTGATGCTCCAGTGGCTTGAGAAAATAGAAAACACTTTCCTCCATACCCAATGCCCCTCAGAAAGACGAACCCTATATGCTTCCAGTGTCCTGGAATCCAGAGCGCTTACATGGTGGAATGGAGTAGCTCATGCGCGTGGCGCAGAGGCTGCTTCTAGCATGACATGGGAGGAATTCAAGGAAATTCTTACGCGAGAATTCTGCCCTCCCAACGAAATTAAGCGCCTGGAGGAAGAATTCTGGAACTTGAAGCAATACAGCGGTGAAGCGCGCGAGTACGCGACGCGCTTCCACGAGCTAAGCTTACTGGTCCCTCACCTTGTTACCCCTTCACGCCGAGCCATAGAGAAATTCCTTGGGGGTCTCCCCATGGAAATTCAAGATTCTGTATGGGCCAGAAACCCAGTTACCCTCTCTGACGCCATCGAGTTGGCCGCTGTGATCAGCGACAACCATGTCAGAGCAGGAACCCTGTTCCTGCGGGGATCTGAGAAGACCAAACCCACCAAAACTGCCCCTGAACCCGCAGAAACCAAACCTGAACCCTCAAACCATAACCAGAAACGTAGGCGCAGACAAGCTTACGCGCTTACCTACCCGCCCATAGTCCAGCAACCCGCTTACCAGCCTCTAGCATACGCCCCTCAACCTCTGTCAGCCTACCCAACACCTCCTATAGGCCACAACTATGCCATAACCAATCCCGCACTCCCTGCCCCGCCTCCTAAGAAACCTTACACAGGAAACCATCCCTTTTGCCCAACCTGTAGATTTCACCACCCAACCCAGACCCCGTGTCGACTTTGTACCCGATGTGGCCGCACTGGTCACCTTGTAGAAAACTGTAGAGTCCCTCTCGCCAACCCAATTGCGCCAACACCACCAGTCTACCCGCAAAACCCTCAACCAACCTACCAAAACCCACGACCCAGGTCGTGCTATAACTGCGGTGATCCCAGTCATTTCCGGAACGCGTGCCCGAGACTACAAGTTCAGATTACGCAAGCGAATCCGGTGAACCAGATTTCAAACCAAGTGACGCGTGGACGAGCTTTTAACATAACCGCGCACCAAGCGCAAGCGAATAATGACGTAGTTAATGGTACATTTTTACTTAACGGATTTTATGCTTCTGTACTTTTTGATACTGGCGCCGATCGAAGTTTTATCTCTCGCGCCTTCGAGCAGAAGCTTGCGCGACCGCGCGATGGTTTAAAAGAAGATTTTTCAGTTGAATTGGCTAACGGTGAAACTGTTTTAATAAACTCAGTGATTAAAGATTGTACGCTTAATCTTAACGAAAACGATTTTCTGATCGACCTCATCCCCATGCCTCTTGGAAGCTTTGATGTTATCATTGGTATGGACTGGCTCTCGAAGAATCGCGCTGAAGTTATTTGCGCCAAGAAGTTGATTCGCATTCCTCGAGAAAATGGTGATCTTCATATCTACGGCGAAAAACCCTCCAGTGGTCTTAAGCTTATGTCTTGCGCCGAAGCCCGAAGACTCATGCGAAAAAGGTGTATTGCATTCTTAGCTCATGTGGTTAAACCTGCTGAAGAAAAGAAGCTTCGCGATATCCCTGTTGTGCGTGATTTTCCTGAAGTTTTTCCTGATGATCTTCCTGGTATCCCTCCCGCTCGTGAAGTCGAGTTCCGTATTGATCTCGTCCCTGGTGCTTCCCCCGTAGCTAAATCTCCTTATCGTCTTGCACCCGCTGAGATGCAAGAATTGGCCAGCCAACTTCAAGAGTTGACTGCTAAAGGATTCATTCGCCCTAGCTCTTCGCCCTGGGGTGCTCCGGTGTTGTTCGTTAAAAAGAAAGATGGATCGTTTCGCATGTGTATTGATTACCGCGAGTTGAACAAACTCACCATTAAAAACCGGTATCCCTTACCGCGTATTGACGACCTCTTTGATCAACTCCAAGGTGCCTCCTGTTTCTCGAAGATTGATCTCCGCTCTGGCTATCACCAGTTGCGCATCCGCGATGAAGATGTTCCGAAGACTGCTTTTCGAACTCGTTATGGCCATTTTGAATTCTTGGTCATGTCCTTCGGTCTAACCAACGCACCCGCCGTTTTCATGGATCTAATGAATCGGGTGTGTAGGCCTTTCTTGGATAAATTCGTGATCGTGTTTATCGATGATGTTCTGGTGTATTCTAAGACCAAGGCCGAGCATGAGCAACATCTTCGGTTGGTGTTGCAGAAGCTTCGAACCGAGCAGCTCTATGCTAAGCTTTCCAAGTGTGAATTCTGGTCTGATGAAGTACAGTTTCTTGGTCATGTTGTAAACAAGATGGGTATTCATGTCGACCCATCCAAGATTGAAGCAATCAAGAACTGGATTACGCCATCCTCTCCTTCTGAGATCCGTTCCTTTCTAGGCTTAGCTGGTTATTACCGGCGCTTTATTTCGAACTTCTCGAAGATCGCTTTGCCTTTAACAGCTCTGACGCACAAAGGTAAACCGTATATTTGGGGCTCGAAGCAAGAAGAAGCCTTTCTGACGCTCAAGCGTTTGTTGTGTAAAGCTCCTGTTCTAGCGCTACCTGAGGGAAGTGATGATTTTGTTGTGTATTGTGATGCCTCCAACCAAGGTCTCGGTTGTGTTCTTATGCAACGAGGCAAGGTTATCGCTTACGCATCAAGGCAACTTAAGGTTCATGAAAAGAATTATACAACTCACGATCTCGAACTTGGTGCAGTTGTTTTTGCCTTGAAGATCTGGAGACACTACCTTTATGGTACTAAGTGTATCCTCTACACTGACCATAAAAGCCTTCAGCATATCTTTGATCAAAAGGAACTTAACATGAGGCAACGCCGATGGAACGAACTCATCAGCGATTACGATTGTGAGATCCGGTATCATCCTGGTAAGGCTAATGTGGTAGCCGATGCGCTCAGCCGAAAACCCTGCCAACTTAACTGTATCTTGCCGCGCACCCAGCTTCACTTCGCGCCGATTCAAAGCAACCTTGAATCGCGTATTCGTGACGCGCAGCGCGCATCCATCAGTAATGGTAACCTTCGCGCCGAGTTAGCGTGTGGCGCGGAAGCACACTTTGTCCCTAATCTGAGTGGAATTCTCTGCTATCTTAATCGCATCTGGATCCCCTTTGATGAGAATCTTCGCGCAGATATCCTGAGTGAAGCGCACAAATCTCGGTATTCTATTCATCCTGGCGCTGATAAGATGTACAAGGATTTGCGCATTACTTATTGGTGGCCCGGTATGAAAAAGGATATTGCTGTGTTCGTAGCTAAATGTCTGACTTGTTCTAAAGTAAAAGCTGAACACCAACGCCCGTCTGGTTTGCTCGAACAACCAGAAATTCCTACGTGGAAATGGGAATGTGTAGCGATGGACTTTATTACCAAGTTACCTTTGACAGCAAGCAAACATGATAGCATTTGGGTAATAGTGGATCGATTGACTAAGTCTGCTCACTTTCTGCCCATTCGTGAAAACTACCGTGTTGAGCATCTCGCGCAGCTTTATGTCAAGGAAATTGTCTGCCGCCATGGTACTCCTTTGAGCATCATATCCGATCGCGATGGCCGTTTTATATCTCGCTTTTGGAAATCTCTCCAATCTGCGTTAGGAACTCGCTTGGACATGAGTACGGCATATCATCCTCAGACTGACGGTCAGTCTGAGCGAACTATTCAAACTCTTGAGGATATGCTCCGATCTTGTGTTCTTGATTTTGGAGGTAATTGGGATTCACACCTGCCTTTGATCGAGTTCTCTTATAACAACAGCTATCATTCCAGTATCGGTATGGCCCCATTTGAAGCACTTTACGGTCGTAAGTGCCGCTCCCCGATCTGTTGGAGCGATGTGGGTGAAACTCAAATCACAGGACCCGAACTTGTTCAAGAGACAACCGATAAAATCGCCAAGATCCGTGATCATCTGCTGACTGCCAGAAGCCGACAGAAGAGTTACGCAGATCGTAGGCGAAAGCCTCTCGAGTTTCAAGTTGGTGATCTTGTTCTCCTCAAAGTGTCGCCCTGGAAAGGTGTTGTCCGCTTTGGGAAGAAGGGTAAGCTTGCTCCTCGTTATGTTGGTCCATTCAAGATTCTCGCGCGTGTGGGAAAAGTTGCCTATAGACTTGACCTGCCGCCCGCGCTCAGTAATGTGCATCCAACGTTCCATGTATCCAATCTCAAGAAGTGTTTAGCTGACCAGAACCTTCACATTCCACTTGATGAAGTTCAAGTTGATGAAACTATGCATTTCGTTGAGAAGCCTGTTGAGATTATGGATCGCGAGGTAAAGCAAACCAAGCGCAGTCGTATCCCTATCGTGAAAGTTCGCTGGGAGTCCAAGCGCGGAGCCGAGTTTACATGGGAAAGGGAAGATCAAATGAAGATCAAGTACCCGCACCTGTTCTCTGCGCAACCTACTTCGAGATAAATTTCGGGACGAAATTTCTTAAAGTAGGGGAGACTGTGACATCTGCCCTGATCCGACCCGACCCAGGTACCCGTTTCTCTGACCCGATCTCTTTCTTTTATAATTTAATATTTATTTATACTTATATTTTACTTTTAATAATAAAAATATATATTTCCTTCCCGCCTTTTTCTCTCTCTTTCTTTCCGCCGTCCCCTCCCCCTTCCTTCTCTCTTTCCGCCTTCTTTTCCCTCTTGTCGCCGTCCCGCCCTTAAGCCTTGTTTCCCTCAACTCTTTGCTTGTCCTTTGGTTCTTCCCGCCTAAGGATGTCTGCAGCTCCACGCGCCAGACTCCTTACATGGAAGCCTGCGTGAAGACATCTTGTTCCTGCGATGCGTGAAGAGAACTCTTCTCGCAGCGCGCTAAGAATGCATGTTCTTCCCGCGATGCGCTAAGAATGTATGTTCTTCCCGCGATGCGCTTAGAATTCTAGTTCACACAGCACGCTAAGGATGTGATTCTTCCCGCAGTGCGCTAAGGATTGTTGTGCCAGCCTTCGCGCTCGCGCACTCAGCCTTCCCGCGCTTAACCCTTGTATCTTCTGTTTAAATCTAGCCGTTTGCTTTTGTGTTGTCTTATCTTTTGAGCCGTTGACCTAACCCATCTAATGTCTGAATAGTTACTTTCGGCGCAGCATGCGCACCAACCCCATTGGTTGACAGATAAAGTGACTGACATAATCTTTTGAGATCTGCTTTTGCCATGCTTGACCAGTACCTTTATCTGATCCGCCCATGCTTTTTACTGTCCCCTGTCAGCTTTATCTTGCCTCCTGCAGCTGCCATATCTTTTGATATCTTTACTTTTCAGAACTTTTTACCGTTGATATCTTTTCTTTTACTTTTTGAGATCTTTTCCCCTTTTTTTCTAGGGTTTGTGTCTCCTAGGGTTTTCCTATAAATAATAATAATATTTTCATAACACATCACACACAAACACTTAATCTCTCCTGTTCTCTTGCTCCTTGCTCTCTCTGCCGTCTTCCTCTCTGCCTCCGTCTTCCTCCCTGTTCTGCCCTGCTTTTCCGGTAATATATATATATTATATATAATAATTTACTTATTTAATTATGCTAACTTATAATCAAGACTTAAAACAAATCATTAAAACAATAATCTTAATTATAGGTTAACTTTGCTTGTTTAAGAGTTGATTCTTGCATATCTTTCACCGCATCGTTTATCAAGTGAGTTATCTCGTATCTAATCCCTTTTTGCTTTTTAATGTTTTGGGATGTTCATGTGTTCATACAAACTTAGAGTCTCAAACTTGTTTATGAACTTTAGTCGCGCAGTATCCCATGTGTTGAGGACGTAGACTTGGCTGTTTATTTGTATGTGTGGATCATTAACCGTATGGACGGTCTATTCCGCAGTTTTCATGGTACCATTAGATGAACACGGGAGAACATTCGTTTATGATTTTCTCTTTTGTTTACACATGCACAGTTAGTCTTGTTTGTGAGCTCAATTGTGAGCACTGGCAGTCTTGTCTCTTAGAGTTGGTCCCGATCAGATTACACCCTTGTTGAAAACCAGACATACACATGTTGCGCGCAGATTTATTGTTATCTATGTATTGTATTAAACTTGATTTCTCACCAACACGCAAGTGTTTGACGTTTATTTTAACACATGTTCAGGTTTGCAGTAGCTGTTTTGGAGCTTGTGGACACGTAGGACGTTTTTACTTTTGGACCTAGAATTAAAATGTATCAAGACAAGTTAATGTTGTTTGAATGTTATAATTTATAATATATTGATTTATGTTTGATTTATGTTCTTTATTTTCCCCGCTGCGCGTGCGTGATAAATGTGTATTAATAAATATTGACACCAATAGTGTCACGAGTAATGAAACAATATGTGGCGCCCCGATGTATAATCCGCCTTTGGTCGGGGTGTTACAAAGTGTACTCCATACACCATCAACACGACCCAAACGAACTTCATTAATGGAAATCAAAGATTTCCAGTGCTGAAGTCCTCCACATATACAGCCATCTTCTTCGCCGGTGGATTATTAGCAGTAGAACCGGCAGCAGGATATTCTGGTTTCCGTTCTGGTTCTAAACCAAAAACATTCACGATGTCTTCCAAATCCCTCTTCTTCCAATTGAAAACAATGTTGTCAATAAAAGAAGTGTTCTTCTTTTCTCTAGCCATTATTTTAGTAAGTAGTGAGAAAAAGCACTCAGATCTGGAATCCAAGAGAAAAATCATGAAAGAAAGTATTTCGAAAGCGATAAGAATGAAAAGGAGAAAAAAACGCCTTATTTATACTTATCGAAGTTAATGCGATGGGAGTATTGCTAGAGGAGAGAGAAAGTGTTGTCCAATAAGAAGATGACACGTCAGGCGAGAAAAACAAAAAGACAGCAGGAAACTGACATACGCGTCGCTTCAACTGTCATGTCACCGTTTTTCTAATACGTCACTTCCCCCACTCCTACTTGAAAATTTAAAAATATTCAAAGACTTGTCTCAAAATTCAACATGTCATGGATATTACAAAAAGACAAAAAAAATTTCTTATATTTATCAAAGAGAAGATTACAAGGAAGTCAAAACAAGTTATAATAATATAGATTATTCTAAGAGGCAAGGGCGGATGCGTCCTCATGATCCTGAGTCTTCGGAGACGAAGGCGGAGTAGATGGAGTTTCTTCAGATTCTTGTTCTAAATCTTTAGGCGGTGCACGCCATCACTCGATGTCGCGAATTCAGGAAGCATGTCTTGCAGAGGGAATGACAGGTTGTCATACTCGTTTAAGTGCATCTCATACTCCTGAGCGACGTCAAGTCCGTGCAGCGTATGTTCTTCAACAGAACGGCCAGCTCGCGCATACGCCAGCCCTTCATCAAAACCTATCAGGCGGCCGGATTGGGAGGAAGCAGTAAGCAGGGCGGCAAGGCTATCTATTAGCTCTGGTCCTTCTTTAATATGCTTGATGACCTGTCAAGAAAGAGACACTTACAAACATTGATCGTATGATCAAAATTAAAAAGAAGCAATAAAGAAATAAAGAAAATAACATACCGAGGCTAGGCCCTTATTTAAGAGCCAATATCTTTCCTCTTCAGCCCGCTTTGTTCTCTCCTGAAGCTCGCGAAACCCGTCAGCCATTTTCTGGTTATCTTTTAAGTATTTGGCTGCACGGGCTTCCGCGTCATCACGCTCTTGCAGAAGAGATTCATATGCGGCTTGCATATAGGTAGCCCTCTTCTCCATAAGCTCCGCTTGCTCCTTCCGCAGCTTAGACTCTGCCTCATGGCTCTGGATAATGGCACCTTGGCTAGTCACCTGGGCTTCCAAAGCGGTGTTCTCCTCAAGTGCTTTAGCCAGGTCTTCCTTTTTTCGTTGAGCCTTGTCCCGAGCAGCCTGGAGGAGAGTATTCTGTCTTTTACAAGCCTCCTCCAATTGGCGAGTTGTGGCGGTATGCTTGTCCTTCTCAGCCCTAAGAGCAATTTCAGCATCTGTTAGCTCCCACTTGGAAGTGTTAGCTTTCAAACGTGGCTCTTCATGATCCTTTTTAGCTTCTTCCATGGCTCGATACATATCACCCCATCTCTCTCCCATTGACCGCCACTCCGTCAAAATCTCTTGTCCACTAGCCACGGTTTTGGCTAAGACAGAGGAAAGGTTTTGACCAAGTTCATAGCGGGGATGTCCTCGTTGGAATGAACGTTCGGCGGGAGGTACCCCACGACTAATATACTCAGCGCAAACATTAGGATCCGAAAAGCGCGACCCTTTTACTAAGGTCCAATGCGGGATGTGTAGGTGGTCATCCTCCCCAGGATTTCTCACTCCATAAAAATGTGACGTTGAATGTGGGGAATGAGAGGCTTCCCCTCCACTCGATGAAAGAAGAGATGAAAAATTAGAAAATCGGGGCGGGGATGGAGGAGGAGGAAGAGGAGATCGACGTGGAGATTCCTACGTCTTAGACACCTCAACATTCATAACCGTTTCCTTTTCCTTGGAACCTAGACCATCTCCAGCCGCGGCAAAGGTTGGAGAAGGAGATGGTAATTTCTCGGTCTCTGGCAGAGGAGACTTTGTTTTTTCTGTCTCTTGTGGCGGAGATGGTGGTTTTTTTGACGATATACCATCACCAGCAGCCCCACTAGGCTCTGCAAACAGCAAAAATAACATTTAGACATGGAAAAAAAGCATAAGAAAAGACAAAGTTTCCGCATAGACTTACTGGATAGCTCCTTAATACGATCGACAAGGCAGGTCTTTTGTTTTTTTGGACGATGGGTCAAATGCTTCTTCCCGGGTTCTCCCTCAACATCCGCATGACTCGCCCCTGCGTCACCCACCTTGGAAGACCGTTGTCTCTTCTTTCGCTCCAACTCTACTGTGCATGCGCGACAGATGAAACACCAAATATATTATCAACATACTCTCCCTCAGAAGATGATGAACTGTCACTTGATGGCAAAATTACAATCACCCTGTCGGAAGTAATGGCGTTTAATGGATGTGGGTTTAGGATGTACGCACCTAGTTGGAATATGGCTTCCGAGGCTATCGGTTCGGCATGCACTTTCGTAGGAAAGAGTAAATGGTCGCGAGTTTTTTCCAGAATGGGTAAGTCCTTCGCATCGCGGAAGCGTTTTTGCGGACATCCCATATCATCTATAAGAGCATTCAACATGGACCCCTCACCTGAAAAACATGCGTAATAAGGATTAAACAAAAAATCTCACGAAAACAAAATCACTGAAAGTCATAAAGGATGTAGGACTTACTCACATCCACATTTTGAAAAAAAGGTTCCAATCCGGGTATGGCCACAGACGGCTCATACCCGCCCACACTAAGGCTTCCTTCGGAATGACCCGCATAGGGGTAGGTGTTTGCATTAGCATGCGGAACCACTCCTAACCCTCGTGTGGAGCGCTAACAACATCCAGTAGTTTCGCGTTAGCCGGACGAAGAACCATAGTGGTGGGAACAACGTCCTCGGAGATCCAGAAGAATTTCGTCCTCCAGTCATGAGCACTGCAGGGCGGCTCAGTTCCGATAACCCACTTTGGAATCGGGACACAGTTAAACCACCCGTCACGATTGACCACCCGGTATAAGACCGGAAATCGATCAATACGGGGAACCATCCCGTTCGCTCTGCACACGAATTCGAAATGTCGAATTCGCATGAGTCCGAATGGGTGCACCTGGGAAAGATGGATCCCGTAGGGGCTAAGTACTTTCATGAGGAACTTGGTTATCGGAAACCGAAGATTCACATGAGAAAAGAATTCGGCATAAACCGCCATTTTACCAGCAGGAGGGCTACTAGCAACAGACCCTGAAGCAGGGAACTCCGGTCCCCATTCGGCCGGAATTCCATACGTTGCGACAATTTTCTCATAGTCAGATTTCTTCCAATTAACTTTCACAGTGTCAATATTTGGTGATAATGACAACTTTTTATAACCAGCCATTGATTCGATGGAAAAAGAAAAGCAACGAGCAATGTTGAATAAAGGTAAACGTGTAATCAGGAATTTGAGAGCAGGCGATGAAGAAGAAATGAGAAATCAAAGGCGATAAAACATTAAAAGAAAGATAACTATCCCTATTTATACACATATCAATAAATGCGATGAGATACGAACAGTGGAAAGAGAAATTGTTGGCCCAACAAAATAACGCCACGTCACGCGGGAAATTCGAAAAAGCAAAACAGTGAACAGTCGGGTACAGTGACAGTCGGCATTGAGGTCACGTCAACTGTGCGACAGCCAGCAGAATGTCCTTTCATACTTTTTCATCGTTATCCACACCAACAAAAAATATCTCCACCACAACTTGTGTATTAGAAAAATCCCCAAAGAAATATCTTAAGTCCAAAATTTCACCCACATAAAAGCTTCACGCGAAAGAAACAATGGATTGGGGGACTTATAGAGGTAGGGTACCAAAAAGACCCAAATACCCTTGAGTACCACCCGCGGGTCAGAGGGGATCCTCTCAAATGCCACCTGGGGGACATATAAATCACTTGCATAACCCAAGACAAAGGAAGAACAAACCTTACTTCCTAGGAACTATCTGCGGGAGGATCTAGACGCCCTCGGGAGTCGTCCACAGGGTACTGTTTACACCCGCAAGGATGGGCCATAAGGCAACGTCATAGGACAGCTGTATTTAACCAACTCTCTTCTATAATATTTACCAAGATCCTTTCTTGGTGAATATGTGACCCTTTAGCCAATAGAAGAAGGACAGCTGGCCAGGTTGTTATAACCGTGCACATGGCCAGGTTTATCTCGTCCTATCATACACAGACACGTGTCCAGGTTGTTACAACCGTGCACATGGGCCTTATAGCTCAACCTGTCATAAGAGGACACGTCTCTAAACAGTTACAAGGGTATCTTCTAGAAAGGGACAGCTGGACCAATAATATTCCCACACTTTCGGCTATAAATACTTCACAATCTCCATGAGGTAACACATTCACTCTCCACTATCTACTCTAAATACTTAAGTATTTTATCTTCACCGGAAATTGTACTTATTCTCACGTTGGAGGGTGGTTACGGGAAGACCCCCCCCCCCCCCTCTTGTATCTTCACCGGAAATTATACTTATTCTCATGCCGGATGGTGGTTACGGGAAGAACCCCCCCCCCCCCCCACCTTCCCGTAACGAGCTCACAATGCTTGTTTTGCAGGTTTCTGTCACTGGACTTCTGGATATTGTGCTCATATCGTTAGTCGGTTTTACTTAACCCGTTTCCTGTAGACTCATTGGATCTAAGACCCGTAAGGGGAGTAGATCTGTGTTTCTTCACAATTAATTCTTTTTAGTTATATATAAAGAAGGCTTGTTTCATGTTTTGTATTGCAACAATTATTTGTTCAGGATTGAATCAAATGATATTATGAAAATTCATATGGTATCAGGCAGTCTTAAACAAACGATCCTCTAACAAAACCAAAATCCTAAAAACGCCACCACTATGGCCAAACTGGAATGGGATTTCACAGGAACAAAAAGAATCGTTGTTTAGGCGGCTACTTTTCGATCTTATGTTCATAATCGGGTTTTTTGCCATATAACACCTTATAGGGTGTCTTATCTATTATTACTTTAGATCGCATTCAATTTACCTTCAAGATTTTTGGGGGAATGTATCCTAACAGCTACACACGTTATAAATTGAATGCGATCTACAGTAATAATAGATAAGACACCCTATGAGGTGTTATATGGCAAAAAAACCCGATTATGAACATTTGAGGGTCTTCGGTTGCCTTACATATTGCAAGAGCACTGAAACAAAGGGAGACAAGTTTGAAGCAAGACGAAGATCTTTTGGGTTATCCTCTAGGAACAAAAGGGTACAAGAATTACTAAACTCGATATCACATAATCATTGTCTCAAGAGACGTTAAATTTATGGTAAATGTTTTTCCATTAGGAAACACCGAAACAAAAAAGGAGGATATTTTCATATTTCCACCTAAATGGTGTTATGAAGAGAATAATGAAGAAAATCACACAGAGCTAGTGAATCATCACTAACCGATTCACAATAACACAGGTAATCCCTTGATGAAGAAAATAATATTGGTCGGGCTGCAACCCAATATAGAGAGTGGGGGTATTACAAATGTGGTTGAGGAAAAAAATCAACCTCAACAAGAAAATTACAGTAGGCCTAGCCCAGTTCAAACAACAGACAGTGGACTAGAGGTTTTAGACCAAGCCGAGAATCAGAATCAACCCAGCTCTAACCAACGGTATCGCCCCAAACCGAAAGTCTAGACCCAACCCTGAAGATCGGCTGAATAGGCATGTGAATGATGAATCCATCTATAGAGAACAAGTAAACCACTTCCAATTAAGAGTCATTGACGGTACATTCATATCACATTATATTTCTTGTGATAATTTTACTAATAAACACAAAGCATTTTTTACAGCCATTACATCAATTTGTGAGCCAAAACATTTTAACCAGACTGTGCGAGACTCAAATTGGACAAAGGCTATGAAGAAATAAATCCAAGCCTTCGAGGCAAACTTGGACTTTTATAAAATCGCCAGAAAGGAAACAAGCGATAGACTCAAAGTGGCTATATGAAGTAAAATACAAGCTGAATGGAGACATCGATAGATACAAGGCTCAACTTGTGGCAAAGGGTTTCACTCAAATGGAAGGTGTTGAATTTCATGAAACTTTTGCACTCATTTGGAAGTTGGTAACGATGCGTACTCTTTTAAACGTGGTTGGCATATACAACAACTTGACGAATAATGCTTTTCGTCATGGTGGTCTATATGGAGAAGTTTATATGAAATTACCTTAAGGTTTTGCCAAGCAAGGTGATGATCGAGTTTGAAAAAAAAAATCCCTCTATGGTTTAAAACAAGCGTCGAGAAATTAGTACCAAAAATTCACGAACTCTTATGTGGGAATCGATTTCAAGCAAACAAGTCCTGATCACTCGTTATTCGTCTTCAAAGTAAGGATGCTTACACTAACTTTTAGTAAGAATATTTATGTTTCTATGCTCATTTATGCTGATGACGTCATTGTCATGGGTAACATGTATAAAATACAAGAAAACAAATCATATTTCTAAAAAATATGTTGAAGCTTACCCTACACATATTTAAAAGTATTCTAATTCCTACCCTACCCTAAACCCGAAAAAAACCCGGTCAAATACCCGACTATACCCGGAACCGGTTCCTACCCTGTTACGGTTCTTGACATACCCTGTTTGTGCACCTCTAAGTATCGATACCGCACCGATACTGTAGTGAACCGAACTAATGCCGATCGAATTCCCGCCACAACACGCTGGGCAATTCCAGTAGTTAATAGTAAAGGAGAAGAAAATAAAGCATTCAGAAGCCTGCTATGAAGTTGTTGGGATAATGTAATGTTTAAATGAAATTAACATGCAACCATTAGGCATTGAATGAATTACAAGGTCCAACCTTTTTTAAACGTTATATCTTTTGTTAACATCATTATTAATTATTAAGTTTACCGTCAACCCAACGTGTTCAGACCAACCAGACCCGTTATAACATGTCCGAAATAACCCATTTTAACTTATTAACACACCCTGTAACTCATTATACATGAAAGTAACTCGAGGTATAACACATAATCTCAAAATTGATACACAATGTTCAATGTTCACCAGCCTGTGACCTTAATTAACATAACTTAATCATGATCAAAACCGGAAAAACATAACTACCACCAACATCCAAAAGTATTATCGGTGACGAGTGAACTGCTTTACGATCATAGAAACAGATATGAAGATGATGCACATGCGAATAAGACCAGTAAATAAGACCAATGCCATGTTTGAGCTCCAAGTCCCTGGTAGATGTTAAATATTTAATTATAAGTGAGATTAAACAAAATATGTATTCATAAGAACAATTTTGCACCCATTGTCTTATAAATTAGTCAAGTTGAGTTGCTTTAAGCTCATATGAGTCAAATAACTAAATAGTTAAAAAGGGAACCGAAAGAAGCCTTCTTCATGTTCGTTTAGCATTAAACTTGTCTACAAACGGTTCATGAACGCTAACCGAACAGAAAATCTTGTTCGTGTTCGTTCGCTAAGGAATTGAACTTGTTCACAAACACAAACGAGCATGTACTATTTAAGGGAAAAAAACACTCTTAATTAAAAACATTAGACCATATTAATTCAATATAATAATTAAATATAAAGTTGACTACTTGAGATAATAATAATCATAAACATAATCATCCCCCAATCAGCGATTTTATTCTAATAATGCCAAAGAATCACAAGTTAGATTTGTTAGTCAAAGCTTTAGTAAACAAACCATTAGCAAAACGAACTGAACATAAACAACAAAACAAACATTTAACTAACGAGCATAAACGAGCATAAACGAACACATTACCGAACGTTCACGAACACAACCTTTGTTCATGTTCGGTAATTTAACTAAACAAACAAAATTTCTTGTCCATGTTCGTTCATTATTTAAACGAACGAACATAAACGACCATCCCGCCGAACGGTTCACGAATTGTTCGTTGAACATTTCATTCATTTACAGCCCTAGTTGCAATAATGATGTTTTTGTAATCATATTTAATATCAAATTTTCAAAATTAGAAAGAAAAAGAAAAGTGTTTTCAGGTCAATCCAACCCGACATGGTCTAAAAGCTGTGTATTTCATTCTGAACCCGTTTTGACTTGTTACCGTGCTTTCAAGTACTAAAATAACTTACTATTTTTTTAAAAACAAAAAAAATAATCAAATATGTTTTACTAAAAAGAACAATAATGATCATGTGACACTTTAACTACCATGAGTATATAAAAAAGAGGAATGATTATATAAAAATAATAAGAAAAAAAAAGTAGTTTAAATTGTGTGATCAAATGACATCTGCAAATCCTTTCTTTTTCTCTTCTCACCTGCCCTATGCATAGTTTTTGCATACAAAACAATATGACATAAATATTAAAATTGGTATACATTATAAACAGCTTCGTACCTTAAACGATAGCCGAGACGAACCCGAAGATGAAGACTTCAAATCCGGAAAACCAATATCATACGCAATCGTCCCATCAGGTTTATACAGACCAAAGTTTCGTTCAGAAGTGGGGCCCGGCTTCGAATTCTCGTTAAACAAAGCAAAAATATACGCCTTCAACATAGACTTCGGTCTCCTAGGAGTCCCTTTCCTTTTAGCGAGTCGTTTACGCAAATTATAATTATAAGTTCTCGCATTTTCAGGTGTTGCAGCGCCTTCATTTGGATCTCCATCAGAAGCCCATCCAGTTTCCGTCACAATAACTTCCGTTTTACCAAATCCTGCATCTTCAAGTGCAGCGTACGCAGCATCTATCTGAGCATCAAGCATGTTGTCATAATGAAGTTTTGTTTTTTCATCATAAACACCGTCGGTTGGGTTAAAAAGCGCATAATTAATATCAATCTGGCCCGGACTATCCATGTAAGCCAAAAACGGATACGCGTTTAAACAAAAAGGCGACCCCATTTGTGTAAACAGTTCCAGAAGCTTCTTCATGTTTTGCGCAACATCCTCTTTGAATATACAAGCCGACGGCGGGTACGAATTAGCTAAAACCGCCAGCGAATGTGCAGTCGTTATCTGAACGACACTATCCAACTTAAGTTTCTGTGTTGCATTATATATATTTTTAACTGCACCGTATAAAGCCGATTGAAGGTCCAAATCACTACCTCCAAGAACTTCATTTCCGACTGCGATTCCAACAATATGCGTGTCTGGGACATACGCTTGCACGTTCTCTCGAACCCAAGTCAGGGCATGATCCGCATTACTACTCATATCTTTCACGTATTCATTAGGAAGTCCGATCACTAAATCAAGACCGCTCCCACGAAATGCATCGAGAACACTGTGATCAGCGTCGTAGATCCGTACGTTCTTTATTTTAGCGGCTTTGAGAAGCCTGACAACCTCGTTAGGTGACGGGATATTATTTGCAATTCTTCCATAGTTTATACCATAAGTTCCTGTGAAAGCTTTAGCTGTCACATACCCTGACAAAAAACACAACATATAAGTATTCATCATGAGTTTGTAGACCAATGATTTGACTCCTAATATACGAAGATATAGAAAACCTGTAGCAGATATAATTTGAAGTTTATTCAGCAACTAAGATAAACTTTAATTGTCATCACTACTTTGATGAAGATATAACCTGTAGCAGATAGGGATGTATACGAATTGAAAGATCGGCTGGAAGTTTGTTCATGTTCGTTCGTTTAATAAATGAACAAACATGAACAAGGAATTTCGTTCGATTAACTAAATGAAAGAACACGAACAGAAGCCATGTTAGTTCAATTGTGTTTGTAAAAGTTTGATAATGTGTCTGTTTATATACATTAATGTTTGTTTGTTTACTAAAAGTTTTTTTTTTATATTTTTAATGGCTTTTCTAGGTTTTATCATATAGATTTAAACAAAATTATTAACTTAAAATGATTACTTTATATGTAAAATCAACATATGTGTATGAATGTTTAAAAAAACACCTACACAAACTTGGTAGCCGGTAGATGTGTTGAAAAAACCGAAAACCAAAACAAAAAAAAAAGTAAACCAAACCGTATTCGTAACCACAAGAAAAAAAAACGCTCCGAATTGCGAATTCGGTTTGGATATTAACCGAATCAGAACTGTCAACTCGATTTTCAGATTGGATATCGAATTTAAAAAAAAAAAATCTGAATTCGGTTTGTTTTGTTAAACCGAATCATCCAATTTGTGCCCTGTGGACCGGCTACCATTTCTCTCATAAAACACATTCAACAATAACAAAATAAAACTTGTTTGTGTCAGTTCGTTTCCTTAATGAACGAACACAACAAAAAAGATACATCGTTCCACTAGGTGTTCGTGAACCATTCGATTGTCCGATAAAAGCAAAACAGATGATCCACTAAGATCATTAAGTTAATTAAACCAAAAATTAACATCAATCTCTAACAGTATCAATTATCCGTATTAAAATCAATTCACACAAAGCACTCAAAAACCGTTACCTTTATGTACAAAACCAACCAAAAGCAGAACAACAACCACACACCCACCAACCGATCTCATACCGGACTCACCAAAACGACACGTTCACCGTCGTTTTGAGTCATCAAACTCATCCATGCCATAAATAGAAGTAATTGGCTGATGTATAAGCAGTCTTCTTGAATACCCACAACTTTCTTTATCTGAATTTGGTCGTCAAATTAACTTTTCCGGCGACGGAGGGAGTGTTAACGGCGGTTAACGGAGGGTCGTTGTCTTTGGAGTGGAGGTGTTATATAATTGGGGAGATATTTTTCAAATTATTATTATTATTATTATGAATAATGTATTTTTTTTTTGTCAATATTCATCAATTGACAAGATGTTTCGACTATTTATGGTAATGTGTAAGCTTATTTTGGTACCTTTTCTTTTCTTTTACTTTTATTTTTCTTTCAACGTCTAATTTGGATCATTAATGGACTACTGATTTACCCGTTTATTTTTATTAAATTATAGGAGCATTTCCGTAAGGAAACTCATTATACGTAAGTAAACCACCTTAGTCTAATCTAAAATCTTTTATTTTTGTCGCAATGCTATTTTTTATTATTTTTTTATACCTTAAGTAAAATAATTTTGTTTATTTTATAAAAAGAATGGGAGCAAATCATCAAAATAACGTACCATTGACAAAAGTGGAAAAGTCGTAAACATAAACAAAGTCTTTGTTGTAAGGGTTTCATAAAAACAAGAGTATTCAGAATACGACAAATTGTTGAAATGTATGGGTTGTAAAGATTTTTATCGAAGGTGAAACCCACAGATGGACCAACGGTTTGCTTACATGTGACATGTTTTCTGACATGACGTCTACCTAAGCATCTTGTATTACAAGGAAACATCGGAGGCTCGGAGCCACGTGGCATAATTAAGTTCAAAGACTTTTCCATGAGAAATAAGAATTTATATTGGTGTTTATAATACTATCCTTTAGTTAAAATGTATAAAATGTGTTTTTTTTATTACTCCTATCTAAAAGGTTAGGATCGTCCTAAATCCATTGCATTAGAGGTATATATGCTTAATGAATCACCTGCTTAGATGGTGGTTCAATCAAACTAAATAAACATTGTCCAACTAGTAATATTTTTATAAATCAATATATTTCTTAAAACTATACTAGGATTATGTATCAAATCTTCAATCTCTTAAACTAGTTTTAATATACACACAAGTTAATAAAAACTTCTTGGATAACAAATAACAAGTTATTATATTTTAATATATTGAATCCAAAAAGTAGAAATTGGTATGTTCTCGTATCCATTTAGCGACCATTAAAATGACTTTAATTGTGATGACATGATTCTATTAGTCAAGTAAATCATGTGTTATAATAATATATATTGAAGTTATATAATATTTGGTGGATGTCTTCCCTTGGTTGAAGGGCCAGAGAATCTTTCAAATAATAATAATACTAAAGAAAAACATATTAAACAAGAGGTTGGTTGTCTTTAACAATAAAAAAGTAAACTTAATGACTATATGTAACTACTAAACTTAAAATTTCGTATTGAACAATAAACTTTAGAATTTGGTTTTGAAAGTTATATGATTTATAAGGCCATCTGCCATCAGGACCAGAGCCGGCTATAGGGTATGGTGGGGTGGTCGACTGCCACATGCCCGACACCCCGCTAGACCCGAATTTTCTTTTAAAAAAAAAATTATATTCACTTTTATAAAAAAATATATGTATATTCAATGTTTCAACACAATTACATGACCACTAGCCAGGGCCGACATTGGTGTGAGGCAAGGTGGTCGACTCGACACCTGCTAGGCCCGGAATTTTATTAAATTATATTGTATTTTTATGAAATACAATATGTATATTTAATGTTTAAAACCTAATTACATAGCCAATAGTTTCGTCTAGTAGCAAAGGGTATTACCCCTAATCAAAAGGTTATGGGTTCAAGTCTCATTTGACACATGTTTAATCCTTTTTTATATAAAAGTTTTTTACACACCCCATTTTATAATCAAGTAAATCCATGTAAAATTTAAATTGTTTAAACACAACAAAATACTTCTTTTACTTAAGGCCCAAAAGAATTTCCGCCATCGGCCTAATTTTTTATTTTTTATTTTTTTTTTTTTTTTTTTGCTTTCTCGAAGCCGGCCCTGACAAAAGCAACTTAAATTGTTGAGAAGCTTCTTATACATTTTGCTAGTTATCAATATTTTTCTTACTAAATTAATATAAGAAAAACACCTAAAAGAAAAATAGAGGTCTTGTTGAGTAACGCGTGTTTGAATACATGTCAGATGAATTTTAGTCTACTAGTCGTTTTTGAGTAATAATTTTTTTCATTCAATTATTTTGTTCTGTGTTGTACAAATGGGTTGATGTTATTATCTCTAAAATGTCGGTAACAATAACTCAAAAAATATAATATAATATTAAATTATATTAATCATGAAGATGTAGGTCCCAGCAGAGCCCAGTTGGACTCGCAAGACTCACCTTGAAGAGGGACGTCTGCGCAAGGACCAACTGGTTCCGCAGGACCCACCATGCTCAGAGATGAAGACCTTACGCGCAGTACGCCAGCTGTTCCCGCAGGAAAAGCCTCCCAATGGTGAAGTACTCCGCCTGTTCCCGCAGCTGCGGATACAAGCCATCAGGGAAGGCTACCCGCACTAATAGCAAGGCTACACGCACAAGGCACTAACTCTCAATAACTCAGTGTCACCTGAAGGAATGAGCAAGGTGGGAATACTCCCGCCCAAATGAGCCAGTCCATACGCTTCTGGAAGATCTTTTGTACTATACCTGCCAAGGTATGGACAAAATAGACAAGATCTGACCAAAGCAGCCCATGAACCAATCACAGGGTGACAGCTCACCGACAACAGTACGAGGAGGAGCACGCTCTAGTACTGTTTGTCACTATTAGCCGCTGGCTACTCACCAACCCTTGTCGTGGCACGCACATAGCCTGCAGTTGGTGGAAAAGGAATAGTACACAGCCGGCGGAAAAGGAACAGTACACACTATCAGCCGCTGCCTACCCACCAACCACTGGCATGGCACGTGCGTAGCCCACAGTTGGTAGAACAGGAATATTATACAGCTGGCTGTACCTGCTTGGAAACCTACCTTCGGCTATAAATACTCCAACACCTTGGAACGGTATTATTATCTTGTATCTTATCTTCTCTAGCAATCTCTCTCAATATATACTTATATTCAGAGCAACCTAGTCTGATTCTCACGCCGGAGGATGGTCACAAGGAGGAACCCCCCCCCCCCTTCTCAGTGAAGAATTCACGGTGTCTATTTTGCAGGTCATCTGAACATCCTTCTTTGCCTGACCTAACCCTCGTGGGAACCATTACTTAACCCCCAGATTATCCATAATCTGTCCGGGGTCACTTAGTGTTTCTTCAAATCACCAGAAACAAAAATAATGTGTGTTAAATTAAATCATATATAATTGAGATTTGGACCATTTTGGTACAAAAACTTATATGGACTGCTAGAAGACCACCTAAAGGTGCTTTAACATTGTTCAAGATAGTGATCGCTCATGAAGAAAAGAATCTTGATATGCCACCTAATACACTTTTTACTTTTACAAGTTTTTTTTATTTTATATTATTTATCATGATTCCACTTTAGTGAAAAAGATGAACAATCAAGGAGGCTTTTTGATCAAACCCTACCTTATTATGACATTCTTAACACCTTTGATTGCATGAAAACAAACATACAAATAAAAGAAAAAGGTTCCAAATTATCAAAACTTTATATCTTTGATTACTAATCTTTTGAAAAGTGGACCCCAGTCAAAAACATAACTTCAAAGATTCACCTGTTCAACTTGTTAGCCCGGTCTTAAAACCAATTAGCCAATAAAAGCACGAGACAAATATTGTTGGTATTGAAGTTTGGTGACCAGGATTGATAAACACAATAACGAAGTTTTAGATCATAAACTCGATCTTTGTAATTCTCATTAGCTCGAAAATTACAATACTTACAACTCTCTAACTCTCTTAATGATATAACCCACACCTCGGGTATATATACTAGTTTAAACATGAAAACCTAATTAGACTAGAATACAAATACCATAATCATATTCAAATACTAACTAGTAAAAACATATTTAAACAATAATTAATAAATAAATTCCTTGTTGTCCAAGTCATTCGCTCGACTTGTTCACCAAGTAACTTATTCCATGTAAACCAAGTCACGTGTTCAACTTGATAAATAAGACACGAACTCATCATAGGCTCGATGAGTCGATCCAACGGAAATTACGTCCAACAATCACCCCCTTAGTTTCCGACTCGAAATTGGTGGATCTTTGTCTCCAAACTTGTCTACTTTGACTTGATTGATTTGAACCATGATCTTGACCTTCTCGGCTTTTACAACCGTATTTGTCCTCATCATCTCGGTCTTGACTCCTTGGAACTTCACTTGATCTATGACTTTGTTCTTTCGGCTCTCCCGAACTCGATCAACCTCATGACCTTGTCCCCGACTATTCGCTCGGTCGTATGAACTCACACATCCACTCCTTTGGTTGCGATACTGGTCAGCTAATCGAGCGAACACAAGTCTTACTTGATCTTTTGAAGTTTCCGAATCATAACACGAGCACATCGTTCAAATTAAAAACTTTTCAAAACATAACTCGTTCAACTCGTATAAAAACTTAAGTCCTGAACAACTTTCAAAACCGAACACGCTTGTTCAGAGAATAAATCAAATCTTAGTTAAAACCTAACTCGTTTAACCCAGTAAAATACGAATTCTGAATTGAACCAACTTGTCCAACCCAGTTTTCCGATCACTACTTGATCGATTAAACTTGTTCTTTGATCACGACTTTGATCGAACACAAACGAGTCTCGAACAAACTTCACCAAAAAAGAGCCGAACACGAAACTTAAAATTAAATGGAATCGTCAATCGTGTGGTAGAACAACTTGATATTATTTTTCTTGATTTCCTTTGAAATTGTGGGCTCCACCAAAAATAATAAAACACTCCTTTTGAATTTCTCCTAGTAACAAAAAATATACCGGTGCAATATAATAGGCCTTGGGAGTTTCTTCACCTTTTAATTAGTTAAATACTTCTTCTAGAAAGTCAACGTGCGTCTCTCAAGCTGCAAAAATCCAAGTAGCAAAAACGTGAACGTGATCCTCCAAATCGATCACGGCTTTACTCGATGGCTTCGGTCTCCTCCTTATCAATCACCACTTTGACCGATAAACACCAAGAGCGTAACCCCGCTCTGATACCAATTAAAGTTTGGTGACCAGGATCGATAAACACAATAACGAAGTTTTAGATCATAAACTTGATCTTTGTAATTCTCATTAGCTCGAAAATTACAATACTTAAAACTCTCTAACTCTCTTAATGATATAACCTACAAGCTCGGGTATATATACTAGTTTAAACATGAAAACCTAATTAGACTAAAATACAAATACCATAATCATATTCAAATACTAACTAGTAAAAACATATTTAAACAATAATTAATAAATAAATTCCTTGTTGTCCAAGTCATTCGCTCGACTTGTTCACCAAGTAACTTATTCCATGTAAACCAAGTCACGTGTTCAACTTGATAAACAAGACACGAACTCATCATAGGCTCGATGAGTCGATCCAACGGAAATTACGTCCAACAGGTATTCTGTTGATATTGTTTCTGTTTTCACCAGTTAATACACTCAAAACCAACTCACTAGCTCGTAGCCAAACTGATAACACCTCTATGCTTTAATTTAATTGATCAAGCCGACTGTTTTCAAACCATGCCGATGACGCGAAAATCTCCAATAATTATGTTGTCTTCAATAACTTGCCATTAGTTGATATTGGAACAAATAGAGAATACTAAGAGATACTAGACTAATGTGTAAAGTAGTTTAAATAATCTTTTAATACTAATTAATTTGACTTTTTTATGATCATGTACTCTTTGTTTAAAATATTGCAATATAATATCATAGACTTCTTTTAGCATGTGAAATAAAATTTTGCAAAATAATATATTGTAATATAATTATGTAAAACAATATGACATATTTTGCATTTTGTAAAATATCATAGGGTCCAATATATGAGTATAGGCCAAAGCGAAAATGTGGTTTGAATTGGAGGTGGGCAAGTTAACGGTCATAAATATTAACCGAATCAATCGGCATAACTGAACTGATATTAACCGATAATGAATTTTCGAAAACCATTAAATGCGGGTCGGTTTTGGTTAAAGATAATTCCAAACCTATCAAAATCAATCCGACCCGTTTATATAACCGACAATATGTTTGAGGTTAATTTTCACCAAACATATTGTCCGATTATACCATTTTGATGTTTTAGGTTCAAAGTTTGTAATCGAATTAACTTGAATTTCAATGTTGGATTATATAATGCCCATTTTTTGAATATTTGGTATAATATATGGATTATACATTTTGTTGGATTATGTTATGTCGTATTTTAATATTGGTGCCGAATATTTAGGCCCAATTACATTTTTTGGGTTACGATTAATCAACCTATACCCGACTTGCTATAACCTTTAAAATTGATTAACCTAAACAACGATAATAGATCGTACATGGTTATGGTTTGTCATTAACCGACGTATCGACATAAAGCTAGTCTCTATTGGTCATGAACCATATCTCTATTTTTCTTATTTTCTTTTCATTACTTCCATACTTGATAATACTAAACCAAAAAAAATGCTATCAAAACTGTTTTCAAGTACCATATTTAAAACAACATAAATATATATATAAAGAAACAATTCACAATAACAATATATGTTTCATTAGTTAGGGGTTCTTTTTAATTGCTTTGAAAATTGTTTATATATTTCATTGTTTCCATAGAAAACATCCTATTCTTAGGATTTAGGCTAGATTGGTCGGGACTATATGTAAATTTATTTTACATTTTTGAATGTTATATTGCATTCATGAAGTTGGGACCGCTTGAGGTCGCATGCTCAAAATGAAGTGATAATCTTTACATAAGAACGAAAATATGAATTTTTATAAACATGTGAATGTATTAAGAGTGGGAGAGGATCTGGATGGCATGAAGTTGAATCATTACCTTTTCTTAAGGACAAAGTTAATCTCAAGCTTAGTATACTTAACTAGGGATGACAACGGGTCGGGTTTACTGGTTTAGGAATTCTCAAACCCATCAGGTTTTTGTCGTGTAATTGCCCGTTGGGTATCTATCGGGTTTTGACAAATTATAACTAATCCATTACAAACAAACGAACAATGATTATCATAAAATGTCTCAAATAATTGCCGTTAACAAGTTTCTATGTACATAATAAAATAAATATATACAAAAGTTATGTCGGGTACATCGGGTATATAATTAGGTAATGGGTTAATGTTATCGGGTAATTGAGTATTTTAGAAATCCCAAACCCGTAAAAAATTTCAAAACTAATCCCAAACCCGCCCCAATTGTGTCGGGTTTCGGGTATTTCTATCAGTTTCGGGTCACATGACTACCATCTCTAAGTATACTTGGTACGTTGATATGTTGGTTGAAAGGTAAAGAAATTCTATGGGTATTGAAGTTCAGGTGACAAATTCAGGAGCCAACATATGTTTATAACTACATTGCTATCCTTGGTCGTGGGCCGGTTGGTGGGAGACACCCAATGATGACGTACATACATAATTACATTGGATATCCTGCAACCAACTAGACATACTAGATTGGCGTTATGAAACTAGGATAATAAATGGCAGGTATCTCGAAAAACTACTAAAAGATGAGAGGTAGTAGACACATAAAGAAGCAGTCTACACATAAAGTGGCAGCCCGCGATCTAATGTGTCATTGATGTAGCGAAAGATACTCTTGAGAGTATATATTAAAGTGTACATCTTGAGAAGCACACGTGTACAATCATACATGTTAAGTTTGCAAAGGGGCGGTTGCCATCGTATATATTCAAATGGCAGGTTGAATGATAAACTCGAGCGCAACATATATATTTACACAACCATATTCTAGACACTAAAATAATGTAACTTGAATACAACATGTGTAATTTTATTTATCTTAACCGGGTCAAATGTTAGCAAGTCAAAATGGGATGTCGAGTTGTAAACAGGTTGAAAAGGGTAACAACTATTGGTTATGATAATCAGAATACAAGTGAGAAGAGATGGATTGAACACTTTTATGTTATTAAGATTTCTGGTTGAATTACAAAAGAAATGAGAAGTAATTACATAGTAAGGCTTAATTTGCTTTTACAAGGAAATGGTGCATAAGATGGTAAGGATCCCGTGAATCAAGCTTCCAATGGTCAAATAAAGATTTGTCAAAATCTCCTAATCTGGGAAATGATTATAAATTATATTATTGTTTTTCTAACAACAACGATACAGGCGGGGTGTAAAGAGGTTATAATAAAGTCTTAAACATGTCGTAAATGGGTCGACAGGTTAAACCTGAAACTGTATATACTTTTATGATTGTTGATTAACTTTGGTATGACCTTAACAACATGTTTACTAAATATTAAATACGTAAGATATGTGAATTCAAACACAACTCGTAAGCGAATTTATCAAGTCAGAGGTCCTCAACAAGAGGCCTTTGTATGTCTAGCTTTGGAGCTTAACACTAGTACACAACTTGCATGTGGACGTAGTTGTATTCGCTTTTTATTATGCTAAGTCTTTAAATCTAATTGGCTAAACCAACATTTCGTACAAAGGTTATTTGTTAATTGTTACCCTTATTATGAGTGTCAAACCTATTTTTTTATTATTATTTAACCATCAACAAAATACTATAACAGCCAAGTACTTGCAATATGCTAGACATGAGACCGAACAGGCGAACATAGTCTTTCGACGACGTGATCAACACACACACTCAATACTAATGGAAATGGTGGTTTGCCTTATATTCTATTTCTACAAAATACACACGTTGTCGTCTGAATATTTTGAGTCCGGCCTCTCCCTTTTAATTTATACGTATTGAATCCGCACCTTGCATTTTCGTTCAAGCTTTGACATGAGTAACCATATGCATTTAACAAGTGGCGTGCATGTATATATATATATATAGGATTAAATTCATTTCAGAAGTTATTTTATAGAGAGAAGTGCGAGAAGTGATCTCAACTATTAGATTATTAATCAATGGTTGAAAATTTATTACATTAATTATAATTAATAAACTTGAAAGACTTTGAAATTAATAATAATAGGTAGTTTAGGTAGAATAAAATAATTCATGATTTAATTAATATCATCTATCCCTAAGTAAAAGCTCAAGAATTTATGATTTATAAGTTACAATTTATTTATTTTATTATATGTTAGTGTAAGATTTGATTTTGTTCTTTTTTCACCAATAAAATGTTTTTAATTTATAACATTTAAGCAAAATAGTATCTTCATCATTGATTGTTATGTTGAAAAAAATATATAATCTGAAGATGTGTAAGACAGAAAAAAAAATGTGTACGACTAAACTGGAAATGTGTAGGAAAAGAAATAAGACGTGTATGAGAAAAATAAAGATGTGTAAGAAAAAAAATTAAGTTGCGTATGGGAAAATTAGAAATGTGTAGGGAAAAAAATAGAGATGTGTATGAGAAAATTAAAAATGTGTAGGAAAAGTATGAATATGCGTGGGAATAAACTAAATACGCGTAGGAAAAATTGAAGATGTGTATGACGAAAGAAAAACGTATCGGCGAAATTGTAGATGTGTAGGAAAAAAAATATATTGTGTATAAGAAAATTAAAGATGTGTAGGATAAAAAGTAAGATATGTATGAGAAAATTAAAGACGTGTAGGAAGAAATTAAATATGCGAAGGAAATATTTGAAGATGTGTAGGACGAAAAACATGCGTACGAAGAAATTGAAAATGTGTAGAAAACATATTTAGATGTGTACGAAAAAATTAAAGATATGTAGGAAAAAAATTGTTGAGATGTAGGAAAATATTATAATTGTGTAGGGTGAATTCAAGAGATAGGATAAAAAATTATAAAGATTAATTTATTGTTTTATGGATTTATTGTGATTATATTAATTATATTAGTTAGAAATGTAACTTGTATTGATTTAATTATATATATATTAATTGGAGAGAGAATACATTTATATTACTTTAATAACCTTTTTTATATATTTTAATGATTCAAGATTAAAAATTAAATGAGTGGCCCAGATTAACTTCTCGCATAAACCATCCCCTATATATATATATAAATATATATATATATATATATGGGAGGGTTATTCTAAAAATAAGTAGTTTTCTAGAAAGACTAAGAATAAATCATAGTCATTGGATCATGTTAATCAATGGTTGAGATTTAAAATTACCAATAACCGACATAGTTTCCTAAAATTACTCTTTCATCACCATCTTTTGTAATGCCAAGTGTCAAAAATTTGTTGGTTCTTACCATTTCTAGAAAACTCCTTATTCTTATTTGAACCATTTTCTCTCTCTCTCTCTCTCTCTATATATATATATATGGGAGAGTTATCCTAAAAATAAGTAGTTTCTTAGGAAGACTAGGAATAAATCATAGCCATTTGATCATGTTAATCAATGGTTGAGATTTAAAATTCCCAATAACCGACATAGTTTCCTAAAATTACTCTTTCATCATTATAACCGACATAGTTTCCTAGAATTATTCTTTCACCGTAATTTGTAATGTCAAATGTCAAAATTTTGCTGGTTCTTACCATTCCTAGGAAACTCTTTATTCTTATTTGAACCATTTTCTCTCTCTATATATATATATATATATATATATAGAAAATGGTTCAAATAAAAAGAAGTTGTTTCCTAAGAATGGTAAGAACCAATAGAATTTTGACATTTGACATTAAAACCTATGATAAAAGAACAATTGTAGGAAACTATGTGGGTTATAATGGTGAAAGAGTAATTGTAGGAAACTATGACGGTTTTTTGTAATTTTAAATCGCAACTATTGATTGCTATGATCCAATGGCTATGATTTATTCTTAGGCTTCCTGGGAAACTACTTGTTTTTAGGATAACCATCCCCTATATATATATATATATATATATATATATATATATATTCTAATAAAAGACTACAACTTTTGCCACTTGTCAAGCTCATAGCCCTCCTCACTATTTTTCAACAAATTTCCATATATGGTCCTTGGTTTTTTAAGTCACTTCAATATATGAATCCAAGTTTATGTTTATTAAATGTAAATACTAACTAATTTTTCATTAACATTAATTAATGGTGAAATTATGGAATATCAAAATCGAAGTTGCAGACCTGTTATAATAAAATTTGAAAGTCACAAGTAATTGCTAATAAAAAAATAAAGGTACATTATTTTCGAAGAATTTGGATTTGTATGGTAAACTACAAATTGTTTTTAAGCAGGGATTCAAACAGCAGTGCATAATTTTGTATATAAAAATTGGTTTCAAATTTGGATTTAAAATTTTTCTCATATGCATTTGAACTCATGAAATGTGTATATTGTTAATTTTCTACAAACATTTTATATAAATATTACAAACATGGAGAATACCCATTATATATATATATATATATTGGTGTTTAACAGTAAATCATTGAAGTTGAATAGTATAATTATAATCTATATGTATAACGATTTACTCTTTGAACTATCAGTCATCTATTTATATGACTTTTTGTGTAATATAAAGGGTTTTAGCAATAATAAGATCAATATTTAATTTTTAATATTTTCTTCCATATCTCAGACCAAAATACTTCAGAAACATATGTTTTATGACTTGATTTATATTTTTTCTATACATTCAAATATATTTAATTTATATGTCTTATAAGATAAATTACTTAATTAAAACCATTTGATATTTTAAACCAAAAAATTTGGTTCAATCCCATTCCATTATTTTCGTTTTCCAAAAATCATTTAGGATAAACATACAATATCATTTTCATCAGTTATTTACCTAATTCCTATATTATATTACCTTATTAATTTTATTTTTATACAAATACAACGAATTGAGGTTATGTTAGTGTTGCATGTTGGTTAGTACATAATTAAAGTGTTTATTATGGTTTATATTCAAAATAATAAAAAATAAACAATCAATTCATTATATGTGAAATGAGAACAATCGACTTGGACTAAATCCTGATAACGCCAACGACTAAGGCTTAGCCTTTAATACCTAAAAATATATATGATTTAAAAACTAAAAGTTTATTTTTGTTAACTTGAAACCTAGAATTCTGACCCAAGAACCAACCCGAATTACTTCGGTTCAGGTTCGGTTTAGTATTTTCTTGGGTTCGAGTTTCTCGGGCCGGGTTAGTTTGGGTTCGGGTACGGGTTATCTTGGTTTGGGTTTCAGGTTACGGGTAAAAGTGACAGTCCTACTTCCAACTATTATATATAAGAATCACTACCTTCGCTTTATGCAACTTTAAATCTTCTAAAATTCTTCTAACAAAGAATAATCACTATTATTTGAACATGGTTATAAGGTAAGTATGTATTTGTCATTTTCCTGCCAATTACATTCATATGAATGAAACAATTATTTTGTTATAGTTTAATTTTCGGTTTTTATGTTGCTTGATTATATACTTTTTAATTGTAAAATATAAAATTAATTAAAATTTTGTCATATACAGAATATTAATGACAACAAATTTGCCATGATCAATCAATTTCAAATTCTAAAGATTCTAAGGATGATTATAACATCAAAGTGTAGGTAATATGATTTTTGGGATAATCGTGTTTTTTTTATAAACATGAGCAGATGTTCTCAAATGATATCATATTAATTGATTAAAAGCTATGATATTTTATGTGTATGACTATTTTTTAAATAGTTTCATGAATATATTATCATTTATCTAGAGTTGGTATGTAATTGGAAAATCTTTTTTGTCACACGGACAGCTATACGTGGCTACATCAAAAGTTATAAACAAACCTATATGTTACTTTATAAAGAGTTATAAGCAATGTACTAAAGATTTTGATTTTTGATAAACAATGTATACATACTAATACAATCACAAATGTAGTGTAAAATGACGTTTTTACTTATTTGTAACATATTTGTGTAATTGTATTAACAATATATGATCAATTTGTTAATGTATTTCACTTAATGGTTAAAGTTTAAATTTTTTATCAATTACCCGTGTAATACACAGGTCTCAAACTTCTTGAATGTTAGGACGTTAAGGCTAATAGACGAACAAACAAGTCAATGTAAGGATTATTTACATTTTGATATATTCTTATTTTAATGCATGACGTAAAAACTTAAATATTCTAAAAGAATTTGTATCTTTTGAAAAAAGTGGTGGTATGATATTCTAATGCATATGACGTAAGGCAATGCCGATGTGTGTTTGTTTTGTGTTGAAAATATGTATGAAAAAGACCGAGGACATGGTGGAATTCGATGTAAAAGTTATCTTTAGATGTAAGCAAAATTACTTTTGATGCATACATTTCTCGTTTCTTTTTAAAAAAAAAATCTTATATTTTAACCAATGTTGTTGAAACCGGACCGGACCGGCCGGTCGAACCGGTCCGACCGGGATTCGGTCCACCGACCGGCCCGGTTCACATAGTTCGCTCGGCTGCAGGGAACCGGCCGGTTCGAACCGGTTCAGCCGGTCGGACCGGAAAACCGGACCGGTTGAACCGGTTTTCTAAGGAAAAAAATATTTTTTTTTTGAAAAAATCATTTTTTAAGCTTGATCCGGCATTTTTTGACCAAATTTGTTCGGCCGGTCCAACCGGTTCGACCGGTTGAACCGGTGAACCGGTAGGCCGTCCTGTTCGGTGTCCAGTCCGGTTATGAAAACATTGATTTTAACTTATGAATATCTCTTATGCAACTTCTTATAGTTGATAAGATATAAGAGTGGTCGACAACCTACTTATCATAATCTCCCATGGTCTTGATAAATATTGTGAATTAAAGTTGAATGACACCAATCGAATTCTGCCAGTTCGGTTAGCAGGGACGGACCTAGTTCACAACTAGGGGTAACCTCCGTCACCCCTCAACTTTTCGTCGGTGGTGCAAAAAAGTTGTTTTTTTCTTTTCGATTTTTGTATTTCGCTACCCCTGAAAAAATGTTACGTTACCATGTTTGTTTGGAGTCCAACGAATTTAAAAGTTAAAATCAATTAAAACCCAAACAAAATTTAAAGCCCAAAACAAATAAACCCCATTAACCCTTTTTTTTCTTTTGTTCGTGAACGAGATCCATTTAACAGAAATAGACTCAACAGCTGATTTAGCAATCTGTTTAAATGAAAAAGAAAAGAAAAATGATGACATCGATCAAATACCAAGCTCAAATATTTCAACTTCAAGTTTAAATATTGTTGATGATATGCAAGAAAGTGAAGATATCGAACCACATTCAAATATTGAGAATGATATGCAAGAAAGATAATATTGGTCTAAATATTCTTTGGCTTCAAGCCCTTCAATACGAAATACAATCGATTTGAATGATATTCCTTCGGATCCCATTGATAGACCACCTATTGCTAGTTATCATCCTAATCAAATAGATGACATAAGAAGAGCGTATCTTGTTAAAAACAACTTTTCAACTACGAAGTCATGACTTTAAATATACAAACTATTCTAGTGGCCGGAGATGTTTTAATGTAAAATGATTTGATAAACAAGATTAGTTGGAGTATATCACTAAACAAGAAAAAGCATATCGCTTATGTTATTATTTTTTTAATGAAAGCGTTGGTAATCAAGGTGAAAGGGAGGCTTTTGTACGTGGAGGCTTTTGTAACTGGAGTAAGCCGAGTTCCTTAAAAGACCATATTGGGGAAGTTAATAGTGTTCATAATAAGGCGGCTAAAAGACGTAACAATCTCTTTAATAAAAAGTGATCCTATGAGGCGAATGTCACTAAGCGTAGTATGAAAAAAAAGATTGCAAGCTGATATCAATTATTAGGTTCTGTTCATAGTTATAGATTATTGTTAGAAAATAGTTTATCATTTCCTGACCATAATGAATATGGAGACTCTTTTTCTTTTCAAAGGTCTCTTTTTTATGGTATAAAAATTAATTTGTGATATTGGTAATTACAATTTAGGGAATGAAAAAAAAGTTAAAGAAGATGATGCAATTGTTGGATGTCAAGGTTTTAAACGAAAAAGAAAAATCTACACCACATGTGTTAAAATATATTTATTATCATGTTATTATTTTTGTTTCATATACATGGTGTTGGTGTGAAGTATGGTAAAAGAAAATTTTTCTAAGCATTACTTCTGAGTCTGATATCTATACTGTCACTGTCGGTTAATACTTACAAACTAATGGACCAAGTAACAATAACAAGTCAAAACTGGTGGGAAATCATCAACACACACATCTTCCCTTTGTTACCACCAAGTTTTTAAAATATATTTTACTAGGTGAAGGTGACGGATGCTTTCCAACCATTTGTGAAGGTGACGGATGCTTTTGTGCCAAGGAGGAAGGACGTTAGGGGTAAGTCGTTTGGTTTCGTGAGAAGTGAAAAAGTCATGAACATAGCGGAGAGCCTGGATGTGCTGAACTCGGTTAGGATATTGGAAAAGAAGATCACAGTTATGGTGGCCAAGTTTGATAGGTTCCACAATAAAATGGCTAATTACGTACCCCTTGCACTGTATAGGCAGATCGGTTGTGGGGGTTGCAAAGGATCTTAATAAGCTCCATGGGTTGAAGAAATTACTGGTTACATTGGGTCATAGGGAGGCAGCCGTTTCTTATATTGGGGGTCTATCTGTTCTTGTTACGTTTAGAGAAAAAGCGGTTAGGAGTGAATTTCTATCTCTCAAGAAGGATGCATGGTCAGAGGTTTTGGTGTCCGTTCAACCGTGGGATGGCCAAGATATCGCTTTCGATAGAATTTGTATAGGGTGTGGGTTGTGGAGGAACCCTCTACCAATTGCGTTCCTAATTGTTGGGCTATATTTTCTGCTTTGGGCTGACCGCGTTTGTGTAACGGGAGGAAGAGGGCTAGGACATATGTTAGTCCAACATCTAGTGAGAGGGGTTCTAGAATGCCGGCTGCTTTTTGGGTAAAGTTGCGGATGTTATTTGTGAGGAAGGCGGCTTAGCCGTTCACCAATGAATCGTCTATCTATTAATCTTCGCGGGGCTCGGGTTAATGGCAAATCTGGTTGGGTCAAAGGTTTGAAGTTATCTTTTGGGGTTAGTTTTTTGGCTATCCAGGAGTCAAAAATTGTGGATCCTCCTCGGTGGTTCCTTGGTCAATGTTGGGGTAAAAGTGCGTTTAACTTCGCTTATGTTAGCGATTGGTTCAGCGGGGGGGGGGGGGGGGGGCTTATTTGTTTGTGGGATCCGGGTATTGTTTCCATAGTTGACGTGGTTAAGTCGAGACATTGTTTGATAGTGGCGGGTTATATCCCGGGTTGTGAACATCGGTTAAATATGGTTAACGTGCATGCGCCTAATGATCTAGCAGGTATAAGGGGTCTTTGGGCTGAGATTACTGGGTATATTAGATCGATGGAGGGGTTATGGGTATTATTGGGTGATTTTAATGAGGTTCTTTGTCCTGAAGAGAGGCTTAACTCGGAATTTTACCCTTCAAATGCAGCTTATTTTAATGACTTCTTTCACGAGGCAGATTTGCGTGAATATTGTCTGAATGGGAGGCGGTTTACTTACATGTCTAGCAAAGGTGATAAGCTAAGTAAGTTGGATCGGGTTTTAGTATGCCCGGTTTTTATGAATAATTGGCCTAATGCTCGGGTGACGGCTTTGAATCGAGAATGGTCTGATCACTGTCCTCTTTTACTCTCGGTTACTCCTTCAGATTTTGGTCATATACCATTTAAATTCTTTAATTCTTGGTTAGAGTTACAGGGGTTTATATATTATGTGAAGGCTCTTGGTGGTAGCTTTTATTTTTCGGGGCCAGCCGATCTCGCCTTAGCAACTAAGTTAAAGTGGTTAAAGAGTAGAATTCGGCATTGGGTGGTTGCGGAGCGGAAAAAAAAGGAAGCTATGGTGTTGGACTGGAAGAAAACCGTTGAAACTTTAGAGGCACGGGCTGAGGAGGGTTTATTGTCGGATGCCGAGATGGAAACGAGATTAAACGCGATGCAATCGTTGAAGGAAGCACAACGATTGAAGACCATCAAGGCTAAAGGGTAAAGTGGGCTGTTGATGGAGATGAAAATTCGAAATATTTCCATGGGACTGTTAGGATGCATACGGCTAATAATCGCATCCACAGTTTCTTATTTGAAGATAGGTGGATTTCGGATCCTCCCGTAGTTAAGGAGAGAGTTTTAGAGTTTTTTTCCCATAAGTTTTTCGAGCCGGAGGAGATACGGCCACAGTTTCGTTGCCCAAATTTGGCCACTTTGTCGGTCGAGGATGCAGATTCTCTTGTTTTGCCTTTTTCGGTTGACGAAATCACTTAAGCGGTATGGGATTGTAATGATGATAAATCGCCTGGGCCAGATGGTTTTAATTTTAAGTTTATAAAAAAATTCTGGTGTTTCTTAAAATGGGATTTTGTCAAACTGTTTGAGGAATTTTTCGTAAAAGGGTGTCTTAGTGAAGGTTGCTTCTCGGCTTTCATTGCTCTTATCCCTAAGAAGAAGGAACCGGTGCTTATTTCTGATTACCGGCCTATTAGTTTGGTGGGTTGTATCAATAAAGTCTTATCGAAGGTCCTAGTTAACAGGCTTAAAAGGGTTATTGGCTCTTTGATTTCGGAAGTGCAAACGGCGTTCTTGGCTTGTCGGTGTATTCTTGACGGCCCCCTTATTCTAAACGAGTTGATCTTGTGGATGAAGCGGTCTAGACGTAAGGGTATGTTGTTTAAAGCTGATATAGAAAAAGCCTATGATTCGTTATGTTGGGGTTTTATGGATGAGGTTATGAAGCAAATGAATTTTCCTGATCGTTGGTGGGGTTGGGTAATGGCTATCATTTCCATGTCAAAGGCCTCTATTTTGGTGAATGGGTCTCCGACTCTTGAGTTTATGGGGAGTAGAGGGTTAAGACAAGGGGATCCTATATCTCCATTCTTATTTATTTTGGCTATGGAGGCGCTTATGGGTTTCATGAAGGAAGCTTGTATTTTGGATGTGGTCAAAGGAATAAAAGTGAATGGTGACGGGCCTCTCTTATACGGAGAGCCGTGGGTGGTATGGGCGATTCATAGGTTTTCGCGGTGTTGGAACTTCATCCCGGTTAAGGTATCTTATACGGGTCCGTGGAAGCAAATCATCAGTATTTCGGAGACTTTGGTAAGATGTAATATATGTTTGAAGTCCGCAATTAAAGGTGTTTTGGGTGACGGGAATTCCATTTTGTTTTGGTATGATGTGTGGGTGGGTTCGGATGCCCTTGCTGACCGGTTTCCTCTTTTGCTCGCTTTGGAGCAGAACCGGTACTGTAAGGTGGCGGATAGAGTAAAAAGGGGGGCGAATGGGTTACTCTTTTGTTGGAGTTGGAAGAAAAGGGTACTGGTTCAAGAAGAGTTGTTGGAACTTCAATGCTTGGTGCAATTTTTGCACAATATTACTCTCTCGGTAAACCCGGATAAATGGACTTGGCTCTTGACGAAAGGAATCTTTTTTCGGTTAAAAGTCTTAGGTGGAAGGTTGCCTCCTTCCAAAGGTTAGTTCCCCGGGATGTTTTTTATTGGAACAATTGGGTCCCAAAGAAGGTTTCTTTCGTGGCATGGAGAGCCGTGTCGGATCGGTTACCTACGGCTTTGGCTCTGTTTAGAAGGAATGTCGGTGTTGCCAACTGCTTTTGCCCGTTATGTGGTGCGGCGGGGGAATCGGTTGAGCATATTTTTACCGGTTGTGAGTTCGCTCAGCATGTATGGATGTTAGTTGGTCAATGGTGTAAGGTGCCGGTCTTCTTTGCATTTCATATTAAGGACCTGTTGGGTTTGCACTCTTCGGTATTGGGTTCTAAGAGGAGTAAAAAGGCATTTCATGCGGTGATTGTAACGGTTTTTTTGGAGCATTCGGGGGACACGGAATGATTTGATTTTTAACCAAAAGCAACCTTCGGTATTGAAGACTCTTGAAAAAGTAAAGGTGATGAGTTTTCTGTGGGTCAAAAACCGTGCGGGGATGACGGGTTTGTCTTGGGAGGCTTGGTGTGCTTTTGATTGTAGTCGGATGACATGAGTTTTGTTGTTTGTTTTTTCTTTTTTGTTGTGTTTGTTGTATTTCGGTCTTTCGCGGTGTAATCGGTGGCTAGCCTCTGGCTAGTAGTTATATATTTAAGTTTTGTTGGCCGTTCAAAAAAAAAAAAAAATATTTTACTGGGTGAATTGATAAATATCGAAGCTATTCGCTGTCGGTTCTTAAAATGGCAGAAGATACCAGGTTGATTCAGTTATCAGCTCGAAAACAATACCTACTAGCCTACTGGTGATTTTGGGCCATTTTTCTTTTGTTCATCTAATTATCTATAATATCCACCCGAATATTATTCTTCTAGGTGTATGTGGAAACCACCATCCAGTCATTAGAAAAGGTACCGTCCTCGCAATGTCTTATTATATTTTTCTTTAAATGCTACTTTATTTTTATAAAGTATAGAATGTTATTATAAGATAAGGTTAAAATACAAAGAATAGCAAAAAAAGATATATAGAATATTATAGAGGTAGGGTACCAAAAAGATCTGAATACCTTTAAATGATGCTCGCGGGTCAAAAGAACAATCCTCACAAGACATCTGCGGAACATATGGATCACCCGCATAACTTTGTAAAGGAAGAACATTCTTACATCGCACGGAAGCAGCCAGGCACCCTCAGACGTCATCCGCGTGATAACACATTCACCCGCCAGAATGACCAGGAGGCAATGCCAATAGGACAGCTGTAATTAACCAATTGCCTTCTAGAAGATTTACCAAGATGCTTTCTTGGGTAATACGTGATCTCTTAGCCAATAAATAAAGGACAGCTGGCCAGGTTGTTATAACCGTGCACATGGCCAGGGTTACATAGCGTCCTATCATATTAAGACAGGTGTCCAGGTTGTTTTGCCAATGCACATGCAACGTATAGCTCAACCAATCATATGAGGGCACGTGTCCAGGTGGTTACGTGAGCATCTTCTAGAAATGGACAGCTGGCCCAATTACATTCCCGCACTCTTCGGCTTCTCAATCTCCATGAGGTATCCATTTACTCCAAATTATCTACTTCAAATACTTACGTACTTTCTCTTTATCGGAACTGTACCTATTCTCACGCCGGAGGGTGGTTACGGGAAGACCCCCCCTCTTCTCCTTCCCGTAACGAGCTCACGGTGTCTGTTTTGCAGGTTTCTGTCACTGGACTTCGGGAGATTGTGCTCATATCATTGTTCGTTGTTATCTGTATCATACCCTGTGGACTCATTGGATCTAGGGCTCGTCTAGGGGATTAAAACCGTGTTTCTTCATTGGCGCCATCCGTGCTTGTGTTTGAACTGTGATAATTCTTTGTTTCTGTTGGTTCGTACGATATGAGTCAATTTCACGAAGGGCCGACAGAAACTTCTGCACCTGTTACTCGAGCTACTGATGATGTAACACCTGGAGGTTTTACCTTAGGTGGTTCAGCGGCCCGAGGACGTTTCACATCACCGATAGGTGCTACTCCGGCAGACACGGGAAATGTCACATTACCAGTTGGTCCCACTCCAACCGATCTAGGGTACGTTACGGCGCCGAGAGGTTCTAATCCTGGTGGTCCGGGACGAATCACAAGAGAAACTCATCAAACACGTTCAGAATTAGGTTTAGAAGATGATTATGATGATTCTGAATCGGCGAAACCTCGTCGTCGTAGCTCCAGAGCTAAAGGACTCTTATCTCCGGATGAGTGGTTACAAATTCAACAAGAGAGTGTGATAGCTGAATACGAGCGTAGAGTGCGTGAAGAGCGACTCCATGCTCGTACTCTGACTTATGATGAATCTCCCAGAAAATCTCTTTCTCATCCCCCAACAGCGAGGAGGAGTCAGATCCGTCAAAGTGTACAGACGAAAAGAGAACCTGAAGAAGTATGGAGACCACACGACCGTCCTCGTATGGTCAGACATGTACCTACTTTCTTAGAAGAATACGAAAGCCATGATTCAACGTATCATCCAGGTGACATCAGCTATTACAGCGGAGATAGTAGACTCTAGTTACGAGGAGGGACTAGTTATCCGCGAGCGGTAGTTTGTCATGCGGAATACCACAATAATGCTGAGGAAGACTTTTCTAAACCTTATCGCCCTGCTGCTTTTGCTGAAAAGTCAAAAATTCATTGCACGTATTGCAACAGCTCCGTTTCCGGTCAATGCAAAGATCCTAACATCTGTTGGAAAATATGACGGAATGACTGATCCCAGCGATCACTTGATGAACTTTGTGGCTGTAGGAGGGGTCAGCGGTTGGACCATTCCCTATTGGTGTCATATGTTTGCCTTAACATTCACTGGGGTAGCAAGTGAATGGTTTGAAAAGTTGCCGAACGGGCAAATTAAGAACTGGGATGATTTTGTTGCCAAATTTTCCTAACATTTCAGTCAGCAGCGGAAACACACTCATGATCCGTCCGAGATACTAGACGGAGTTAGGCGGAACAATGAATCCATTGAGGACTTCATTACCCGTTTTAACAATGAGAGTCTCAATATCGGTGGAGTAAGTGAAGATATGCTGCGGGGAGCTTTCCGCAAAAATGTGAGGAGCAATGAAATAATTTGGACTGTAACAGGTAGAGATGGAATGCCCACATCTTGGGATGAAATAATGAAAGCAGCAAATTTGTTCGCTAGAACTCAAAAAACCTTAGGGGCTGACATTCAAAAACAGAGTCCGAAGGTAGAATTTCAAACTCCGCGGCCAAATAAACAGGCGAAAGGAACAATTTGGTCTAGGCTTCTGCCTCCCGCGGAGGTATCGAAACCATTTGATGCTAGATCTTTGATTGGCAACAAAAATAAGCAGAATTCTTCAGCGCGACCCTCCAATAATTGGACTCCATTGTTGAAAACTCTTGCAGAGATTCTTACTACTGAGAATGTGAATTTCAGAAAACCTCAACCACTCACAAGGAGATCATTCCTTAACGCCAAAAAACACTGCTCGTTCCACAACGACATAGGGCATAACACGAATGAATGTGTAGCTCTGAAAATGAGATCGAAGCAGCTGTGAAGTATGGAAAAATTGAACATTTGGTCAAGGGTGCAAAACCAGGGACTGGCAAGGCTCCCGCACGAGATAACCAGGGCCCGTCCAAAAAGCAAGTCAAGACCTAAATGTTCAGATGATTCAAGGCGGATACAGAGTTGGAGGAAAGAGGAGAGAATTCCTAGATGAGGAATGGAAAAATGAGCCTGTGATCTTTCCGCGGGTCAAGGGAGGACCGTGCAATAAGGACCCATTAATAATCACTTCCTTCTTTGGTCATTACCGTTCGCAGTACGTTTTCTTCGATACTGGCAGCACATCTGATATAATGTATGAACCATGCTTTGAACAACTGGATGAGGAAGATAAGGTGAGTTTGAAACCTATTCACGCACCTGTATCTGAGTTTGGAGGCGAGGTGATGCACCCGCGAGGGGTTATATCCTTTCTAGTCACTCTTAGTGATGGAATTCGTTCAAGAACAGAAGAGGTTGAGTTTTTGGTTTTACCAGCAACGTCCAAGCATGATATCATCTTGGGTCGTGAAGCAATCGGTGACTTTAATGCTCATCCATATATAACTCACGGTGCGGTAGGAGTTCCAAATCGCACTGGCGTAGCAATTATCCATGTCAATCGACACTGCTTCGCAACGGAAAGTTCGAAACCTAGCAAAGTTCCAAAACCAGTTCAAAGGACTGAGCCGGAAAAATGGTTGTTAAACAAAAAGTTCCCGGATCAAACAGTCGTGATTGGACCTGCTACCTTAGAAATAGTAAAAACTTTTTTGAAGCAGTTATTAACTAAGAATAAGGACATCTTCTCCTGGCAACCCGCGGACATGACCGGTGTCCGGCGTAACATTGAAGAACACAACTTAAGGGTGAACCCAGCGTTCACACCGATTTTCCAAAAGAAGCGGAAAATGGGCCCAGAACAGACGAAAGCTTTGAACGAACAAGTACAAGATCTTCTTAATGCTGGAATCATTCGAGAGATCAAATACCAGACATGGGTGGCTAATCCAGTCATTGTTCCAAAGAGCAATGGAACATGGCAGATGTGCATAGACTTCAAAGATTTGAACAAGGCATGCCCAAAAGATTGTTATCCATTACCTGAGATTGATCTCAAAGTAGATGCTGTGGCCCCGTTCAAATTTAAATGCTTCCTCGATGCCTATAAAGGTTATCACCAGATCCGCATGGCGGCGGGCGACGAGGACAAGAAAGCATTTCGCACAGACCTTGGTACATTTTGCTACAAAATGATGCCTTTTGGGTTGAAAAACGCGGGTGCCACATATCAACGATTGATGGATCAAGCTTTCAAGAGTCAAATTTGTCGAAATCTTGAGGTCTATATGGATGACTTGGTAATAAAGAGTGTGGAAGAAGATCAAATGTTGAGAGACATAGAGGAAACTTTTGAAACTCTGAGAAGTATCAACATGAAGCTGAATCCAGCCAAATGTTCATTTGGGATGGAAGAAGGAAAGTTTCTTGGATTAATCGTTACAGGCGCGGGTTTCAAGGCCAACCCGGATAAAGTCCAGGCAGTAGCCCGCATGCCTTCTCCTTCTTCCCTCAAAGAGGTACAAACACTCAACGGAAGATTAGTTGCACCGTATCGATTTCTCGCAAATCACTCAGCCAAATATTACCCGTTTGTTTCAACTCTGAGAAATTGCCTCAAAAAGGCACATTTCAAATGGACCGCGGAAGCTGAACAAGCGTTCCTGGAGGTCAATAAATGTTTGATGGTATTACCCACTTTGACAGCACCTTACGCGAGGGAACCTTTGACGTTATACTTGTCGGCCTCTGATATTGCCATCGGGGCCGTACTACTGACAGACAGAAAGAACGTCCAAACACCGATTTTCTATGTCAGTAGGACGCAATCAGATCCAGAGACCAGATACTCGATGCTGGAAAAACTAGTTTTAGCACTGTTCTATGCTTCCCGAAGCCTCCGCAAATATTTTCAGGGTCATCCCATCAACGTGATAACTGGGTACAAACTCAAGAATGTATTGAGTAAGACGGAATTGTCTGGACGATTGACAAAATGGGCCATTGAATTGGGTGAGCACGCGATTGAATATAAACCCAGTCCAACAATCAAAGGGAAGGTGTTGGCGGACTTCGTCACTGAAGTCCCACAATAGAAAGAAAAAGAATGTTTGATCGAGCAACAACCCTAAGCACCTCCTGAACAAGGATAAATCTGGTCATTGTTTACGACGCCGCTTCGAGCAGCGAGGGATCGTGCGTAGGCCTAAGGCTAGTCAATCCCGAAGGTCATGAGTTTACTTACGCCATCATGTTAGACTTCAAGATTACCAACAACGAGGCGGAGTATGAAGCCTTTCTGGCGGGTCTGCGAATCGCCAAGAAGCTTGGGGTTAAGCATCTGGAAGCGCAGGTGGATTCCATGTTGATCGCAGGTCATGACTAGAAGTGCTACTGATAATAATGATCCACAAAGAAGAGCCGCATAACTCAATATCATCATACTTATGTGCATTATTAACCATTCCGATTGTAGAGCAGGTACTAATATTGTGGGTTTGTGTATTTCATTTAAAAGACCCGAAATAGCAAAGCCTTGGGTAAAAATAGTACTTGAGGCAGTTATTGTGGTTAAATAATTTTTCTTATTTTGAAATAAGGCACTATATGAATAAGGGCGAAACTCCACGGAAGAAAAATTAATTATTCATACAAATCACTTAGGGGGAAATGGCCTGAATAAATCCAACGAGTGATTAATAATCCTGTTAGGCATAAAAAAGTAGCTATCATCCCCTTTTCTGATGAATCATATGGTTTTAACGGAACTTATGAATCGAAAAACGATGTAACGGCTTCATACTTGTCATAAGCAAAGGAACTGATCCTTCAATTTTCTTCATGCAAAGTCATTCATATCAAGAGAAGTGAAAACAAGTCGACGGATGCCCTTAACAAGTTGGCTTCAACAAATTTTGAGCACTTCGCTAAAGACATTCGCATTGAAGTCTTAGATCGCCCGTCCATCCCGCAGAATCAAGTTTTGGTAATTCAGACAGGCGTTGAATCTTGGATGACGCCGATCATGGCTTATCTGTCATCAGGAGTCCTGCCGGCTGAAAAAGCCGCAGCTCGAAAAATACGGCATAAGGCCTTGAATTACCAAATGAACGATGGTGTTCTATACCAAAGATCATTCCTAGGCCCACTCTTACGTTGTGTAGACGCCGAAGACGCGAACTACCTAATAATGGAAGTTCATGAAGGCATTTGTGGCCTGCACGCGGGCCCAAGGATGGTGGTAGCAAAGCTCATGAATGCTGGGTATTACTGGCTAAGGATGCATCTGGATGCGGTGCAAGAAATCAAGAAATGCGATTCTTGTCAACGCCATGCTCCCAATACATTGCGTCCAAAGAACGAACTTGTTCCGGTGACATCTGCTTGGCCGTTCCAAAAATGGGCTATCGACATTATGGGACCTTTCCCAGAAGCCCCGGGACGAGTCAAAATTTTAATTGTGGCAATTTATTACTTCACAAAGTGGGTGGAAGCTAAACCAGTCGCATCCATTACAGCATCAAGTGTTAATAAATTCCTTTGGGAATTCATTATCTGTCGATTTGGTCTTCCGCAAGAACTTGCGAGTGACAATGGGACCCAGTTTGCGGACATCGAGCTACAAGAGTGGTTAAAAGAACTTCAAGTCACCCAAATCTTTACGTCTGTAGCTCATCCGCAGGCTAATGGCCAGGTCGAACGGACCAATCGAACAATCAAGGAAGGGATTAAAGCAAGACTAGGTACTAAATGAACAGGCTGGGTGGACGAATTGCCCCATGTACTTTGGGCCTTTCGCACCCAAAAGAATTCCAGCAATTCTGAAATGCCATTCTGTTTAAGCTATGGCACTGAGGCCATGATCCCGGCCGAAATTGGGATTCCATCCGCACGAATTCTGATGATCGATGATAATGATACTAGATTGTGGATGAATCTAGATCTCCTTGAAGAAAGGGGACAATTGGCATCGATCCGCGAGCATAACTATAAACGCCAACTGCAGAAATATTATGACTCGCGGGTCAAAAAATGTACATTTGATGCGGGAGACTTCGTCTTCCGCAATAAAGAAGCTTCCGGCCAAGAACCTCTGGGCAAGCTGGCCCCAATTTGGGAAGGCCCTTACAAGGTTAAACAAGTTCTATCCAAGGGTGCTTACAAGTTAGAAAAATTAGACGGGACTAAGATTCCCAGAACATGGAACGTGGCACAGTTGAAGAAGTGTTACATCTAGTAACAATTTATGTTTTATTTTGGCCTGCGTGCATAATAGACTAGTAAAAAGACATTTAATGCCATTTGTTTGTAATCGCGGATGGCTTACGCATTTTCGATGAAAAATCTTATTACTCTTACATTCTAGCTTCATGTAACATGTATTTTCTACTCCGCATGTTAGATGGGACTTATGTGTGCTCACAACAAGTAGTATGCAATCCTTTACTGACAACAAAGAAGATCCTATAAACACTTATATTATGAAAAATAAGACAAAGTGTACCGGATAAGACAAACTTCTTATTAATATACAAATGAGGTTACAAAAGATTTTTACAAAGAAGGCGGATCTATGCATATATAATTATGGGGCTGCCTCTTCATCTTCCGCGTCTTCGACCTCCGCACCTTCTTGATCTCCCTCATCAGCGGCAAGAAGGACTTTCAATTGATCAATTCCATCTTCTTTGTCCGCGAGCTCCGCTATTTGATCTTCAATAGCAAATTTTAAGTTATCAAAAGTCTTTGTCTTCTCAGCAAGAGGTTTGGCAGTATCTTGGCCATGCAAGACGAATTCCTAGGGAAGTTTACTCTCTTCCGCAAATTTTAAACCTTTTTGGAAACCCGTATGGAGGCCAGGTTGAGAAGACGCAACCAACATAGCCGCGAGACAATTCCCAAGTTCATCGCCCTCTCGGATGTGGGCAATAACTTGTTAAAGCAAATAAGATGTGAGAAACTATTTTGGATATGATCATTCACCTTAACAAAAATTCACAAAGAAGTAAGAATTACCTGGGGAACCCCTTCCGCCAGCAGCCACCTTCTGTCCTCCTTGGCCCGGACAATCTCCATCTTATGCTCGACACACTCCAAGGCTTGCTCCCGGATCTTGGAAGCAAGAGTGTCAAGGCGTTCATCCTTAGCGGATGATTCAGCTTTTAAAGCCTCCATAGAGGCTTTATACTCATTTAATTGCTGCTGGAGAGCAGCGCTGGCATCCTCAGCAATGGAGTGTGGGCCTTCTCCACTTCCACTGTCGTTCAAGCATCCGCTAGTTGCCGTTCAGCAGCATCAGCAGCCAGGAGGTTATCCTTGGCTTCTTTCATGGCCTCAGCGGGTTCTTTTTCCGCCTGGGCTGCGTTAATCTCCAAATCTTCCCACGCCTCGTTCATGCCTAACCAGTCTCGACATATTTCTTGACTGGTGGAGACGGCATTAGCCAGGCAGTAAGAATAAGAGTTCAGCAATTCTTGTCGTGCACGTCCACGTTGACGTTCCCTCTCCGCAAGAGGAAGACTTTCTCGCAGATACTCTTGGCACACGTTCGTGTCTCCAAAAGTTGAGTCCTGGCGTAAGGACCAATGCGGACGATACACGGAAGGTTCTTCCTCATGACGGGACATGGACGCCTGCGGCCCACTCGCAAAGGCGTTAGACCCTCCCTGATCCTTAAAACGATAAAGTGTATGGAGGGGTGCCGAAATGATGGGGTCCTCAAAGGTACCATCTTTCTTTCCCTTGAGGGGAGAGGTGTCCGTAATAACAATCAGATCTTAAGCAATCTTAGGAGGAGACGGTGGTGGAGAAGGAGGCGGAGTTGATCCCCTCAGACCTGAGGGGTCCTTAGAAGAATCTTCTAAAAATTATGCAGAATGATGCTTCCTCATCAGAAATGCATTTTAGACAGTAAAAAAAACTATCAAATTTAAAAATGTTGAAGTCACCTGAAGAAACTTCTGTGGGTGCAAGTTGTTGAAGACGAGTTGCCAGCTTCGTCCAATTGTGTTTCTTGGTAACGGCGGGCTTGGTAGATGGCGTCTTCCGTTTACCAGACACCTTGGAAACACCCGCATCAACAACTTGATGTTCACCTTCGATGACGACATCATCAGTGGTTTGATGTTCGCCTTCGATGGTGACATCATCACCTTCGTCACCCGCCACCTTGCTGATGGTTGACTTCAGATTCCTCTTGCGGGTCAGACCTACAGATGAATGTAGGGTATTCAAAGTGTCAGTAGCATCAACTGTTAATCCTTCTTCACATGGTGATGACTCTTCACTAGAAGAAAGGAGTACTATCACCCAGCTAGAAGTGGCAGTAGTAATTGGTCGGGGTTTCAGAACTCCCTCACCTTTTTCAATAAATTCCTCACCTTGAGCAAACATCTCCTTAGAGACCATAGGTTCCGGGCGGAGGGTGGTAAACAAAAAATTAATGCGGGTGCGTTCAAGGATAGGTGAGTCCTTCGGATCAATAGGACGACGCACCATGAGACCCTCTTCTTTGTCGAGAAGCGAGCCGAGGATAGACCCTTCACCTGTACAAACGGAACTGTTAGAACTTGAGACGGAACCATAGAAAACAAGAATAAACTTAATCTTATCAGGCTTCTCATAAAATGGTTCCAAAGTATAGAACGGCCATAAGCGACTCATCTTCACACTCACTAGTGCTCCCTCATGTATCGCCCGCATCGGAGTGGGCGTACCGGTTAGGGTCTTGAACCACGGAAGATCCACTTGCGTGGTGGCACGTACCACCAGTATCTCAGCGTCCAATTTACGATGGGTCATCGTAAACAAAATAACGTCTTCCCGAATCCGGAAAAAATTGGGCTTCCATTCGAGAAGGCTTCGGTACCATTCGGTACCAATAGCACCCTTTCCGGTAGTGACCCAGCCATACCACCCGTCGCGACTCGTCATTTTGTTAAAAACAGCGAATCGGCTAACTGTGGGCTCTATCTCGCGGGTCTGACAGCAAAACTCGAAATGCCGAACTCGTAACATCTCAAAAGGATGGACCTGTGATAAATGAATGCCATAAGCCGTCAATACGGCTTTAACAAACTTTGTCACGGGTAACCGGATGTTTCCCGTGGTAAAATGATCGGCATAGACGACCATTTCTTAGTCGGAGGTTGGTAGCAATAGAGCCGTCTGCCGGGAGTTCAGGCTCCCACTCCGGAGCCAAGCCGTAAACATTGACAATATCATTGAAGTCCTTCTCCTTGAAATTAACAATGACCTCATGGATAACAGGGGCGTTCTTCTTGTTGCCTGCCATCAGAATAGAAAAAGTATACTCAAAGTTATTATATAACTTGTATCTGAAGATCTAAGAATGAATTTCGAAATCCCAGATCTAATGTTGCAGAGAAAAAGAAGAAGAGTTGGAAGGAGATAAGAATGAATAGAAGTTGGATCCAGTCTATTTATACACATCGCAATTAATGCGTCTGACTGGATGCCAGTGGAGAGAGAAAAAGCGACCCAACTGAGGGTTGATACGTTAGGCGAGAAAGACGAAAAAGTAAGACTAGACTGCAAAAAGACTTCATATGCGCCTTGTCAGTTGTCTTGCGACATTTCTCTTTCCGCCACGTCATCACCTTCATGTCACTTGCAAAATTCAAATAGGGATAATCTAAAAATATCTCACAAGATAATATCCTACATACAATAATACAAGATTCACAAAATGACAAATTTTTCTTTTCATTCATATGGAAAGATAATTACAAAACATGAAAGGAAATTACAAGTCCTGATCTATTCTAAGGGCCATGGGCGGATGAATCTTCCGGAGGTGTAGGCGGAGTATCTTCTGTTCCTTCCTCCAAATATTCTTTTAATTGGTGCACGCCGTCACTTGCCGCGGCAAACTCAGAAAGCATGTCTTGTAATGGGAATGCCAAGTTGTCATATTCATTGAGACGCATCTCATATTCTTGAGCAACATCAAGTCCGTGCAGCGGGTGCTCTTCAAATGAACGACCGGATTGAGCATAAGCCACTCCTTCGTTAAAACCCATCACGAGGCCGGAAGTGGAAGAAGCAGTGAGCAAGAATGCCAGGCTATCTGTCAACTCTGTCCCTTCTTTGACATGCTTAATGACCTATAAAGGAAAAATAGATTCATTAACAACTGAAGGAAAAAATATTATAGCAGCAGAAGTATGGGATAACATACCGCGTTAAGACCCTGGCCCAGCAGCCACCATCGCTCCCTCTCCTCTCGCTCCGCACGTTCTTGAAGTTCATGGAACCCGTCAGCTATTTTTTGCTTATCTTTTAGGTATTCAGCTGCATGGGCTTCCGCTTCATTACGCGCCTGCAGAAGCGTGTCGTAAGCGGCCTGATTGTCGTCAACCCTCTTATCCCTAAGCTCAACTTGCTCCTTCTGCAGTTTCAGTTCCACTTCAGGCTCTTGAATTTTGGTCCCTTGGTAGGTTACTTGGACTTCTAAGGCCGAATTGGCATCAAGTGCCTTGGCCAGGTCCTCATTTGTTCTCTGAGCTTCTTCCCGAGCGGCTTGAAGATCAGAATTTTGTTTCTTACAAGCTTCCTCCCATTGACGCCGGCAGCCATGTGCCTAACTTTCTCGTTCTTGAGAGCAATCTCAGCATCAGATAACTTCCATTTGGCTGGGTTGGCTGCCACACGGTGCTCGTCGGCTTCTTTTTTAGTTTTCTCGATGGATCGGGTCATTTCACCCCACCTCTCTTCCATCGACTGCCACTCTCGCAAAATCTCTTGACCACAAGCCATTGTATTGGCTAGGGAAAAAGAGTAAGCAGTGTAAAGGTCTTGACGGGAACGACCACGTGGATGGATCCGCTCAGCGAGCGGGACACATTGATTTATAAATGCTGCACAAACGCCCGGATCGGTGAGGCGGGACCCTTTCACAATATTCAGTTGGGAATAAACATGTGATCATCTTCTCCTAGATTAGGCTCCCCGCAATAATCAGAACTTGATGCTTGGGGACAAACCGGGGCAGGCGAAGATTGGTGGGGTGCATCACGTGTCACCACTCCTTTGACGTTCGATAAGGGACGTCGAGAATGAGAACCCTCCCCTTCACCCATAGAGAATGGTGAAGAGGAGAGGAAAAATTGTGGAGGTGGTCACGGAGGCGATTCTTGCGTTTTGAGTGCTTCCTCATTCACAACTGGATCCTTTCCTTTGGGGATGGAAGCGTTCCCAGCCTCAAGCAAATAGGCCAGCGGATCTTCAGTTTCTGAAGGAGGGAGTGGGTCCTCTTGAGTCTCCTCAGATGGAGGAGTCGGTGGACTATTCTTTTTCTACGGAAGAGGAGATGGTAGTTTCTCGCCTTCAGCGTTGGAGATGGAAACTTGTCTGATACAATACCTCTACCAACAGTTGTAGATGAATCTACATAACAAAACCACATATAAGTATTGATTAAAGCACAAATGTAGAGAGAAAGGCGTTATTGTAAATTACCAGCCATTCCTTTCATGCGTTCAGCAAGGCTGAGTTTTTGTTTATTCGGACGTTGTGTCCGACGCCTCTTGGTTGATGGTCCTTCTGCGGCAGCCGCGTGGCTTGCACCAGCGTCACTTTCCTGAGAGGACAAGATGTCCCTCTTCCACTCCAATCTGCTAGCAGATGTTTTCCCGTGCAACCCCTATTCTCAAAGAGGGCATTCAACATAGGCCCTTCACCTGAAAAACGCATAAGTCAGTCCAAAAAGTTTCACGTAAAATAAAAAGGAAAAAAGGGAATATAACTTACGTTCATTCACGCCCATAAAGATAGGCTCCAAATCTGGATTTGGCCACAGGCGGCTCATACCCGCCCATACCAGGGCTTCCTCGGGCAGAGCCCGCATTGGAGATGGTTCTGAAACCAAGGTGCGGAACCATTCCCGGTGCTCGTGAAGAGCCATAATCACCTCTGGGAGCGCCTCGTTGACCGGACAAAGAACCATAATATCCGGGATGACGTCCTCTGAAATCCAGAAAAATTTGTTGCGCCAATCTTTTGAACCTCCCTCGGACACAATGCCGATAATACTTTCAGATATTGGATTGCACTTGAACCACCCGCCACGGTTGGTCATCTGATAGAACACGGGGAATCGGTCGATTCGAGGCAACATTCCTTTTGCGGTACACAGGAATTCGAAATGTCGAACTTGCATAAGTGTAAGAGGATGTAATTGGGATAAGTGGATCCCGTAACCACTTAATACCTTCATGAGAAACTTGGTTATCCGAAACTGAAGATTCCCATAAACAGCATAGTAGGCGTATACTGCCATCTTACCGGTAGGAGGCATGTTGGCGACAGATCCAGCACTAGGAAATTCAGGTCCCCATTCCGGTGAGATACCATAAGTACGAAGTAACGCTTCGTACTCAGAGATATCCTAATTAATCTCTACAGTATCGATGTTTGGAACCATAGATCTTGTGTCACTAGCCATCGATCTAACTGTAAATGGAAAACAACGAGCAATCGTGAAGAAAATCGAAAGATAGATGGAAGATTGAAAGAAAACAAAGAAGAATCAAAATATCAAGGGTGATAAAACTTCGAAAAGAAGATAACCTCCACTATTTATACCCATCGCAATTAATGCGATGTGATATGAACAGTGGGGAGAGAAAGCCATCGCCCATTCAGCAGAGACCACGCCACGCGGGAAATTCGAAAAAGTGAAAAAAGGTGTACACTCGAGTACAGTGACAGCCGGCATAAACGTCCCATCACTTATTCACGCGCCTGCAAGTGATCAACTTGTCCTTTTACACAGTTATCGACACTGCCAACATAAGATATTTCTACCAAACTCCAAAATTTAAAATCCCCAAATTCTACTTTAAGTCCAATATTCCACCCGCATAAAATCGTCATGCGGAAGAAACAATGGACTAGGGGGACTTATAGTGGTAGGGTACCAAAAAGACCCGAATAACCTTAAATGATGCTCGCGGGTCAGAAGAACACTCATCACAAGAGGCCCGCGGAACATATGGATCACCCGCACAAATTTGTAAAGGAAGAACATTCTTATATCGCGCGGAAGCATCCAGGCACCGTCAGACGTCATCCGCGAGATAACACTTTCACCCGCCAGAATGACCAGGAGGCAATGCCAACAGGACAGCTGTAATTAACCAATTTCCTTTTAGAAGATTTACCAAAATGCTTTCTTGGGTAATACGTGATCTCTCAGCCAATAAATAAAGGACAGCTGGCCAGGTTGTTATAACCGTGCACATGGCCAGGGTTACATAGCGTCCTATCATATTAAGACACGTGTCCAGGTTGTTATGCCCATGCACATGCAACGTATAGCTCAACCCATCATATGAGGGAACGAGTCTAGGTGGTTACGAGAGCTTCTTCTAGAAAGGGACAACTGGCCCAATTACATTCCCTAACTCTTCGGCTATAAATACCCTATCAATCTCCATGAGGTATCCATTCACTCCCAATTATCTACTTCATATACTTAAGTACTTTCTCTTTATCAGAGCTGTACTTATTCTCACTCCATGAGGTATCCATTCACCGTCAGACGTCATCCGCGTGATAACAGTATTACATTCATGTCATGGTGTAACATTAAGTTTCCATTGTGCTTTACGTTTCATGTCATTGTATTATATGTATTCACCATTGTGTTTTTTTCGTTTCAGATTGTTGTGTTTTATGTATTAGATAATTTGTTATTATTTTATCATTATATTTACATATTATTATTACACAACGGTGTCATTAATATTTAAAAGAAAAACACAATGATGAAAAAAGACACATTGGCGGAAAAAAAACACAATGATTTGAAAGACACATTGACGGAAAAAAACACAATGACGAAAAAAGACACAATGACAAACAAAAAGACACAATGATGTAATATTTGTTTTAATTTTTATATAACAAAGTCATACTCATATTCAAGAGAATAAAACGTTTGTTATTATGGTATTTTTTTAAATATCATATGAAAAAGTTATAGACGTGTAAAGATATTGGGGAATTAACATGTGACTTGGATGTGGGGAGAAAAAATATGTATTGTTTACCCTTTTCCCTTTGATCCTTACTTAACACATGTCAATTAATTATAATTTTTCACACTTCTCATTTTTATTAGACTTTGTAGAATAACTCAATCCTATTATTATATTCATATTAGAAATAATAAAAGCCTCATCTTTAAGGAACAATTTTCTTTGAAAAAATAGTAAAACTATATTTTTGACTCCCCAAACCGTAATCAGACGTCCAAACGCTATCACAAAATCAGACGTTGATTAACCATAACGTTACCACAAAATCAGACGTTGATTAACATTCATTCATTTAAAACATTCAACACTTTTACGTACAAAAACAGAACCACCATATGCGTATTGTCACCACGAACAACAAACCCTATCATCTGCCACCGCGACACCACCTCTATCACCAGAAAGCTACCGTAGCCCATGATATCAATCTTCTGAATTCGCCTTTTTTTTATGATTGACATCAAAATATTCTTTGGTTTCCTACAATGACAAATACACCAAAGTACTCGAAAATAGTGCTGAAAATACTATTATTAGAGAAAACATTATCAAAACTTGACTTATAGTAAGTATTACCCCTCCATTGAAATATGTTTGCAATAAAAAATCATAGCATCATAATCATAAAAAAAAGTGACCCAAGTAAAATATTAGATTTATTGTAAAATGAGTTCTTAGCATAGGAAGATTGTTGAGTCAAGATTTGACTTGTAATGACCTAAGAAAGTCCAAGGAAGATTGGAATCTTCTCAACCTCCTCAGAATTCGCTAAGTATGGAAACCGAGCACACTTGGAAATCCGAGCAGGGTTTTACTTGGCCGAACATGATATTTTTCCTATCGGGCAGAGTTACCTTCTTGAAGTCTTCTTAAGTGTTAATCCGATCAGGGTTCACTCCATCTAGCATAAGTGTTCTTCTAGTCGAGCAAAGTTTGCTTCCAGCAAACCCTTGACTAAATCAAACTCTTGAAGCCAAGTAATTGGAAGATCTAGCAAGGTTTGATTAATAAGTAGGAGTCCGAGCACAATTGTGGAAAGTGATCAAAAAATATTCTAAGTACTTTACCTAGCAAGGTTCAGCCCCCGAGCAGGCTACAGTGTTACCAGCACACTTTGAGTTTTCTTAATAAGTTATCTTCTAACAAAGGGTTGAAGGGACTCATGAAGAACATCATGCTCGTAGGACCATATCGAGTAAAGTTTGCTATGGTCAAGAAGATTGAAGTCTGCTAGGTGAGTATTCTCTTAGGAAAATACTCTAAGTAAAGTCTACCAGAAGAACAGTTCACGAGCACACTCCAAGGTTACCAGGTCTACTCGTAAAGAACAAAAGGCACAAAGCCTACTAGGAGAAGACAGAAGTCACAAAGTCTACATGGAAGACATGTTTTTACACTTAGTACTGTTTTGAATACGTAATTTGATTATATACAAATAATTAGGGTTTCTAGAAGGAATGACAGCTGTCAGGAGGTGGCAGGCCTATAAATAGAATATTTTATGGCACGCCTCCTACAGACTGTTTTCGCCACTTTACACTTTTCAGACCTAATCGAATATTCTTGATTGAGTGTGACGGCTGTCCTAGGTTACTACTGAAAAATACATTCCTTACAAGAAACCCTAATTGATTTACATTTGTATGAATCACTTCTATAAATGGAGAAAGAAATACCCTAGGGCTTCTATTTACCTTATTTTAAACACACACCATAATAATATTCTCTCTACATAAATAGTATTAATATTATTATTATTGTTATTACTATTATTGTCATCATCACTACTACTGCTACTGCTACTGCTACTGCTACTGCTACTGCTACTGCTACTGCTGCTGCTAGCTACTGCTCCTGCTGCTGCTCCTGCTGCTTCTGCTGCTCCTCCTCCTCCTCCTGCTGCTGCTCCTGCTGCTCCTCCTGCTGCTGCTACTGCTACTGCTACTGCTACTGCTACTGCTACTGCTGCTGCTACTGCTTCTGCTGCTGCTGCTGCTGCTACTACTACTACTACTACTGTTGAACTCTGATTTCCTTGTATTGATTCATACATATGTATTTTAGAGCTGAGGGTCTCTCTGGAAGCCACCTCTCTATCCATGTGGATAGAGGTACGGTGTGCCTACATCCCACCCTCCCCAGACCCTACTTATAGCTATGCTATTGGTGGGACTTCACTAGGTATGATTGATTGATTGATTTGATTGACTTCTATAAATGGAAATCTTTTGAGTTATTGTTTGTGTCTGTTACATTTATTAACCTCTTTAGCAACAAACTTGTTTGTTTCTAATTATGTCGTTAACAAACATTAATATTACCCGAATTAGCAATCCGTCATTAACCTTCTTGTCGGCACATTTATTGTGTGGGTTATGACTTGATTATGTGATTAAGGGGACCTGACAAGTGGTATCAGAGCTTGTTGTTGCTGTACGGGTGAAGAAGTTGTTGCTGATTGCAGATATGAAGAAGAAGAATGACGTAAGCTGAACACTGTTCCATTGAAATATGACGTCAGCTGCTCTGTTCTTCATGTTATTCTAGATCTACAAATTACCGGTGTTTTCTTTTACTTTTTTTGATTAAAGTTTACATCTTTATTACTCAATCTTGCTCCAATCGAATCAGATATATCATATATGAAGATTCGATCCTCAAATCTGATTATTTTTAAAACTTCGATTTTTACTCTGTTTTTACTGAAATCTGATCTTGTCTTTAAAACACTAAAATGTCCGGTTTTGAAGAGCAATAGGTCTCTACTAACAAGATTCCTAGGTTGTACGGACAGGAAAACTTTGTGAAGTGAAAGGTCTTGTTTGAAGCTGCTGTATGCTATAATGATGTTGATATGTGGAACTCAATCAAAAGAGGTCCTTATGAAGTTGATGGAGCAAATGCTAATCAAGCCGTTGGTGAAATGATGAGAAAGGTGGATGACAAGGCTCTAGCTATGACCAAGCTGGACCTGTCTTGGGAGATTCTGACCAAAGTTGCACACCATCCAATAGCCAAAGCCATGTATGATGCTGTCCTTGAAATGTTCGAAGGGAACACTAAGCTGAAAAATATCAAGAAACAAAGACTTAAGCAACAACTTGAGAGATTCAAGTACAAAGATGGAGAAAGACTGAAGTCAATTCTTGAAAGATTTCTAGCTATTGTGAATGACCTGAGAACCACTGATTATGTAATGACTGATCTTGATCTGACCACTAAGTTGCTGAATTCAATGCCAAAGGAATGGTACACAACCAGCAAATTCATCCTTCAAAAGCCAAACTTTGAACAACTCAAGTTGGATGATGTCATTTGCTTTCTACAAGCTGCTGAGATAGAGATGATAGAGAATGAAATGATCAAGGAAGATAAGCCATGTTTCCAGGTGTCCAATGCTCTCATTGCACCTATGAGAAATTTGACTACCAAAAATCAATAGTAGATTCCAATCATAGAGGAACCTACTGAGCATGGTGTGGATACACCTAAGGCATTTGTTGGTGGTAGTTCAAGTTACCCAGGAAACCAATCAAGATTCAATGTCCAACTGATAGATGATGACTCTGCCTCCATGGTAAGTGGAGATGTATCTCACACTGGTGGGAACAATGGTCAAGGGAATGAAACACAAGCACTCTTCTCAATGCTCACTGAGTCCTATAATGCATTTGTAGCCAAGAACTTAATCCACATAAGTGTCATCCAAGATGATTTGGAGCAAATAGATGCTGATGACCTTGAGGACATGGATCTGACGTGGCAGGCTACAACGCTTGCACTTAGAAGCAAGAGGTTGTTCAACAGGACCGGTAGATCTCTAATTTCTGGTCCAAATGAGAGAATTGGCTTTGATAAGTCAAAGGTAATCTGTTACAATTGCCAACAACCTTGACATTTTGCAAGAGAGTGCAATCAGCCTAGAAATTTTCAAATGAATCAATTCCAGAATCAACAACCTAGAAACCAGTTGCAATACCAACAGAACCAGCCAAGAAACAACAACTTCAACAACAACAATCCCAACTTCAACAACTATCAACTGCCCCAAATGAATAATCAACAAGTTGTGCCTCAGAATCATAATTACCAAAGAAACCAAAACTCTCAGAATGCTCTAAGAAACAATCAAAATCAACCAAGAAATCAAGGGAATGTAGCTCTTGTTGCACAACAAGAAGGAAATTTTGATTAGAGTGACCATGCAGATGACATCACAAGTGCTAATGTCGCACTAATGGAAAAGATTGAAAATGAGGCTGAATCTTCTTCACAGGTACCTTCAAACACTACAACTGATTTACTTGAAACAATTGATGCATTGAATGTGAAAGTAGGTAAGTTGAGAGTAAGTGCCTTAGAAAATAGAGCATAATCAATGGGTATCAAGCAAGTGATAATTTGGCTGACCTATTCACAAAACCACTTGATTGAACCAGGTTCAACTTTCTTCTGAAAGCCCTGTGGAAGATCAACTCTAATGGTCAGATTAATTATGTGTTCTAGTTGAGAAAACTTACTATCTTTTCAAAGTCTTGATGAATGTTGTTTGTGTATATGTGTCTGAATATGATACTTTTGATGTCAACTGATATGTGCTTAATTGACTATCTGTGCAAAATTAGGTATCCTTGATGCTTATGCTTGTTTATCAGTTGATATGTGTGGGATGTCATGATAAGTGTCTTGATTTGATTTACTTGATTGTGCATGCTTATCTGACATCTCTGTTAAATGTTGAATATGTGGTTTATCTGATCACATGATGTTATTAGGATATGCTAGAGTATGCATCTCAGAAATGTCTGCTTGTTATGATAATTTCATTGGTGATTAAGATTTGAGTATGTTACAACTGTTTGTGTCAAAATGTGTTTTATGACAAAATTAAATGTTCAAATGAATTTTGCATAATAACAAATTTTGAACAAAACATGAGCAAGTTGTTTATGGTGAAGAGATATGATAATACTATTCAGTTCAAGCTTTAAAGAAGCTTAAAAGGATTTTCAATGAAAAGTCTCAAAGAATTACTTTTGCTGAAAATTATGTCATTTGCCTAAGTCTGAAAAGCATATACTTGTGTATGTTTGGTCTTATCATCTACTTGTAGATTTGGAAGGATAGCCGTTAATCCAAAGCCTTAATGCATTTGGGGCAACTGTAATTTGTTCTTTCACTTAAAATTATGCCATTGACTCTAAGCCAAAAGGACATGTATTTATTTATATGTTTGGTTCTGCTGAATACCTGTAAACAGTAAGGATAGCCATTAACCTGAAAGCTAAGAGCACTTGGGGTGATTAAATATATGGGAAATGATAGTACATTGACTACTTAGCCAATCATATGGATTTAATAGGCTAAAAAGACACTTAGTACAGTCATTAACATGTATGGTTGCTTTCTCATGACGTGTAAACTCTTAGGTGATATAAACATAATGAAAATGCTAATCTTTATATGGAGATACATAGTTGTCTTTGCATGTCTTAAGATACATCTCTCCAAATGATAGGCAGAAAAGCGATTACCCAGTCATACACAAGCCTATAGTTATTTGGTCAACCCAAAAATGGAACATCTTTATATATGACAAGAAAACTTGAGAAAAATTGAGAAAATGTCAAAAATAAGAATAAATCAACCAAAAGTTGATAAGTGCTTTAAGTATTTTATCAACAAAGAGAGTTCCAACTAGAACTACAGAGATGTTGACATAATCTGTCTCATCTTGAATGAAAGGCATGTAAGTCCACTGTTCAACCTATATATGTTTGAAAACAAAATTACAAAAATAATTTAATAAGTTCTGTCATGCAAAAACAAAATTTTGACCAAATATCAGGAGGTTGAAGTCAAATTGGGGTGATATGGGGAAGCCAAATAAGCTTTGAGAAGAGATATGAGGCATCATAGCACAGTGTTGACCATTTCTGAATTATGCTACTTAATTGAACCTTAATTATATCACCAAAGAAATGAAATTCATGCTAAGTACAAACCTGCTGTTAACCTGTCTATACTGTCATAATAATGCTGAGAACGAAGTATTGAAAAAGCTACTTAGTCAATATGATCCCATCCTTGAGATCTTTTTAGAAAAAGAGAGAAATTGTTTTGAAGGGAAACATGACTGAAATTTGATCTCTAAATGAACCATTTACTCTTAAACAATGATCTTTAATGAAAATTATGTTGGATAATTGGTTTAAGTCAAAAAGAGTTGCATTTTACCCTCAACAGGGTTGAATATGTATTTTCGAGTAAGGCTTGATTATTTGTAACCTTTTCGAGCATACTTAGACATTTTGGTCTAAGTGTACCCATATCGAGCATACTTTGAAGTCTTTATACTTTTCGGGTTGAGTTTACTATTTTATCTGAAATTTCACTCTTCCGAGCAGGCTTGATATCTGACTATATTTGAATATGTTTTCTAGCAAGTTTTAACAAGTTCAAGTTTTTCGAGCGCACTTAACTGTTTGAAAGATTTCTTGTTTCTAGCAAGCTTTGCATCTTAAATGCTGAGTATGATAATTCTAGAATGATTTTATTTAGTTTGTATTGCCTAGCAGACCTTACCAATTTGTTTAGAAATACAACTGTTTACTAGCAAGCTATTTGATGTGTTACTGTTCACTAGCATGCTTTGTGATCTTTACACTTTCTAGCAAACTTAACAGTTTTATAGGTTGTTAGTCAGTCGAGCAAGCTATGTGAATGAATGTTACTTCTAGCAAGCTTTAATGTCTTTAGACTATCTATGTAAGTCCCGAATCTGGATATCTACAATATGATATCAACTAAACGAGTATTGGTGCGGAATACCAACACTCGGTGATTCAAGAACACGTACAAGAACAAGTAAATAACACACGATTTGCTTCAAAACACACGTATATTATTGAATACGTCGGGTGCTTAAGCGCTTACAATACTTCAACATAAACTAGGAATGAACAACCTTTAACCCTATACATAACATCACTATATATAGGGGCACTAACCAACTAGTCCGGCCCAATTAACCACCAAGCCCACCGAGAACCACCAATAGTTCTCGGTTTACATTATAACCCGAAACCCAAGCCCATAACCAAGATAAACTGAAACAAACTAAGCTCAAACCACAAAACTAGGCCCAACAATCTCCCCCTTGGTTTGTAGCTTGGTCTTTAGTCTTGCTCCATGTATTCAACGTCAGCATCCTTCAAAACACCTGCCCAAAACTTGCACCGGATTATAGTAGCTACCATACTCGTGAATTCTTTAGCAGCCGTCTCAAAAATCGAATCTGCAACAATCTGATGAGTACTAAGAGTCTTGATGTCTCGCTCTCCCAACTTTAGTAAATCTCTTGGCTCAACAAATTTGTACCGACCCTTTCCCTTTTTCAGCTTGATAATGACAGTGGCAGTGACACTCTCATATATCCAGAATCTCATATCATCCAATGTGCCATCAGGTATCTGGTCAGGAACAGGAATGTGAGTAGCCTTGTTTGTTGCTGGCCACATTACGTTAACCATAGTTTTTCCAGTCCTCGGATCCAGGACTCCCTTGGCTTTCTTTAGAAAAGACTCTACAGTAGGCATACTTGGAAAACCTCTATCAACTTGACTTTTCAGAAAATTCCAGAAGTCTATACCACGCTTATCATTTGTCGGATTGGTGAAAGGAGAATCAATTAGATCGCTCAATTCTACTTTAGTCCAGGAACTAAAATCTTTCATCTTCTTATAATATTCGGTGACCCTTGACTTCCTCTTCACCCACCACATATTTTTATCCGCGTCAAAGCCTCACGACAGAACTCCCGATCGATCTCCATATTTAGATTTAAACCCTTTTGAAATTCAATAACAAACCTGTCTGGATGATCCGATGATTCCACATTCTGATTTGAGTTTTTCATTACCAGCACTTTTTCTTTCCCTTTTCAAGGAGATTCTTCTTAATTCTGTCATTTTTCTCTTTGGATACAGAAGGAGCATCTAGATATTGTTGTAGAGATTCTGAGTCATCTATGTTTTCAACAGGACGAACAGTAGAACTATCACCTTCACTCACATTAGGTACTTTAGAAGTTACATCATTACTGCCTTTAAATTCATCTCCAAACTTTTGAAAAATCTTTTGTTGGAGGTCAAGATTAAGTGCAGTTAATTCTCTCATATTGGACTGTAGTTATTTAATCTTGGAGTCTTTATCAGAATTTCCCGCCTCCAATTCCTGAATACGAACATCTTTGACTACCGAATCTTGTTCGAGTTCAAAAACCCGACGTTGCAATGCATGAACATCAACATGAGCATCTTCAAGAATCACACCTTTACCTTTATTCTGAAGATAGGTTTCCTGCATCGCAGAATCTGGGCAACTTTGTCTGACATACTGGTGCATGACTGACCCTGAGTGTCTGGGACAGCTGAGCTGGAGGGAATGTCTGTAGTGTTGGTGTGAGGAATTTCTGCCTCAAAATCAAAGTCAATATCATCACCAAAATCACTAGTCAACATATCATGGAATGATGGCTCATTAACGGGTATATCTTGTTCAGCTTGTGTTTCTGGAGCAGGTGTCTCAGGTTGTGTGGAATGTAGAACTGGGTTGGTTGTTTCATTTGTTGTTGGTGTAGTGGTTGTTTCAGACTCATCTATCAGCACTCCAGGCCTCGGATCTTTCTTTCTACGTTTACTAGGACCGAGGTCTGCAGTTGAATCTTCAGCTATGTCTTCTTCATTACCTTCAGCAACAGACGGAGGAGGTTTCAGCGCAGTTGACTGTAATAACGCTTTCACAGCTTCCAAAGCACTTAAATTTTCAGTACTTTGAGGGGTATCTGTATGACGGTGTTCAGTTTCATCATCTTCAACATCAGAAAGTTCAAAAGTAGCAACACGCGGTTGAACTGGTACCGCATGATCATTAGCAGCCTTAGCCAGAACAGGTTCAGCTTCTATCTCAGCAAATCGTCCAAATTTCACCAGAGCATGGAGGCCCCGATATACGACCTTGGCCCCCTTTCTGTTTTGTTTCATCAACCCAAAGGTACTGGGTCCCAAAGACTTTATATCCATAGTATCAACAGATTTCATAAGATCTGGAAAGTGAGAATCAAAAAACATCTGCAGGAACCTTGGATACATAAGAAACATCTCCTTCTTCTTCCCTTTAAGATTGCTCATCATCTCATTGAAGACGAACTTGGAATAGTTGTAATTCCAGTTCATTATCAGAGCAACGATTGCGGATATCTGAGTGTGACTAATCTCATCAGCTCCCCCTTTTCTACCGGACACGCAAGTGAAAAACGTGTGAATCAAGAATTTCCAATATGGGTGGAACAGTTTCTTGATTGCCGGAGGATAGGTGCCCTCGTAACCCATCCTTGTAAGAACTTCAGTAATTTCAGCAGCAGCATATTTTGTCGGGTAATCAGGTTGATCCCCAAACATAAGAACTTCTCTAATAATATTCCTAGTGATAACAATGGGCATCTTCTTTACCTTGGAGATAATAGACATAGCTCCATCTGGTCCTTGAGGGTTAATTGATGCATTATTCCAGAAATCGGAGATCATCTTCTTGCATATAACAGGATTTTCTCGTAGTGCATGAGAAATCCTGCAAATGTTGAGAGCAAGTATCATCGAATTGAACTCCTTGTGAGCCATGGGTGGATCATATAAATATCCAGCCACGTTATGTGACTCCGCAACCTTTAATGTGTTCTGATCAGCCATATCTGCACCAAACTTATCAAGTTAGATATCAAATAGATTGGCTTAACAGTGTTTAACGATTCTCACAATTAGAATAGAATTTGAAATGAAAATACAAGCCCAAAGAGAACACATATTCAAGCCCAAAAGACATTAATTGGCCCAAATTTACACCACTGTGAATAGGTTTGGGCTCTAACAGTGAGACTTAGACCCAAATGGAGAGAGTTAGGCCCAAATGTAGAGATCTCGGTCATCAGGCGAGTTCTCGGTCACCACATGGTTTTCGGTCAGTAATCAAAGGAAACTGGCCGAGAACAGAGGTTTTCGGTCAACTTTTAACCGAGAACAGGTGTTCTCTGTTGTATAAGGGGTTCTCGGTCAACCAAAGTCAACCAAGAACGTCCTTGACAGCTGGATACAGAGAACTCTTGGGTTTCCGCATTGGGAAACGGCCATTTATCTTCAATCACCGAGATCCCACACAGACCCCCATTAAACCTGCAACATCTCGTTTAACACATCAGCCGAAAACCCCAAAACAAAACCAATATTCACATCGAAACCCTAATAACTCATAAATCCAATCTCGAATCAAAGTCACCCATGTGATCAGTTCATGGTGACACAAATATAGTTCTTAATACTCTTTTGATCTTGTCCAGTACCTGTTAGTCAACAACGAACACTTTGAAAATTTTGATTAGTAACAAGGAATTTGATTTCGCCACAGATGAAAAGATGATTTCGGCTGAGATGATTAGAGGATTTGTAAAGTGTGAAATAATAAACATGAAAAGAGGAAACCCTTAAAATATTTATGCCCACTTCAGCGGGCCGAAAACTCTTTATGGACTCACCTCAGCGGGCCGAAAAACTTTATGGGCTCACTACAGCGGGCCGAAAACACTTTATTTGGGTCAAGCTAGGCCGAAAAACCAAAAACCAGTCCAACTCTTTATGGGCTTTGATAAAAGGACTCATGATCCATTAGAATTGATCCAAAACATGCAACTCCTTTTAACCCAAAGCAAGAAAACTTAATTAACGCGAACATTTCGAGGAGAGTAATTTCGAGGTAAAATAATAAAATTTGACATGAAAATAAAAATAAAAATAAATAAGATTAAAATAAAGTAATTATTTATCCACAAAAGCAACTCCTTTTCGAATTTAAAGTCGGGATCAAATTTCAGTTCTTAGCAAAACTACCGCCCCTTTTTATGAAAAGATCCGAACATGGAATCATAATGTTTAAGAGGCTGTCACAAGGATTCATGTTCAGCGTTAATATGACATAAAGAGACAGGTTGATAGCAGGTATAACATACTTAGCATGATTTTCATTGCATCAGTGATATGATTAGGGTTCAGTTCGGCATAAAGCTTAGATGGACATCACTTATGGACCTGTGGTGCCTCCTATCTCTTCTCAAAGCGTATTTGGCTTTCCCCAGATCACCCCAATTTGACTCCAACCCCCTAGTGCTTGATCAAAATTTTTTATAAACGCGAAATTTTAGGCTTTAAGGTTGAACGTTGGATTTAGTGCCAGTAAATTGACAAACCTTTCATTCGAGACATGACAGGACTTACTTGTGTGCCCCAATCTCTGTAGTTCTAGTTTGTCCCTTTAAGCCTTTATTAAAATTAATTTAATAATAGATAAGTAATTCATGAATAACTCTTTTGCTGATTTTTTTAAGTAAATAAACATAATAGCACAATATTTTTGGTGATCAAGACACTAACGGGCTCGTGTATGACTGGGTAATTGCTTTTCTGCCTATCATTCGGAGAGATGTACCTGGAAACATGCACCTGTCTTCAAATGATTCTCCACATTAAGTTCAGCAATTTTAGTTTATATCACTTCAACTTTTACGCATCATGGAAAGCTACCATACAATATCAATGACTGTTCTAGAGCCTTTTAAGCTTAATAACTTCACCCGTTAGGCACACAAAAATAATTCATCTATCATTTTCCAAAGGTTGGATCAGTTTTCATTTGAAAATATTTTGATGATTCTAAAAAGCTGTTAACTGAATAGAAATATCATTTCCCAAGGAGTTAAAAAAACATGCGTGTTAAGTATTCAGTCACCCCGGTCACTATCAAGCTTTTAGGTAAATGGCTATCCTGTATGACCACAAGTGGTTAACCGGACAAACCATGCATGGATATGCATGTCCTTCAGCTCAAGTTACCGACATAATTTTAAGTGAAAAAACACAGAACACAAAAACACATCATAATCGCCCTGGGTGCTTTCAGTCGTTGGGTAAATGGCTATCCTGTGAAACTACAAGTAGAACACCGGACCAACCATATACGAGTATATGTCCTTCGGACTTGAGCAACCGACATAATTTTAAGCGAGAATGAATCTGATTTTTTATTTATTTTTAATAAGAAGATAAAAAGCAACGCACACACACTATTTTTGAATTTTTTTTTATTTTTCTTCCCCTAAATTTGTTCAAGAATATGTACAAATTTTCACCCAAAAAAAAAAAACTCAATCCTCAAAACGAAGCATTTTAAGAAAACTCACGAGCACATTAAATTTTGCTGTTCTGACCGGTTTTGTAAATAAACGCCACGTTGTTGTCGGTGTGGACTTGTTCAAGATGAATCAATTTCCGGTCGAAGCAGTCACGAATAAAATGAATTTTAATATCGATGTGCTTGGTTTTAGAATGTTGGACATGGTTTTTCACAATGGCAATTGCCGCATCATTATCACAGAAAATAGGAGTGTCAAGAAATTCCTAACCGTAGTCCAGCAGTTGGTTTTGCATCCAGATAACCTGAGAACAGCAAACAGATGCAACAACATACTCTGCTTCGGCAGTCGAAGTAGACACCGTCTGTTGTTTCTTGCACTGCCATGAGATAAGGCGGTCTCCGAGAAACTGGCAACCGGCTGACGTGGATTTCCTGTCAATGTCATCTCCACCATAATTGTTGTCAGCAAAAGCATAAAGATCAATTTCTGATTGTTTGGGATACCAAAGACCTAAGTTCGGTTGTCCCTTCAGATATCTAAAAATACGTTTAACAGCAGTTAAGTGAGAGAGTTTAGGATTAGCCTGGAAACGAGCACATTGGCATACTGCAAACAAAATGTCAGGACGACTTGTCGTCAAATACATCAGATACCCGATCATCGATCTGTAGGATGTTTGATCTACGGGACTCCCATCAGGATCAGATGATAGTAGTGGTCTTTCCGCCATGGGAGTATTGGCACTCTTTGAATCTTGAAACTCGAACTTTATTAGCATATCCTCAACATACTTCCCTTGATGGAGTAAAATCCCTTCTTAACTCTGACGAACTTGTAACCCCAGAAATGTAGTCATCTCACCTAACGAACTCATCTCAAACCTCTTTTTCATCACCTATTCAAATTCTGTACACAACTCCATGCTTGTGGATCCAAAAATAATGTCATCAATATAGATCTGGATGAGAATCAAATCCTTTCCAATAGTCTTTCGGAACAAGGTTTGATCGATGGTTCCGCGCTTGTACCCATGATCCAGGAGATGCTTGGTCAGTGTAGCATACCACGCTCGAGGAGCCTGATGTAACCCGTACAAGGCCTTTTCTAGTCTGTAGACGTGATCAGGTTTCTTGGAATTGACAAAACCAGGTGGCTGATCAACATAAATCTCATCTTTAACTTCTCCATATAGAAACGCAGTCTTCACATCCATTTGATACACAGTGGACCCCATGAAAGAGGCATATGCCAGGAAAATTCTAATAGCCTCAAGTCTAGCTACTGGGGCATAGACTTCAGTGTAATCTAATCCCTCAACCTGGCGAAATCCTCGAACTACCAATCTAGCCTTATTATGTACAATAACCCCTGTGTCATCTTGCTTGTTTTTGAAAACCCATCTAGTGTCAAGAGCTTTCTTTCCTTCTGGCAGTTTAACCAATCTCCAGACCTTCAACTTATCAAACTGATTCAACTCTTCATGTATCGCATCGAACCAACTTGGTTCTTGAAGAGCCATTTCTACATTTTTAGGTTCAATATGAGAGATGAAACACGAAAACATGCAACTGTTTATGTGTCCGGTTTGGCTTCTGGTGGACACACCCAATTCAACTGGACCTATGACATTTTCAATCGGATGATCCTTCTGAATTCTTGATGGAATTAACTGTTCAGAGACATCACTAGTGTGCTGCAGATTTGACAAATTCTCGATATCATCAATAAGAGGGTTTTTCCATCCAGATGTTTCCGTGTTATGAGAGTATGAAGTGCCGGCAACATATTCATTTGGAATGTCCTCAGGAAACAGGGTGCTCCCGAAGATCTGACGGATAGTACTCTCCCCCTCAACATTGGTTACATTTTCTCTCGTGTTTGGGTCTGGAGTTTTGTTGGACTGACTTTCAGTGGCGGGTGAGACATCAGTCGATTCTGCAACATCATCATCAATCAGAGGAGAAATATGAGACACAGTTTGTGGAATGACCTTTGCAACTTCCACCGAGGGATCACATGGGGGTTCGGTGTTGACGACTGGAAACACATTGAATGGTTTGAAAAATTCATTGTAATCGAATAACAAATCGGGACCAACACGAGTATCAGTCTCATTTTCTTCGAACCAACGAGCCTCATACGACTCTAAAATCTGTTTGGTGGACTTGTTGTAAACCGTGTAGGCCGTATTTCCCGCATACCCAACAAAATAACACTCATCGGCTGTAGCCCCAAACTTTGGAGTGGTTTCCAAATTTAGTAAAGTACATGGGCAACCAAACGCTCTGAAATGTGCAACCGTGGGTTGATGACCATAGACAATCTCATAGGGAGTCTTCATCTTCGATTTGTTGATTATCACCCGATTCTGAACATAACATGCCGTGTTAACAGCTTCTGCCCAAAAGAACAGAGGCAATTTGGAATCGCACAGCATTGTTCTTGCAGCTTCGATAAGGGTTCGGTTTCTTCTTTCAGCCACACCATTTTGTTGAGGAGTTCGTGGTGCGCTGTACTGACAGAGCACTCCCTTTTCTGAGCAGAAATGATTCAAAGTCGCATTCTTGAACTCTGTTCCATTGTCACAACGAATTCCCTTGAGCTTTAGATTCAGTTGATTCTCCATAAGCACAATGAATTTCTTGATAAGATATGCAGTTTCACTCTTATTTGACAAGAAAAATACCCATGTAAAACGTGAGTAGTCATCAGTAATAACAAGACAATAAGAGCTACGAGATAAACTCAGAACATGAACTCGCCCGAAAAGGTCCATATGAAGTAGTTGAAAAACAGATGAAATGGTGTTAATCAATTTTGGCTTGTGTGATTTTCGATGATGTTTGCCCAAAGCATAAGCCACACATTTTTCAACGGTCACAAAATCCTTGATTGGTAAACCACGCACTAAATTGTTTTTAGCAAGACGATTCAAGTTTTTAGTATTAGCATGACCAAGCCGACGATGACAAAGCATCGCATTATGTTCCGACACTTTTGAAAACAAGCATGTTATTTCGTCAGGAACATTTTTGTTCATGTCGATCACATAAGCACTATCTTTTCGTTGTGATCGAACAAGAACCCAATCTTCAGGTATGACTATACCAGGTTTCAGAATTAAGCACTCCTTTTTAGTAAAATGAGTTGAAAAATCTTTGTCACAAATTTGTGACACGCTCAAAAGACTATGCTTCAATTCTGGAACAAAATTAACGTTTTCAAACTTTAAAACACCGTTACTTACAGTACCCTTCTGAGTAATCTTTCCTTTTTCACCTCCCGCAAAAGACACATACCCACCATTAAATGTTTGAATGTCGAGTAGCTAGGTAATGTTTCCTGTCATGTTCCTGGAACAACCACTATCAACATACCAAGGTCTGATGATATTCCTCCATAGCTGTCCCTGCACAAAGCGCGGGATTAGTTAGTTTTTGGTACCCAGTCCATACTTACACTGGGTGACCCTGACTCATCAACTGTTATCACAGACTGCCATGACATATCCTTTTTATCATCAAAAATGGAATTAGTTGTCACTTTTGACGAAGATTTAGGCAACCATTTATGTCTGTAAGATTTAGAATTATATGTACGAATGGTTGTCATAATCTCCAGTGTGTTAGGTGTAGAAGAAGAATCAGTCTTCTTATCCTGTTTTTGTCTAGCCTTGGTGTTTTTGTGAGAATTTGAATTAGAAACACCATTTTTGACCCTTTTGTTTGACATGTTAGATTTGGTCTGATGAGGACTAAACCTGCCAGATTTGTTTCTGTTCCAATCATCTTCAAAGGAACTAGCTTGATAATGCCTGAATCCTTGCCGATAGGCGTTGTGGGGGCATATATGGCATATTCTTTTGATAAAATCCGTAATAGGGAATGTATGGACGATGTGGACAGTTTCTGGCAATATAACCAGGAGTGCCACAGTTAAAACATGTTTGACGTTTTATGAAAAACTCATTCTAGGCAGCTCCTTGTCTGGACTGGTTGTGTGGACCAATCTGCTTGGATTTGCGAGAATTCGTATTCCCCTTTTTGAAATTATCATCTTGTTTGTCACTAGAGAATCCCTCCTTAACAAACTTTGGTGCAACATATTTTTCAGATGTTTCAGAAATTTTTGAAGTTTTGGTTTTATTAGGAACCACATTATTAGAGTTTAAAAGCTTAACTGAATCAACCACACAAGAATCCTTGCTCTTTAAAACAGAGCCCACACAAACAGTCGGAATAACAGAATTCAAAACAGGAAGTTCTAAAGAAATATCAGAAACAACATTATTATCAAAATCAAAACACGAGTCGTCATCTTCATCAGTCCATTCCTTCACAATTACTCTTTCTGCACATGAAGTAGATACATTAGAATCGTTCATATTTAAAGTAGATGAACCAGCATCAGCAGAGCTGGTTCCATCACCTTTGTCCTGTTTACCATACTTCATATCCTTTATCTTTTCTTCCTGTTCTTTGGTGACAGGGGTAGGGACATAATTATGGTTGTAAGGTGGGGGAACCTGACTGTATCCTATTCCCTCACCTTCATTTTCCTTCCACCACAATTGGTTTTCAATCATTGAATCAACTACTTTACTGGAACCATCGAATTTTTTAAAATCAAGTTCAGCCCTTTCAAACTTGCTAGTTAAATTTAAGATTTCTAACATAGAAGCTTCCAGTTTAGCAGTAAGATCAACGATTTCTTGTTTAGCATCACGATGGTGACAGCTCTTTATGCTAAAATCAGACTTAAGTTTCTTAATGTCTTTGTTAAGAGATTCAATTTTGTCTAAAAATCCCTTTTCATTTTTCTTAAGTTTAAAACTCTCTGAGTTTATTCTTTCCATATCTCTACTTAGACTGTCATTATGAAGTTTATACATCTCTATTTTCTCACCACAATTTAAAGAACATGGTTGAAAACGTACCTCAGATGAGTCTGGAGAAGTGAATGCCATGTATGCAAACTGGAGCTCCTTGACTTTCTCCTCAGCAATGTTTTCTTCTTCCGAGCCTTCAATAGTTGCGAAATTCGCAGTCTGATATCCAATGTTCAGCGTAGCCATCTGACCTTCCCAAGAGAACGTTTGAGCAACCATACCCCTTTCACCATTATCCGAACTACCTCCAGCCTCACCCCGAGCATTTCCAACTGGAACCAAAGCCCTTTCCGTATTCCCATCCTTAGCTGGATTAGTACATTCACGAGCAAAATGACCAGGCTCGTGACAGTTGTAACACCTGAGAGTCTCTTTGTTAAAACCCACTTTTTGATTATTTGGCATGTTTCAATTATTTCTACCCGTCCTTTTGGAAAACTTCTTAGCACGGAAAACCACCATGGCAATTTGCCACAAAATATCCATTTCTTCAATATCATCAGGATGAATCTGATCTAGTTCAGTAGCAGCCATGGGTTGAACCAAATCTCCGGCCAGAAAGGCATGGTAACAATTCATAAATCCCGCCATTAATGCGATATTCTCTTGAGCTTCTTTTGGTATAGTGGGGATCTGGTTGAAGTTCTGACTCGGGTTGGTCTTACCAGAACCATTTGTAGACTGACCAGACTTGGTGAAAAATACTGGAGCTGAATTGGATGATGATGATTGACCAAGGGTAGATGAAAAGATGTGAAACTTACCCTGTGGTGGTTGTTGAGTGGGCTTGAACAGTGAGAAGCTATCTTGCGACATGAGAGCACTATTAGATGCAACGTTATATCCAGCAGCACTATAAGAACTAGCATGATTAATTGCCCACTATTTATCATCCATATCACAGGCTTTAATAGTAGCAATCATCTCAGTTATGCTCATTCTATTGAGGCCTTTAGTCTTTTAGATAACTGCAACATTCATGTCCCAATTCTTTGGTAGAGAATTCACCAACTTGTTGTTAACTTCAGAGGTTTGTAGAAAGATTCCAGTAGTTCTCATTTCAGTTACAAGAGAGATAAATCTTTGAAGTTGAGACTCCAGTGTCTCTCCCAGAACATGATTGAACATGTTAAAATTTTGTCTCAACAGATCTTGGCGACTTCTTTTCATGTCCTCATTTCCTTCATAAACCTCTATCAGTGTGGCCCGCAATTCCTTAGCTGTTCAGAGTTCTCTAAACTGAAGGGAAATCTCGGGTGAAAGTGCCATGGTTAGAGTTGAGAGAGCTTTCTCATCTTCTTCAACCTTAGAAAAGTCATCATCATCATACTCAGCAACCGGCTTTACAAGAACCTCGTTAGTATTCTCCATTTGATAAGTGATTATTTGAGGTCCCCTCACAATGCTTCTCCAAATTTTCGCATCTTTCATTTTGGCATAGTGTTCGAAACGGAATTTCCATTCACTAAACCCCTCGTGGGACAATAAGCGGGGTATACGAGTAGCAGTACCCATGATGGAGTCAAGTTCTTGGTGAAGCGATGAATTGATGGAGTTGCTGCCATTAGTAATCTTTGCCATTTTTAATTTGAATTTAAAATTTAGTCAAATTAAATTTTTAAGTCCAGTCAAAAGTCCAAGTCCAATGCAAGCTAAGCCCAACAAAGTAAACTGGGCTAAGAGTGAGATGAAACACGCTGACCGAAAAACCAAAATTACAGAACTTTCACCGAGAACTCAGGTATTGACTTGAAATTGACCGAAAACTAGAATGTTGACCGAGAACGATGATTTCAAGCCGAGAATTGAGTTGTTGACCAATTCGTTGACCGAAAACTCAATATTGACCAAAAACTGTGAAAGCCGAGAACTAATCTTGATTGAACCCTATGCTAGCCGATAACTAAGAGCAGCCGAAAACCAAATTTAGCCGAAAACTGATCTTAGTCAGGAGCTAATCTTGTCGAAATCCCTAAACCTTCCAGATTTGTTGCAACAAACTTCCGAGAATTAAGAAGCTTAATTTGTTACCAAATTAAATCCAATCTAGAGCCGAAAATAAAATTCTTCTTCTCCGGTTACAATCTCGCCGGAATTACGAACAAAGCCAGCTAATATCAGGATCTTGAATCCGTTGATATCACAATAACGAGCCTGAAATCGTCCAAGGCTCTGATAACAATTGTAAGTCCCTAATCTGGATCACTACAATATGATATCAACTAAACGAGTATTGGTGCGGAATACCAACACTCGGTGGTTCAAGAACACGGACAAGAACAAGTAAATAACACACGATTTGCTTCAAAACACACGTATATTATTAAATACGTCGGGTGCTTAAGCCTTTACAATACTTCAACATAAACTAGGAATGAACAACCTTTAACCCTATACATAACATCACTATATATAGGGACACTAACCAACTAGTCCGGCCCAATTAACCACCAAGCCCACCGAGAACCACCAATAGTTCTCGGTTTACATTATAACCCGAAACCCAAGCCCATAACCAAGATAAACTAAAACAAACTAAGCTCAAACCACAAAACTAGGCCCAACAATCTAGCACACTTTTGTGATTATTGACTGTTTGAATATATTTTAGAAAGCTTTATGAATTTAAGTGTCTGCTTGAATTAATCTTCGAGTAAACTTTAATTCTAGCACACTTAATGCTTATGTAGATATGAATATGTTTCTTTTAAATTACAAGTGTTTTTGGGCAAACTTCGTTTTCCAAGCACACTTTATGTTTCGAGCACACTTTGAAATTTTCAAGTGTTCTCTCAACATACTTGGTAATTTCTAACTTTTGCTATTCAAGTACACCTTTTGTCTAGAACTCACTTCTAGCACACTTTGCCTGTACAAAAGTGTCTCGAGCACAATTTGTGTAACATTTCACTTAAATGATTATTTGCTAACTGTTTATACATTTTCGAGTACGGTTTGCGTAAATCTGAAATTCTAGCAAGATTGTCACTTTAGAAGTATGTCATTTGGGAATCTTAGTTGATTCCTAGCAAGGTTATCTACTTGATGTTTTATACTTGATTATTTATCTTGTGATTTATTTCTCGAGCAATCTTGTATTTCGAGTACGCTTCCTTCACGTTAATTTACTTCTAAAACTTTATGAACTCTGAATCGAGCAAGCTTTATGAAAGTGGAATATACCTAGCACACTTTGCAAAAAAACTGACTTTTCCGAGCAAGGTTTGCTAACCGAACTTTATCGAGCAAGGTTTTTAAGTGTTAATACTTTTAATGGATAAAATCACTGTATGACAGCTATTAACCCACTAAACGACAAAAAACATTTAAAACCCACTTTCAAAAGGTATATAAGAGAGAGTGAGAGAAGTTTTTCAACATTATTTTCCTTCTCTCTCTCTCCTTCCACTTATTGCTCTAAAAGAACAAACCGACAAACGCTTCCTTCACGTTAATTTACTTCTAAAACTTTATGAACTCTGAATCGAGTAAGCTTTATGAAAGTGGAATGTACCTAGCACACTTTGCAAAAAAACTGACTTTTCCGAGCAAGGTTTGCTAACCGAACTTTATTGAGCAAGGTTTTTAAGTGTTAATACTTTTAATGGATAAGATCACTGTATGACAGCTATTAACCCACTAAACGACAAAAAGCATTTAAAACCCACTTTCAAAAGGTATATAAGAGGGAGTGAGAGAAGTTTTTCAACATTATTTTCCCTCTCTCTCTCTTCTTCCACTTATTGCTCTAAAAGAACAAACCGACTTATCGCATTCATCATAATCCTAACCCTAATTTATCAGCCCTTTCAATCCGACTCGGTAAGCTTTGAATAAATGTTTTCCGACCAGGATTACATGATAACGGGCTTAGATTACTCATGATTACTAACTCTCTGTTTCTTGTGTAGGTTATAAACTTGTCGAAGAACAGGTTCTTAATGATATTTCTTTCATTCTTCTTCAAATTTATAACTTGAAATTACTTAAAGCTGTTAACTTTAGGACTAATTTCTACTTTGAATATGTTTTTTTTATGTGTACAGATATGGTGGATGATGATCAACCGACCTATCCCTTTGAGCATATGCATAATATGTGCGCTCTGTTACAAATCACTGCTGATAACGAAGAAGTTGCTCCAATGATTAGATGGCTACAACGGTCCAATATCAGTTTCGATTTAACAGAATGTCCAGTGATTTACAGTAATCACTCACTTGATTTTTGGATATCAGCGAGGCTTTCTGACGAAGTTAATAGGAGAAGGATAGATGCCACAGTTGCTAACCAGGAGATACAAATCAATGAGGCTTTGATAAGAAGATGCTTACAGTTGAATGATGATAATCCTAACCCGATTTACCTTACAACAGAACATCTACTCAAGGTGTTTGTTAAAACTATGGATTATCAGGGGAATGTACACGATGGACAATTCCAAAAGGGGATGTTCCCAATATATACAAGTTTTTGATTCATCACATAATTCATGGTTTCGCTCCAAGAAAGGGCTCATGGACTACTATGAGTCGGGATCTAGCCAATGCCACCATTGCTATATTATTCAATCAACCATTCAATTTCTCCAAGATGATCTTTGAAGGATTGGTAAGCAACATGAAAACGACAAACAAGAAGAAATTTTTTGCCTATCCCAGGTTCCTTCAGATTATTTTCAATCAAGAATTAGAGGGTTTGCCTACTGTTGGAATAACCCATGTGTTACAAAATCCAGATACCTTCAGGAGAATTGAAAATTTGGCCAGTTTAAGCAGGTTTAATCCTGATGAGGTGTTTGATATTACACCATGGTTATTTATTGAAGGTTTTGAAGTGGTTCCTATTCCTGAGTTGATCTCAGAGGAGGATGCAGTGGAGGATGAGAGTGAGGATGATGGAAATGATGATGATGATTCAGGTGATAATGATGAGGATGGTAATAATGATGCTGGTAACGAAGAAGGAGGTGATGCTAATTTTGATGATAATACAACCTATGGGGAGTCTCAAACTATACCAACACCACCAACAACACCCATTGACACGCCACCGTAAACACCACATTACCCACCATCACCAATTGATCAAACCTATCGAACCCCAACTCAAACACCACCTTCCCCTCAACCACTAAATGACCAAACCGCCCAATCCCCACCCACTCAAACACCCACATTAACCCTAAGCCAACCCTAAACCCTACACCAAACTCCACCTCAAACCACAATCCAACCGTTACCTGAACCAATTATACAATCTGAGCCTACCCATGAACCTTATATCCCAGAATCCTTACCCTCACATCTACATACATTTCCATCCACACCTATTACATCACCACCCCAGAACCAAACCACAAATCGTTTACCAGAACCATTTCACATGACACCACCTACTACCCTTCCCCATATTTCCAATCTTTACCAGCGAAGCTTTGATTTGAAAATTGAAGCTGTGAAATTGAGAAATGAAAATGATGAGTTGAGAACCCGAGAATGAGGAGTTAAAAGCTCAGTTGGCCCTATCCCATTCACGAATTCAAACCCTGGAGCAGGAGGTTGAAAAGACCTCAGCTGCCCCAAAACAGGGTAATAATATTTCATTAAATGAGCCAACTGGTGCTGCTGGTACTAATGATGTTGAAATGATGATGGATGTAAGTGTGAAGGAAACTGATGTTGATGGTTTGGCTTGTATTCTAAATGCTTATGATGAAAGTGAAATGAGGACAGTGGTCCAAGAATGATAATGGAGGATGAATATAAAGCTGATGAATCTGAAGGGGAAGAACAAAATTATGATGTTAATAATGAAGTCTTAAACACTGTTGTAAGAAATAATGATGATGGGTTGGAGAGAGAAAAAGGTATGGAGGAAGATGAAGTGGAGAAGTTGACTAATGAAAATGTGGCTACCACTGATGTTGCCACTGATATTCAAACTGATGTTGCAACAGATGTTTTAACTGCAACCGATGTGTAGACTGATGTTGTGTTAGATGAAGGTGCTGCTACTAAGGAAATAGTACTCACAGAACCTGAAGCTGATCAAACAAGCTCCAAGAGGGTAGAGCATGATGATGAGATGGATAATTTGGACAAAGACATTGATGATTTTCCCTCAGAAACTGAAAGTGATAAGAAAAGAAGAATTGATAAAGGGAAAGCCATTGTTGATGAGGAAGAGGAGGAGGAAGAGCCTGTTGAGGCATATGCTAATGAAGAAGAGGAAGATGAAAGCACTGCTTCTGCCAAAAGACTTGAGAAAGTTGTACAAGAAATAAGGGAAAGGGAACACATTGCCCAAACCCTATCAAAAGAAGAACTGCCAGAGCAGGAAACACTAATTAAGAAAGCCAACATTGCTAAAATTCTTGATGATGAAGGTGAAGAAGAGTAGGTGGTGATAGAGACATTGATCAATCTGAAGAAGGCTGAGGAAATTGGCAATTCCCTAGCCATAGTTGTGAGTATGTTCACTCAATCTATGAGTCAACCTCAAAAGGAACCTGAAAAGGAACCTGAGAGGGAAACCAATGAACCTATTAATAAAATGAAAGAAAAGGTTTCAGACCTACATAAAAAAGGTTAAAGAAAAGGTTAATAGATTTGCAAAAATATATATGAGAAAGAGGAAAGCATATGAACAAGCTGAAAGAGCTAAATCTGTAAAAAGGGGGAAGTGGGATAATAAAAACCAATATTTTGTTGAGACCCCAGATGATCAAGAAAGCCCATTAAGGCTAGTTCCTCTCCAAACATTGAGGCCATAAGAAGTAGTTCAAGGTGTTCCAAACATTCCAACTGCAGATGTTCCAAATCCAAATGAACCAAAGATTGATGCTGTGAATGAATCAACAGAGAAGGATGATACATATGATGATGATGATGATAATGATGATTAGAATACAGCTGAAAATGTTGATGTCGTGTCCCCACAAGTAACAATGACAGAAGATCAAAGGGCAAACATTCAACAAAGATTGATTGATGCTAAAAAGAAAAATCCTCTGGTAATCAAGCTGATGAGTCATGGTTTTAATTTTGAAGATCTAGCCTCTTTGAATGATGATGAGCTGAAAAGAAAATTGGACAAAGAGAGGGACATCGTTAAGAAACAAATGCAACAAAAGAATAGAGACAGTCAGAAGTTCAAGGAATATTTGAGACATCATGGTTTCTCTGAAAAAAAATTGACCCATTTTAAATTTGAGCAACTCAGAGAAGCATACCACACAACAATAGAAGCGGTGAAAAAGAAGAAAAATAGAGACTTGTGAAAGAAGCAGTTTTGGCTGAAAAGATTGATGAGTTGAGAAAGAAATTTGCTGGTAAGTGTGGATATCTATTGGACAAGGGAATTGCACCAGAAATGGTGAATAGCTTGTCTAAAGATGCTGTTGAGTCTCATTATAACAAGCTACAAAGGAAGGACAAGTTGAAAAGATTGCAACCTGAACCATCTGCTGTACAATCAAGAGAAACCCAGACTGAACAAGAACCACCTCTCAAGAAAAGGAGGATAATGACTTTGAGAGAGAAACGTAAAGCTGAAATTGAATCTAAGAAAGCTGAAGCCCGTGACACACCTATCCCTGTGGAAGTCAAAACTGAACCAATGGAAGAACCAACAGATCCATGGGATAATGATGAAATGATTAAAATTTGAAAGGTGTGATGGTGAGCCAAAAAGGCATGAATAAGAAAGTCTTTGATAATTTGGGTAAAGCACAACTCAAGCAACTCTTCTATGAACAAAAGACAAAATGGGAAAGTGTTGTTAGAGGGTGTAAACCCAAGAAGTTTCATTAATGGAAGATTTGTTCCCGCTGGACAATTTCATGATGAAAGGATAGGAGAAATGATTGCAAAGTTGTTCAGTGAGGGTAATAAAAATCCTGCTGAGTTGATTAATTTATGTGCATTTACCTATGACTCTGTACTATGACTCAGTCTCAAAATATTTGAAGGTGATCATGCAGAGTAAACAATTGAGAGACATTATATTCAGAGATGAATTTGCAGATTACTCAAAGGAACAACTTGAGAAGATGGACACACTTGATTTGTATGATTATCATGAGAACAGAAAGATGGCCAGAAGATAGCAAAATGAGCTCTCAGAGTACCTAAGAAGTGAAGCTGAAAAGGGATTCCCACTTCTTAATCAAAAGAAGAAGTGAAACTTGACAAAGCATGAGAAGAGAAGAAGAGAAACAAGGATGTGGAATATAAGAAATGCTGAATATGACTTTATTTCAAAAGTCAGAAACAACAATCCTCTGTCAAACATGAACACGTGCATAAGCATAGGACGAAGAATGACTCGTCCCAACTATGAAGTCCAGAAAAATGGCCGAATTACAATGGTTGAATACATGGAAAATGAAGGCCACTACGTTCTACGAATTTCAGATGGACTCATCTTGGGAATCATCAGAACTGATAAAGACCTGACCTATTTGCATAGGGAAGATCTTAGGGACATTGTTGGACTGACATTTCTAGTAAATCACTCTCACTATCATATACTTTCCATCTTCCAGCAAAGAGTAGGAAATGTACTTGTTGTAAGAAGACAAGTCGTCCACAATGCACGAAGAAGATAATTCTTAGAATAGGGTTTACTTTGTAATGTCTACAGACAGAATTTGAATACGTAATATGTTGAATTTTGAATATGTGAACTTTGATTTTTGATTTGATGTGTATTTTGACGAAGTGTATGTAACCTTAGAGGTGTTTTGGGACAGCTGAGGTGTTCCAATCTAGGGGGAGATTGTTGAGTCAAGATTTGACTTGTAATGACCTAAGAAAGTCCAAGGAAGATTGGAATCTTCTCAACCTCCTCAGAATTCGCTAAGTATGGAAACCGAGCACACTTGGACATCTGAGCAGGGTTTTACTTGGCCGAGCATGATATTTATCCTATCGGGCAGAGTTACCTTCTTGAAGTCTTCTTAAGTGTTATTCCGAGCATGGTTCACTCCATCTTGCAGAAGCGTTCTTCTAGTCGAGCACAGTTTGCTTCCAGCAAACCCTTGACTTAGTACTGTTTTGAATATGTAATTTGATTATGTACAAATCATTAGGGTTTCTAGAAGGAATGACAGCTGTCAGGAGGTTGCAGGCCTATAAATAGAATATTTTATGGCACGCATCCTACGGACTGATTTTGCCACTTTACACTTTTCAGACCTAATCGAATATTCTTGATTGAGTGTGACGGTTGTCCTAGGTTATTACTGAAAAATACATTCCTTACAAGAAACCCTAATTGATTTACATTTGTATGAATCACTTCTATAAATGGAAATATTTTGAGTTATTGTTTGTGTCTGTTACATTTATTAATCTCTTTAGCAACAAACTTGTTTGTTTCTAATTCCGCCGTTAACAAACATTAATCTTACCCGAATTAGCAACCCGTCATTAACCTTCTTGTCGACACATTGATTGTGTGGGTTATGACTTGATTATGTGATTAAGGGGACCTGACATCGCAGAACGTGTAAAGTGCTTCACCAGCCACTGCCTCTGACATCTGTAAATGCTCTTCCATGGCGTCGCTCGCGGTCCCGTACTCTAGTTGACAAATTTTCGGCATGTATTTTTGCAATGGAGAAAAACCCGGTCTACCTCTCATGTCCTCCCGCTGTTGAAAAAGCATAATCGCATTCTAAATCACCAAGTATTCGTAAAAAAAGTTGACGACTCATTCGAATTCGGCGCCGAAATCGTTCTGAATCAAAAGTCGCGCTGGACGAGAAATAATCTTTTATCAACCTTTCATGAGCACCTACACGATCCCGTTGAAGATGAGGTCGGGATCGGGCAACATCTCGAATAGCACTAAATATCACTTCATCCCCTAAATCCGAGTCTGAAAGAACGTCGGGATTGGGGTAGTAGTCAGGTGTCGAAGATGATTCGGAAGACATATTTTTGGAGAAAGTTATATAAGTTTTAAGAGTGTAGGATACGTTTTTGTAGAGATTGAGTGAATGATATATACATATATATATATATATATATATAATATTTTTTGGATTTCTTTCATCAAACAGTAATATATCCGTTGTGGGTTGGGGCCCACTTGTTTTTCCCTCTTCCGCGCCGGCCGTTCTGACGACCTTCACCATCGGCGCCCCACCACCAATGGCGTCCCTTGGTGGTGTTCCACGCTCAACGGCGCCTGCCAAACTTCTCCACCGCACCCATAGTGGAGGGTCTTAAAAATGTGAGAGATAATAAGTGGATGCAGTTGTCCAATGACAAACGTGTACAACTCAGACAACAGAAGTTACAACCTATGATGCACACTTCAGACGTAATTATATATTTATAAATACGTTAAAGTTTTATGAGTTTAAAAAAATCAATGAACTAGAATGTAGTGTGTGTTTAATAAAAAATAAGTCAACACACAAATTTTTATAATTTACCTTCCTAGCCATTAAATAACTTTCTTACACTTTATAATTAAAATGGAATTTGTAATTTGAAACTCAAAATAATAAGACAGAATTACACATACTGTTCTTTATGTTCGTATCAAATTCACTTGTTGTCCTTTACATTTTAGAATCCAACAACGTTTGTCCTTTGATCATAACCACGTTAAATTTCATCGTTAAGTTTGGCCGTGTACTTTGCACATGAATGCAAATGGGTAGTTTACTTATTTAATTAAAAAACATTGTTAGATTTGCACATGAGTGCAAATTACCCATTAGCATATAACCATACTTCATGATGAAATTTAGCGTGGTTAGGGGTAAAGAACAAACGTTGTTGGATTCTGAAACGTAAAGAACAAAATAAATCAATTTAGAAGATATATGACAACAAGTGAAATTTAATACAAACATAAAGGATGATATCTGTAACTTTTTCTAAGAATAATTAAAAACTTTTTTAATAATATTTCAATGTCATTGAACCTGCTCACAAACCGAGCCAAACCGAATGCAAGCTTACTCATACTTGGTTTGGTTTGAAAGCGAGCTTCACCGTGCGGATTGAATTTACAGAATCTAACGATATTTTTATGCTTGAACGTGGTTTGGTTTGAAACCGAATGGCTTGGTTTCGTACAATGTTTTAAATTTTTTATTTCTAAAGCAAAAAAATATCATTAATTCAAAACTTTTAAGTAACTCCAATATGCCTAAACTGTCAACTCTAAAATATCTAAAACTCAAAATTAACAATAAAACGTATATAAAACGAGTGACTTGGGGTTAAAATTGAACTTTAAAGTCAACACAAAAGAAGGAAATTTAAAAAAAAAACTTTAAAAATTACAATACATGCGCGCAGCGCGCGCGCACACACACAGATATATATATATATATATATATATATATATATATATATATATATATATATATATATATATATAGGGGAGGGATATTTTGAGAAATTGATGAGTTTTAAAAACTTTAAGAACTCAATATTAGACCACACATTTAATTAAATGATATAAAATATGTGGCTGAGATTAAATTTAATTGAAAAATGAATCAATAGAGAATAAATATTTTTGATAATTACACAAGTTTAAATGTTAGTTACACATGTGTAAAAAGTTGTTTCGGTGTGTAAAAAAACAGTAATTTTTGTACATTACTTACACTTACGTATTACACACGTGTAAAAAAATTGTTCTTTCGAGTTCTTAAAAATCAAAGAGGTTCTCAAAATAAATCAATCCTCTCTCTCTCTCTCTCTCTCTATATATATATATATATATATATAACAAGGTTATAATAGAAAACTAATATTTCATTAAATGTGTAAGAAGTGATTAGAACCATTGGATTAAATAAAGCATACAAGGGCAGGATTGTAAACAATCAAATACTATAACTATGGTATTAAATATCATATTGATTGTGATTTCATTTTCTATACTTCATTTAATCACATTTTTATCAATGGATCACAACATGTTCGGATGGGTTATTTAAACTTCTCTTGATGATCATCTCTTAATTTCTAAACCTTTGATTTCTTCAACAGTATATAACGTCAATCATTTACTTCTACCATACACTATTTTCAATTGTTGGTGTTATTGAATTACTTCTATTTTGTGTTATTATATAATTTTTGTTTTAATGTTCATCATTTATCGATTAATTTAATGTTCGTTATATATTGATGTGTTTGGGTTTTTTTTCACGTTCATATTAAATACTAAACTAACAATCAAACATAACCATTCTTATTTATTTGCCTAACGTTTTTTTTTTCAAAGTCCGTATTACCTTTTTAAATTGATGTGTTATATATATCAAATCTTTGTGCACCAAATTTTTTTCATATATTGCAAAACTTGTGTAATCATTATTTCTAACAAATTTGTGTTATAAATACCACGCAAAATGTGTCCACTAGACCACCAAAAATAACAATCAACTATAACCATCATTCAACACCACATGAAGCTAACAAATATGACCATTAGTGAGAACAAACTCACAAAACACTTAAGTTAACCATAAAATACACCCTCAAATTGTTACCATAATCCAAGTTTTGTTCATAAAAACAAAATAAAATCCAAATATCAAAAAAACTAAATGATTTTCTAAACCAACAAACACTTAACACATAGATAAATGCATACTTGTTATTAACATCATCTTCTGCGCTAGAGGCTGTAATGACTCCACTATTTCAACTTTACCCCTAGAACTTTACTCCTAGGTATCCCAACAAACTTTCTAATAAGTGTCCTACACATTAACCAACACATTAAAAAACTCATCCGAAACACCATAGATGTTTCTCGGCGCGATGAACTTCCTTTCATTGCATTGCTTACATTATCTACAAAGAAACACCAACATTAACTATATATCAACTAGAAAAATAAATAATTGGAATCTTATTACCTTTGAAGTTAATCGCTTTCTTTACCTCATTCCTGCAACCTATATCTCTCAAAGTAGTATTGCATGCTATTATTTGGATTCTCTGAACTAATAAACCAACATGCTTGTGTTACTTTTGGCACCAAAGACAACAATTATTCACTCAAACAACATATCGCCGTATAAACAACACACAAAATCACTAATCTGACTCCATAAACAAACAACTTCACCCCGTATACAACATCAAAACAATCATCCAACCCCACCCTTAAAAAGAACACTTCACCAACACACAACAAATCTGACATATTAACCAACACATTAAAAAATTCATCTGACCCCATAAACACACAACAAATCTGATTAACCAACACATAAGAAAAGTTAACACCCGGGTAACAAACAACCTTACCAGTATACCACAACACAAACAACACAACACACTATAAAACCACCCTAACTTAACAAACTATTGAATCATAACCCACACCCGTTTACCCAAACCCTTAAACCCTAAAAACCCAAACCCATATACCACACAACAAACCCGTATACCACACCAAACCCGTATATCTACTTCAATAAACCTAAAAACGTATGCCACACCACGCAACAACAAAAAACAACAAATCGACAAAAAAAAACAAATCTACTTCCATAAACGCAAATCCGTACAAAAAAAAAACAAACCGACATTACCCGTATATCACAACACAAACAATACACCTCACTCTCAAAAAAAAATTAATTAATTAACACACGAATCATACAAAAAACAACACACCACACTTAAAAAATCCCTTCATTAACACAAACATCCAACCTTACCATTAACACAATTCGACAAACAATAACACACGAATTAACACAATCCGGGAACAAAAACACACAAATTAAAACACAACAACTACAACACACCTGATTTTTTCGTAATACCAGACAGCGCAATCAGAGGGGATTTCTTCTTCTCCATTGCAATTGAATTGTATACCGATTAAACAACAAATCAGAAACAACACACTATTTTATTAACTAGTTGAACTGTAAATTAATAAAACTAACCAACTAAATATTTAACGTCGCCGGAAGTTGAGAAAGGGTGGGTAGAAGATTAAGAGATAAAAGTGGCTGTTGAATTTTAGAGAAAAAAGTGATGTACACCCCGACCAAAGGCGGCGGAACATGCCGGGATGCAACGGATTGCCCATAAGCGTATAACAAACTCATTTCATTTCACAACATCGAAAATGTCACATAACCAAATATTCATAAGTCAAATACAACAACATATAACAAAATATAGCAAATCAAATATTGTTCATTTTTGCTAATATCATAGAGGTATTTGTGATGTTTTCTTCTCCAAACTCCATAATTAACCTAGATGCAAACCTGTAACATTTCATAAAATAAAGTTTGTCAACACAAAGGTTGGTGAGTAATTCATAAGTTTGAACATATAAGTATATAATAAAAAAATGCCACAAAACATGTATACAAACAATAAATAAAAGCAATAACTTGGATAAATAGATAAAATCGCTAATAGAAATAAGTTAGCGACACCTTGCAATGAAGGGATGCCAAATAAGTCTAGGATTTTTATAGTTATCGTTAATTTCATTACGCTAACGACACCTTGCTATAAGGGGATGCCAAATAGTCTAGGATTTATAGTTGCACCAACCGAATTTGATAAACATATAGGCATATAATCATAGAATACCAAATCGAGCATTTATTTAAGTAAGATATACAATAACGTTTGTGGTTTAAGACCCAAGTATAAAACATTTAGTTTAGATAAGATGAAATGTCACCCCCAAAACAAAAGATAGAAAACGGGGTATGAAAGTACTCACGTTCAAGTAATAAACTTGAAAGATGATAATTTGAAGATTTGCCGGAACGACGAGTTTAACGAACAAGGCATAAATAAACGGAAGTCTTGAATTAGAAATATTGTCTTGAAAGTCTTTAAGTAACAATTAATAATGAGAATGCAAACAATTTAAAGTTTAAGATTTAAAATGTAAATAAATAAGAATTTATAACAATAGTCCTTAAAAATGTAAGTTTGCTCGAAACCGGGTTAAAGTATCTAATCTTAATATTTACTTAACCTATGTTAAGTAATAAGGTGGGAAAAATGCAAAAATGCAAGTTTCTTTGGGATAATGATACTAAAACGGGTTTTTAACGAGTGTTCGGGTTGTTGGTTCGGGTCTTGATAATTGGTCAAACCCAAAGTCAACTTTCAAAAATATTAAATGTTATGAGATAACTCATAAAAATCACGTAAGACTTAACCAAGTGTGTAGTTCTATTATTTTGTAACTATCAACGCACGTTTAGCAAGTGTTCGGTTTTGTCGGTCCAAACTATGTTATGAGATCAAGTTGGATCCAACATTTCCAAGTACTTAAAAAAATAATTAAAATCAGTTTGTAAACTAATTTTAAAGAAATATACAAGTCTTGATAGCTAAAAACACACATGTGTGTCTTAAGCGAGTAAAAATCGGGTTGGTTCGGTTTCCATATCACAGTACGTTCCTTGATGGTTTCCACATGCCCAAATAACCAAGAACTTGTATAATAATGTACAAATGAAAATACTTAAGTTTTACAACCAAAAAGTTAACAACAAATTCTTTAAACAAAAGTTCGGTTTGGTTTGGTTTCCATCTCACAATATGTTCCTTGATGGTTTTCACATGCCCAAATATTAAAGAACTTGTGAAAATTATTTTAAAAAAACTTAAATCTAACATTAAACATGTTTAAACAAGTATTTAACAAAACCAGTAGCAAGTTCGGTTTACAATTTGGACTATTTACGGTTAAACCGAGGTTAGTCTCTACAAACCCACACCATGGAACTTCATAAATATGACAAGCAAACTAAAAAGAGCAGAAGTTAAACAAGATTAATATGTGCAAACAAGTTATATAATTGTATATATATCATGGACCACGAAAGTCCTACATGAAGCCTTCCCTTACGAAATCCGAAGCTTAACCAACCGGAGTCGGAGAAGCAACTACCAAAGGTAACAAGGGGTGTGTATTATATATATGTTGAAACATCAAGCTTCAAGTAATAAGAATTAGTTAGAACAAGGTTAGCTTTAGTTTGACCTTAAGGAGTCAAAATAGCAAAACGTTGAAGATGAATACTTGGATTTGAGAGAGATTTTGGAGAAGATGAACAACCAAAGTGGTGTATGGAGCCTTTCTTTTATAATGGTAAGAGTATGGTTCATTCAAATAGGGTAAAAATGCATGTGATGGTTGAAACGGTCAAACAAGTTTTTGGTAAATGACAATAATAGTCCCCAAAGTTTGTTTTAAGTCATTTTTAAGGCGTTTTAAGGACCGCAAAGGATGTTTTCAAGACCCAACAAGTGTAAAACATTATCGTAACATAAAATCCATCATTTTGATTATAACATAAGCTCCGGTTTACAAAAGGGGCCGGTTTACCCAATAAAAGATTACAAAACGAATACAATTCGAGACCCGAAATTGACGAATGTCACAAGTGACAGTGGGATTGAATATTGAGAGATTGATTGACATTTAAAAAAAATCTATTATATTATTAACAATATAATAGATTTAGAGAATCATTGCACAAAATTAGGACCTTCTAAAACTATTTGGTTAACAACTAGTAACTTATCAAATATACTTTGACTAAACTACCCTTTAACACACCAACTTAACCCTTTAAAATAAAACACTCCTACTCTAGATCCATCTTTCAATCCTGACCATTGACTACCAAGATCTAACAATCCAGATTACTTCCTACACTTTTTAAAAACACCCATCTTCTTTCGATAACCCGTCCATATATATTTATATATATGTGTGTGTGTGTGTGTGTGTGTGTGTAGAAAAGGGTCAAAATAAAAATAAATAGTTTTTTAGAAAGAGTAGGAACGACATAAAATTTAAAGTTAGGAAACTACGTGAGCCTATTTAGGGCTATGTAGCCTAAGTCTTACTTCCTAGGAAGCTATTTGGTATTTTGAAAACTATCAATCTCAACCACTAGATCTTAGATCCAATGGCCTAGATTTATTCTTACGCTTCCAAGAAAACTATTTCTTTTTATTATAACCCACCCCTATATATATAAATCTAGACCCTTAGATCTAAGATGTAGTGGTTGAGATTAATAGTTTTCAAAATACCAAATAGTTTCTAGGTACTTGGATTTATGCTACATAGTTCCCTAAATAGGTTCACATAGTTTCCTAAGTCTAAATTTTATATCATTTCTACTCTTCTTACAAAACTATGTATTTTTATTTTAACCATTATACACACACACACACACACATACACACATATAAAATAATATATAAAATAATAAATAATAAATAATTCAAGCAAACACGAACCAAACCAAACCGAGCGAGACTTTGTTCATGCTTGGTTTGTTTCCAAACCGAACCGCGCCGAACAACTCATTTCCAAACCTAACCGAAATCAAACATGTATTTTTCAAGCAATTTCTGAACGAGCACCAAGTGAACGCCGAGTGACGAGCAATTTTGTGACATTCGCCATTTTCCGATTCGATTCGTATTCGCCCTTGTATTTGTTTCTATTATGAAAGCCGGCCCGTTTTGTATCCTGAACCTTTCAATAATATAAAAATGATGAAATTTATGTTACATATTTGTTTAATGGTTGTCGGATCTCTAAAACTTCTTTTACAACCCATAAATGCCCCTAAAACGCTCAAAACGAACTTCAGGGACTAAAACTGCCAAAGTTGAAAAATCATATTTTTCCCTTTGTGTCTTAGCGCCGCGCTAAGTGGCAAGGGCAGAACACTTAGCGCCGCGCTAAAGTGTCCTGCAGCAACAGATACGATTTTTGTTTTTTTGTGTTTGTTTGACTCCTTTTTCTCCACCCATTTGCATGCAAACACTTGAATTAAACCCCATACATGACCCATTCAACTTACCTTATAAATACAAGCATATTCCATTCATTTTTATCTGCTCTTTTCATCAAATCTCTCTCCCAATCTAAGATTTCTATTGTTATTATTCAAGTTCTTGGCAGTTTGACTTTCCAAAATCAAACTGAGTTTAATCTTACATTCTAACTAACTTCTTATTAATTAAAGATTGTTATTACAACATATATATATATATATATATATATATAATTTTTACCCCTTGTTTTCTTCGGTTTTCACTTCTTCAGGTCATTGGTCGGTTGCGGTGAGATACTATAAGGCAAGGCTACATGGAGGACTATTATAATCCTTGGTTATATATAATTCGTTTAAGCTTACTAATCTTGTTTAGTTTCTATTTATTTTATTTTGTAATCTCATTTTTGTAAGTTCCATGATATTGGGTATGTGGCCACCATTTTCGGTTTTATCCCGAGTCAAGAGTCGAACCAAAATCGAACTTTTATTTAATACTTTATTGCTAACATATTGTATGAAAGATTTGAGTATTATTATTTTTAAGTTTATCTTAATGAGTTTTATGGTATTGGAAATGTGGCAACCATCCTCGGTTTTATTCCGAGTCAAGGACCGAACCAAAACAGAACTCTTGTTTAAATGCTTTATATTTAAAATGATTTATTAATATGTTACAAGCAAGTTTTGTGTATTATAATTTCTAAATTCATTTTAATAAGTTCTATGGTATTGGGTATGTGGAAACCATCCTCGGTATTATTCCGAGTCAAGGACCGAACCAAAATCGAACTAAACCGAGTTCACTCGCTTAAGACACACAAGTGTATTTTGTGCCACCGAAACTCATCTTTTTCTTCAAGAATATATTTTTAAACTAATTTTAAATTAATTTCTCAACATACTTGGCATGTCGCAATCCAAATTGATCTTATAACAAGTTAGGACCGGTAAAACCTAATACTCGCTTAACGGGCGTTAAGGTTCTTCACAATAGAACTATATACTTGGTTAAGTCTTTTTGATTTTTATTGAGTTATCTTATAACATTTATCACTTTGGAAAGTTGACTTTGAGTTTGGTTATCTATCAAGACTCGAACCGACAACTCCGAACACCCGTTTAAAAACCTCGTTTTGGTATTTATATAACAAAGAGTCTTGCAATAGTAATGAATACTTAACATAGGTTGAGTAATACTAATGAATAGAATACCAATGAATAGAATACCAAGACCCGATTTCGGATAAACTAATTTTTCAAGAAACATTTCTTTAATTTCTCAAATATTTACATTTTAAACCCTAAACTTTGTTTATTTACTTTACTTGTCATATATTTTACTTTAAACCATTTCAAGACTACTTGCTTACTCAAGACCCGTTTAATCTAGGTCATGCTCGTTAAACCAATCTCCGATTATTCATGAATCAATCTTTCATGTTACTTAGTTAACGTGAGTACTTTTTCATCCCCTGTTTTCCATCTTACGTTTTGGGGGTAGCATTGTATACTTATTCAAACTCAAATGATTCATACTTATGTCTCAAACCACAAACTCTTTAGTATATGTTACTTAAATAAATGCTCGATTTGGTTTCGTATGCTTTACAGGATTACATGCTATATGTTTATTGCTTTAGGCGGGTTGGCCTCTTTGAAACTATTAAGTATGATCATACGCTCTCTAATTATTTTAGCTTAATTGCTAGTAGCATAGGGCAATTATTATCCGAGTATATTTGGTTGGTACCATATAGAAAGGTGTCTCAAACTATTTACTATTTGCATATCTAAATTGTTGCTATTATTTATTGTTCCATATACGAGTTGTGGATTTTATCTATTATATACTTATTGTTCAAAACCATGAAAATTACTCACCAACATTCGTGTTGACAAAGTTTATGTTATGCAGTTTTACAGGTTTAATAATTGCTTGAACGAAGAATTGAGGAACGTAACTTGTTTTGAGACCACTAAGTAATTAGTCGAATAAACAATATAATTTGTTTACTTGTATTCAATTTGTTTTGTAAGAACATGATGTGTTGTTTATTGATTTATGAAATTAATGAGTTGATTAAATATTGTCACTATAATAGTGTCTTGTGTTTTTGAGCAATCGGTTGCACCCCGGCATGTTCCTCCGCCTTTGGTCGGGGTGTGACAGATTGATATTAGAGCCATGACTATTGGATAGGTGGTTAGACGTAACGACCTAGTATAGTTTATGCATTAGGGTCCTTATACGTGTTGCCAATACGTGTTTACCCTACTTGATTGTTCATTACACTTATTTATTTATATACTTATTTATTTAATCAAAATCGTAAATATACACATACACACACTCTCATAATAATCTAAGGTATCCTTACCTTGCCGAAAAAACATTAGTTTTTATAATGTTTTATGGATCACGAGCTTAACTTGGATCCCGTTGTTTCAAATCTCCTTAAAGATTGTCTCATATGAGACAACCACTTTAAGTTTTCGAATGCAAGCGTTCCGGTTGCCTTTTTATATTTTGATGAAAAGACATAAAATCCACGGTGATACGTGGCCTAGTGTTTTTAACATCTCGTTGTATCTAAATTTTATTGGTTGTTATGTAACATCCCGAAATTTCTAAAATAATATTAATTATATTATTTAATATTAGTGGGAAAGTTTACTCGGGTTAGCGGAGAAATAATAAAATTAAGTAGTAGTTATTATGAGTAGGGCTTGTGTTGGGTTAAGTAATATGGGTAATGGACTTGTATTAGAAAGGGAGAAAGATGAACCATGGGCTCAAGCCCATGACCCATAATATATAAACCATAATTATGCCTTAACCCATTCATTTTCATTCCATTCCATACACCACCCAAAACACACGCTTAGCTCTATCTCATCCTACTTTATTTCTCTAGCCGAAACCAAGAAGAATCGATTTCCGACCCGAGGTAATGATAGTATGATATATTATAAACCCAAACCCACTAGATCTAGTCGCGAAACGGCGATCCGACACCTTAAACTGTTAAAGTCACGAGATCCGGATGGAATCGGGTATAAACCGGTCAAAAGATGAGCTTAGGGATCACCCTAGCTCAGATTTGGATCGAACGGAAAGAAAAACGGTGAAAACGGTGGTGAAATAAGCGAGATCTCGCTTTTCCGGCGAGATCCCGTTTTTACGGAAATTGCGGCGCCAGAAAGGCGGTGCCGAAGAATGTGTGTACGAGGTAAGGGAATGTCAAGGAATGTTTCTGACATTCTCTGACCTAAACCTAGTTCGTTAACGGAGATTTAACGAATTAGAAGGTAATTCGTTATGCCATTCGTCAAAGGGAGATAACGAAACAGAAACAGTTCGTTAAACCTTTCGTTAAGAAATAAATGACGAGCTAACCCCAAGTCGTTAAGTAGTTCGTTAAGGGAGAACTGACGAAAGAACCCCCAGTTCGTTACGAAATAGATAACGAACTAAACTAACGAATCACATCATGTAAGATGACGAATCAGATAACGAATCAGGTGTTTCGTTACTCACAAATTCGCTAAGTTAAGGTAACGAATCAGGACATGTTCTGATAACGAATTAGGCCACGAATCAGGCTATTTTCATATAACGAATTAGGCTTAATTCGTTATAGCAAACAAGTGGGCGAATTAAATAATAATTTAAAATCCTAGGCTTAATTCTACCCCAGCCAGGGGCTCTACCTCTTGGACCCCGCTAGGGGCTGCCGCCCCTAGAACCTCGCTGCCAGGGGCGCTACCCCCGGACCCCCGTTCGTTGAGGGTAACTATCAAGACTAGAAAGATTATATGAGTAGTGATAGTTAATTGATACGTTTAATTGTTGTACAGTTAGTCGTGCACAGCGCAAGAAAGGAATAACCATAAACAGTGAACGTAACCGAGTTCAGGTGAGTTTCTAGCCTCATTTCCTTGTTATGTTTTCGGGGCTGTGTGCATACTCGATGTGAAGTGTGAATACACTTACCTTAAGTGGTAAGTGTATGCTATAATGATTGATGTGATAGTAAGTATTATGTTATGAATGAATGTTTGTCGGTGCGTGAACGATCTTCGGATATTGCACGTACCGCTAATGGGATTGATTAATAAGTGGCTATTAGTGTGTGTAAATGTTATTATGTAACTTGATTATTATGTAAATGATGTAATGATAGAAAGTGTGATGTAGACAAGCAGAGGTAGAGTGTGATAGAAGTGGCAAGGGTCTAGTAAGGGTGTTAGTGGCATGACGATAGTACGTGGTAGGGTAAGCCTATACATGCCTTCGTTATTAAAGTGGCATGACATGAGTATGTGGTAGGGTAAGCCTATACATGCCTTCGTTACTAAGTGGCATAACGTGAGTGCGTGGGAGGGCAAGCCTCTATGTGCTTCCGTAAAACAAGTGGCTAAGACGTAGGGGACAGTTAAGTGGTTAAGCGGTAAGGTGAACAGGTCAGACAGTAGACTATGTGTCTTCTGACACGTATATAATTGCATGTAATGGTGGTATGGTAAGTTGCTTGATTAACTAGAACTCACTCAGCGTAGGTGACTTTTAGTATGCACGCAGGTAATTATGTTTTACAAGCTGGCATGAGGATGGCACATGGCATGGATTGAACGGCTGGCGTCTAAAGATGGAAGAAACGACGTTTTAAATATGATGTTTTATGTTATAATCTAAAGACAAGTTGTACTGTTTTGTAAAAGAATGATTGAAGTTTTAATTATTCCGCGAAAGTTTTAATAAACTCTGATTTGTAGAATTGTGTTTCAGAGTAAATCCGACTCTAATGTGAGGCACCGGTAACGGGGCCTTACATGTTATTATCGTGATTTGAGTCGCAAAGATGAAAGACGCGGTGATACTTGCACATGTTCGACTCCACATTTTATCTCATTTTTTATTTAAGATTTATTGTCGGGAATTTAAGTCATGGTGGTTCATGCACCATTTTTTCCGCCTTTAAATTTTAAGACATTATTTACAAATTTCAAAGATTTAAACAATTTTTCTTTTTCTGTTGTCATATTAATTCTCATCATAAGTTCTCATTTATAAATTCTATTTTACATTGTGAGTAATTCTTTTATATTTTGATTTCACATGGTAAAGTTTTTACACAAATTTTCCTATTTTGATTTCACACCACGATTCTCATTACAAAATTTCATTAATTGTGATCTCTTTAATGTAAGTTAAAAAAATTATATATTTTGAATTATTTATAATGATTTTTAATATGCTATCTTTGTTCATTACGACTTTTTATAAACAAAATTTTTATCACATAAATTTCATCATATTAAAAAGAGTTATATGATAAATTTACCTTGATTTTTCAAGTAAAATCCCATTATATAAATTTTAAATTGTCTTTAAATTCCTCATACAAGATTTCATAAGAATTTTATTTTTATGACAATCCCGTTTATTTTGAACTATCATTTCACAATATTGATTATTTAAATTTCTCACGGCATTTTAATTACACTATATTATATAATACACATGGTAGAATTTTCATTACCCAAATTTATTCTCATAACAACTTTCATTATGAAATTTTTGGTTCATTATAACTATTCACAAATAAAATTTGCATTATACGATTCAACTTGTTTTAAATTTCTTATGATAGTTTTGCCATGATTTTTCAAGAAATTTACAAATTGATAACTTCTAATTGTCTTGAAATCCTCATGCAAAACCTCATAGAAATTCTATTTTTTTAAGACAAAAATCGTTTAATTCGATTTCTCGATTCACAATGTCGGTCATTTTAACTTACCATAATATTTTCGTTACACGATATTAAATAACGAACATTATAAAAATTTTCATTACGCAAATTTTATTCGCAAAAAAACTTTCACCATTCATATTGATACCTCATAACAATTTGGACATTCAATTCACTTATTTTAATTTTCTCATAAGCAAAATTTTATTTTGATCTTTATAAAAATTTATTTTGCTTTCTCATGACAATCGACTCTTATTTTTGCAATAAACTTCAAAATACAAACCTTGTTATCTTAGTTTCCCATGATATTTTCCAATACTTAAGTTCAAGCATTTCAAGAACGATTTACGTTAAGCGGGTTGGTTTATTTTAAATTTGCTCGTAAATTATTTTACAACTTAAGTCGACACGACGTATCGTAACAACTCTCGTTTAGTGGAAAAGTTTTAGCAAAGAAATTGTTGTGATTCACAAACTTGAATCTCAATATTTTATTTATTTATTTATTTATTTATTTTATAAAAAAACTTTACGTTTCAAACATTTGTAGGAACCTCCTAAATAATTTTCTCTAATTATTATAACAACCTTTTCACGAACGTGAATTTGCTAAAACGCGAACGATCCGTGGTGGTTCACGAAAGTTATGTTTTCGCGCAAAAATTTTAACTTGTGATTATATTAGTAAAGGTGTCATGAATATTTCAACCATTATTTATAAATTATGATATTTTCAATTTAAAACTTATTATTGGTCAAAATCTCTTTAAACGCAACCACAAGATTCCAAACTCCCGTATTCCATCTCAAACGACCACATTAAATCAAACCATCATTCCACGTAAAATTTTTCCCACACAATCAAATATTTCCTCAAGATGAACGAAACCTAACATACCGAAGTTATACCATCACCAACTCAAACCCTATGCAAATCCAAGATTTACAAAATCAACCCAACAAAAAGCCCTAAATACTGACATTTTTACGCCATGAAAACCTATCAAACTCACTATCCTGATATTTCGAAGACACCGACAAACACATCCACAAATGCCTTGAACATATACAAACCAAAGTTTACCCAACTATGACTCAATCCTTCGACCCATGCTATGTCAAATCACAAACCATGTCGCCACACCGTTTCCATCCAAACATAGAGTTTGATATCAAAATAGTAACCCAAACACTCCTTGCAAAATACATGTATAAACTGAATCACAACCCAAACTAGTCAAGGTCGACTTATCCAACCCATTAACTTAACCCGAACTCAAATAAGCAAACCTCATCCAAATAGCCCAACCACTACTCACTCAAGTCATCTAAGCCTAACCCACTCAAAAGACCTAAATTCAATAAACCACATCAATCCAACTCAAGAAAACCCAACTACGCAAGACAACCGAAACACACTCACTCTTCACCAAATTTCCAAACCGTTCACCATTCGAAGCCTAAAACCTCTCCATGCACACGCAAGCTTCATTTTTCCCTTAAATATATATATATATATATATACAAATATTGTATTTATAAACGACCTCATGTGTTTAAATATTCATTTTTAAATTATAAACTCCTTCAAGAATAACGAGTAACATATTACGCTCATATTTTATAAATCATATTTGTAGAATATAATATTGTCATGACAACTAAATTCTATTATGAGGATTTTTTTTTCAAGAATTATTAAACAATTATATATGTGTTTTCAAGATTATAAATGTCGTCACCTAAGGTGATAATCCCATAATAACTTTATAATCACGAGGTTTCATTTTGAATGTTGAATTCGAGATTTATTCAATAACAAATTACAACTTTCATTGCATAAACTCAATGATCATGGCTTTACAAATCCTTTTTGGAAGACATTCATAAATGCTTCATACACTAGATATTGTAACATGAATTTTGTTTGATAGCGATTTATGCAAATTATTACTTCTTATTATCGCAAGCATTATTTCTTTCATGATTTATTATCATCACAACCGCTTTACGTATGCAAAATTCCTCTAACAATTTAACTTACAAGATTTTCGTTCGATAGCAATTTAGATGTTTTTCTAACTACGCGTTGCCGCGATGCTTTGTTATTATATACATTTTCTTGGAAACGATAGAACGATTTTACTTGAGACTTCATTTTCGATTTTATTTTTTACGCGACTTACATATTTCGTCATTACTCCTAGTCTCACTGTTATTACGATTTTCCTTTCCATTGTTGAGATGTTACGATGGTAATTTTATGTACATGAGATTTCATTTTGTGTTTTGATTATTCATGACCGAATTCAAGTTATTCAATAACAATTTGTATACGACTTTCAAAACCTCATTTTCGCTAAAAATTTCGTTTGCATTTTAAACGATATTTTCATGACTATGTTGTTCATGTTTGAGTATTATGCTTTTCAAACAAAACATAATTCTATGCATTTTTCCACATCATTTCATTTATTCAATCAACGGCCTATGTGTGGCTGTCCGCAAGTTTTAGCGCTATTGGAAATCGTTACTATAATCATGATTATGTAAATGGTTTCACGATCATCTATAGTTAATTAATCGAATAACTAATATTTGCAAATTCTACTTAATAAAAACGTCTTTTGAAAACCACACAACGAAATGAACCATGGGACTGAACGATGATTTAGATAATTATGGGTGCACACTTAATTAACGAAATTCTCGTATAGAAGCCATAGCAAGTGCAGTTGTGTGTAATAACTCATAACCAAGCATGATTTCGAACAACGATATGAATGTGATATAATAAGGACATGGTGGATACGTCGCTGGTACATCCTATATATAAGTGTCCTTATTATGTTCACAATTATGGCATTTTTCGGGTCATTTAAGGACTGATGTTATTCTTTTTACTTATATACTTCTAGTACATTTCCTCTTTTCAAACGACACCCGATGACAGATTACTTTTTTTTCGTTAGCTTATTTTAATTTCGGGATGAAATTTCCAAAAATTTGGGGCTACTGTAACATTCGTCATTTTCCGATTTGATTCGTATTCGCCCTTGTATTTGTTTGTATTATGAAAACCGACATGTTTTGTATCCTGAACCTTTCAATAATATAAAAATGATGAATTTTATGTTACATATTTGTTTTATGGTTGTCGTATCTCAAAAACATCTTTTACAACCCTTAAAATGCCCTTAAAATGCTCAAAATGAACTTCAGGGACTAAAACTGCCAAAGTTGAAAAATCAGATTTTCCCCTTTGTGTCTTAGCGTCGCGCTAAGTGGTAAGGGCAGAGCCCTTAGCGCCGCACTAAAGTGCTCTGCAGCAGCAAATACGATTTTTGTTATTTTGTGTTTGTTTAACTCCTTTTTCTCCACCCATTTGCATGAAAACACTTGAATTAAACTCCATACATGACCCATTCTACTTACCTTATAGATACAAGCACATTCCCTTATTTTCCCTGCTCTTTTTATCAAATCTCTCTCTCAATCTAAGATTTCTAAGGTTATTATTCAAGTTCTTGGCAGTTTAACTTTCCAAAGTCAAACTGAGTTTAATCTTACATTCTAACTAAGTTCTTAGTAATTAAAGATTGTTATTACAACATATATATAATATTTACCCCTCGTTTCCTTTGGTTTTCACTTCTTCCGGTCATTGGTCGGTTGCGGTGAGATACTATAAGGCAAGGCTACATGGAGGACTATGATAATCCTTGTTTATATATAATTCGTTTAAGCTTACTAATCTTGTTTAGTTTCTATTTATTTTAGTTTGTAAACTCCTTTCCGTAAGTTCCATGGTATTGGGTATGTAGCCACCATTTTCGGTTTTATCCCGAGTCAAGAGTCGAACCAAAACCGAACTTTTGTTTAATACTTTATTGCTAACATATTGTATGAAAGATTTGAATATTATTATTTTTAAGTTTATCTTAATGAGTTCTACGGTATTGGATATGTGGCAACCATCCTCGGTTTTATTCCGAGTCAAGGACCGAACCAAAACCGAACTAAACCGAATTCACTCGCTTAAGACACACAAGTGTGTTTTGGGCCACCGAAACTCATCTTTTTCTTCAAGAATATATTTTTAAACTAATTTTAAATTAATTTCTCAACATACTTGGCATGTCGCAATCCAACTTAATCTTTTAACAAGTTAGGACTGGTAAAACCAAATACTCGCTTAACGGACGTTAAGGTTCTTCACAATAGAACTATATACTTGGTCAAGACCCGTTTAATATAGGTCTTGCTCGTTAAACCAATCTCCGATTATTCACGAATCAATCTTTCATGTTACTTAGTTAACGTGAGTACTTTTTCATCCCCCGTTTTCCATCTTACGTTTTGGGGGTGGCATTGTATACTTATTCAAACTCAAATGATTCATACTTGTGTCTCAAACCACAAACTCTTTAGTATATGTTACTTAAATAAATGCTCGATTTGGTGTCGTATGCTTTACAGGATTACATGCTATATGGTTATTGCTTTAGGCGGGTTGGCCTCTTTGAAACTATTAAGTATGATCATACGCTCTCCTAATTATTTTAGCTTAATTGCTAGTAGCATAGGGCAATTATTATCCGAGTATATTTGGTTGTTACCATATAGAAAGGTGTCTCAAACTATTTATTATTTGCATATCTAAATTGTTGCTATTATTTATTGTTCCATATACGAGTTGTGGATTTTATCTATTATATACTTATTGTTCAAAACCATGAAAATTGCTCACCAACATTCATGTTGACAAAGTTTATTTTATGCAGTTTTACAGGTTTAATAATTGCTTGAACGAAGAATTGAGGAACGTAACTTGTTTTGAGACCACTAAGTAATTAGTCGAATAAACAATATATATTTGTTTACTTGCATTCAATTTGTTTTGTAAGAACAAGATGTGTTGTTTATTGATTTATGAAATTGATGAGTTGATTAAATATTGTCACTTTAATAGTGTCTTGTGTTTGTGAGCAATCCGTTACACCCCGACATGTTCCGCCGCCATTGATCGGGGTGTGACAAATTTAGACAACCCTATTTGGTACTCAAACTTATTATTATATGGGTTATTTAAATCTTAAACAATTATCATATATTTTTAATGACAACTTATATTGTCATTGGCCTATAATAATTCGAACTTATAATATTTCCGTGAATTTTTATTAAATTTATTCTCATTGAACCTACGTTAAAAAAGTTAAAACATGATTTTATCGGAATTTCAAAATGATGTATTAAGGTTTTAAATTTTCCCTAATTTCTTAAATCTCATAGTTTCATTTGTTTTTTTTTTTCTAGATTTTAAGTTACTAGAACTTTGTTTATACATTATTCAACTTCAAACTTTTTTCTTATGAAACTTTTAAATTATAACATGTTTATCTTAAAACTATTAATTTCTGAGATATATTATTTACAACTTAAATCTTGTTCTTTATTGAAGCTTTTGAAATGAAAATAGAAATAAGTAATGATCGAAAATCGCTCGACGTTCGATCGAAAAATACATGCTTCATTTTTGGCGCGGTTTATAAATGAGTCGTTCAGTCCAGCTCGGTTTGTAAATGAGCCTAGCTTGTGAACAACCCTAAATAAAAACATAATTTTAAATTTTTTTAAAAAGGTTTTTTTTTAAAGAGACTTGTTAAATGAACTGTCGATGTACAATAGCTTTAATTTACTTCTCATTAACCATACTTCATGTCTCTTTCAAATTCAACCATAAAACAACACCTAACCCTCCCATCAAATCATCCTTCGTTACTCATCTACTTCCTTCTTTTTTAAAGCAAAAGTGTAGTGGTGTTGGTTAAAAGATCTAAAACTTAGTTACTTTACATATATTTTGTAGATTAATCCATGAACAAGCATGAGGTTTAAGCGTATTTGTCAGGGAAAGTTTGAATGGCGTCCTCTTCAGCATCATCTGCTGCTCAAAAGAAAGTTATAACCATGATGTTTTTCGAAGCTTTAAGATGTAAGTTTTTATTTATTTAATTATATAACATCTTTGTTTGTACATGAATATCTATGCATCTTATTACATGTTTACACTCATTATTCATATGCATTAAAAACTGTAATTTTCAAATGTCTGAAAGCTAATTATCGGATTTTTTTTTTCATATATGAAAGGTTGGTTTTTATTTTATTTTACATTTTTGTTGCTGTAAATGTTAGTTAAGAGCTTACAAGTGTTTCTACATTTTTTTATATTTGATGTTTTCTAATTGCTTTAATTGTTATTCAATTGTTTGTTAAGAACTTACAAGGGTTGTACATTCATTTATCTGCATTTTTCATATACGTAATGATGGTTTGATTATTAGTTTTTAATAAAAGATGTTTCAACATTTTTCATATATGCTTTAATTGAATGTTGCTCTAAATGTTTGTTAACAACTTACAAATTACAAGTGTTTGTAAGTTCGTTTTAAGTCGTTGTCTACATTTTCATGTACGAAGTGATCTATGTTTATTTTTCTTCCATTTTATACCATTGTTTACATTTTTATATATAAACAATCCATAGTCATATGTTCCTTTTATTTATTTATTTATTTACAAGTGTTTCAAATTTCAACTTGAGGTACCTACAATTGTTTACATTTTCATATATAAACAATCCATAGTCATATGTTCCTTTTCGCTTAAGCTACGAGTCTTATACTCTTATAATTTGTAAACAATTTACTTATTAAAAATGTAGCCCTCCTCAACCTTTTACTATATCGTATATTGTTGATTAGTTCCTTATTAAGGAGAAGAAAAAAGAAGGTGAAGATGGATTAAAACAAGACTCTTAAAGAGACGTGCCATGCTTACAAATTTAAAGTTGTTTACCACTAGGGAACAACTAAATGATCAATTTGGTCGCTTTGGCACCGTAGAGAGGGGTGTCGTTTGTTCATCGACCGGACCGGACGTATGCACAAAGTTGTATAGTGCTAATGGAAACGGTAGAACATGTTGATCATCTTTAAGCGTCACGGTCATACGTGATACATAGTGGAATAGTCACGTGTTCTCGGTTTAACGAGCTAGACGCTCATAAGAGCATTCTCTACCATGTTTAAAAGGTTAAGATGGACTTTAGCATTGAAGGGAATAACATGAACCCTCAAAACACATGAGCTTGTAAAGAACCAATTGCATCTCAACTACCACATAATTTAACTTTTTGATAGTGAACATCTAGGTTGGAAATTAGTTTTGATACAAACGAACATATGAAACAAGTAAGGAGAGGGTTGCCATATAGAGCTTATACCCCCTCAACTGAGAGGGCAACAAAAAAGAGTAAAACGGGTTGAGTATTAAGCCTTTCTTACATCGTAATGGTTGGACGGTGAAGTTTTTGAAATTTTCTTTTACAGTGTATCATCATTGGGTAGAATATATTTTTGAACCACTTTTCTTAGTAAACTTGTCATTTTAGCCAAACAAGGATTTTGGTGCTAGAGCTATACTTTCTTTCTGTTAAACCCTGCATATAAAGCATATTCAAACTCTTTATTCACTATTTAATTATGTTTTGCCAAAACCAAAATTCATTTTTTTTTCATTTCTTGCATTTTTGAATTAAGCAACTATGATATGATATGATTTGAAGATTCACTCTCAACTAATATTGGTTATAATTAATATACACCATCTTCAAAATCTCTAATTGCTTTGCCTTTTATTTTCTTATCTTATCTTGCATTCAAACTATTACACAATTCAGTTTTTTGTTAATGAACCATTTAGGTTTGAAATAAGTTTTAAAACAATGGAGCATATTAATGAAGCAAAAAATGTGCTACCATGTGACCTCTATACCGGAAGTTAATTTTGAAACGGGTTATTAATAAAGTTAACCGGTTGGTTATGAAAGAAAGAGAAAGTTGATGGGGTATTTCAAAAGCGTTTAATTCAATAGGATTTAATTAATAAACGTTTAAATAGTTATCTATTTGGTTTTTGAATGTTTTGCAAGTTTATTTAGTTGTTTGAATTACTATTTATGATGTTATTTAGTATAAATAGATGGCTATGACTATATAATTTCAGCTACTAGTATTAATCCCCTAAATACATTAACTACACTCACAAAAATTATCTTGTATATATGTTCTTACTAAGGGGAACTATAGATAATTAACTGATAGTTCCGGCATGCTACCGTTAACCTATGCATTTAAAGCGTATCCAAACGATTATCCACTATTGTGAAATATGACTGACTAGTATTTTAAATCGTTGGCTGGATGGTCATTTCTAACGTGCAAAAACGACAATGTTCTAATTTTTAGATTCTTTTAGTGCCATAATAATATAGAAGCTGAAAAGGAATTGGATGCAAGAAAACCGATTAACCGGTTACAACTCGTCCATGTTTCAGAAGTCCAAACTGGTTCGTAACCATTGGTTACTAACCGGTTTACACTGTACCGGTTAATAACTAGTTACGACTGATGCGTGCGTGCGTGTCTTATAACATATAAGAAGATGGAGTGATTTGCTTTTGCACAAGATCGTGTTTTAAATTTATAAAAGTGATTTCTACAAAGACTAAACACACACAAAATAGGCAAGTGTACCTATCGTATATGTAGAATAGTATTGGTAAGAACCAAGTATTGATCCGTGGACACAAAGGTTTCTAATAATAAATCGTTGTTTTGCTTTAATCGGAGGTTTTAATCATTTTTGGGGTTAATTTTTAACTTTTTATAAAATATAAATACTTATATATATATATATATATATATATATATAATATATAGGTGACCAAGATAAAAGATTCTAAACGAGTTGTTCAATTATGCGAAGGTTACCATCTAAGATCAAGAATCCACTCCATTTTAACATTGATAATTAATATTTGAACATGTGATAAACTTACCGTAGCAATTTATGATAGATAGCTCCTTAAGCCTTAAGTGAGCATATTTGGCACTAAGGAGATGGTATGCGCATTTTAAAGTCCACCATTTCCTAATGTCATACCATCTCAATGATGTCAATTTAAGTTTGCAAGTAGTTTCGTAAAGTAGAAAAATTAGGATTGACTTCGATTTATCAAATACCAATTCTAACAACTTCGGGTGGTTGTAGTTCATCACACAACCTCCCCTTGGTTGATTTATGTAGGTTATAATTACACATTCCGTTAACATATGGTTTCTTTAACTAATTTGATATCCTAAGCAAAGCCATTTTCGGATTACCAAGGTTTAGAAAAATACACCATAACTTATATCTCATCATTTCTAAGTACAACATAAGGATCCATGTTTCGATAATGTATCAAAGTGTTTATATCTTTCAAGAACATGAATCGATCATGAACGATTGCCAATGAAATTGACAACCACCAACTTTGAATTAGTGATTTAAGATGGTGAAACATTTCTCATCAAAAGATAATTGTAATATAACAATGTACTTTACTAGACTACATCACATGTCTTGATTAATTATCAAGTAAAACAAAGCTTCTTCATAGATTTTAGATGGTAAAAGGAGTTTAGCTCATAATGAGCATAGTGATAAACATTAAGATGATTGATAATAACAAATACATGATTAAACTTGGAACAATCTAACCAAATGTAGATTAATCTTTCTTCTTAATGATGGTAATGATGGTTGATGATGATGATTGGTGGTGATGACCTCCAAACCTTCAAACTCTTCACTAGATCTTCAAAGTGAGTGTTAGTGTATGTTTTTATAAGTGAAAACTGGAGAGAATTCTTTTCAAGGCACACCAAATGAGTGCAACATGAGCCACTATTTATAGGCAATCTGGATGGTGAGGTACGGCCCCGTGCTTGATGAGCACGCCCCCGTGCATTTTTATGATATGTGCCAGATTTGTTTTGTCTTTTGTGTGAGGTGGCAACGGCCCTGTGGTTGGTAGGCACGGCCCCGTTCTTTTTAGTGACATGTGCCAGATTTGTTTTGTCTTTTGTGTGAGGTGGCAACGGCCCCGTGGTTGGTAAGCACGGCCCCGTGCTTTTTAGTGACATGTGCTCAATTCTTCTTTGTCTTATCTGCATTCTCGACCACGGCCCCGTGCATGTTGAGCACGACCCCGTGCTTTTGCTTCCTGATTTTGTCTTTTCTAGTGTCAGAAGCATGGGGGCGTGTTTCTTGAGGCATGGGGACGTGTTTCTTTGTTTTCTTCTGTTTTTCTTCGTCTTTTTACTTGTTTCTTCGTTTGGGGCTTGGTTTCACCTGAAATTATGTTTTATTATGATAAGTAGCCTTTTATGCTATGTTATTAGATAGAAATTGCAGTTTTTAGAGATTATTTGATGCCGAAAAGATGTATATTTCTATGTACATCAAACATCCCCACACTTGAACATTGCTTGTCCTCAAGCAATCTTCTTATAAACATCCTCTAAAAACAACAAGCTTAGAATATAACCATCCCTTAAGTGAGCTCCAAGAAGATGAAACAAAATAGCCAATCTTTATGTTAGTGATAAATAAGAGAGAACTTTTGTTTTTATGAGCTTCTGTTTATGCAAAATATCACGTTCTCACAATGTTCACTCACACTCGGTTTTATATCTGATCATACCTGTGATGTATGTATGTGAACACTCTTAGCCAAAATGCAACTTGTGATAAATAAGCTTGTAACAAATTCAAATCTCCATCTTTTTGAAGGGTTGTATAGATCAGAAGGTAAAAGGGTTTGGTGTGAGTAGGGATTTGGTATTTTGTTTTGGTTCAAAGGTTAATGAAGATGGTAAATACAACTTCTACTGATTGTTGGGAATCTTGAGATGTCTTCAATGGCTAGCTCCTTTTCTCCAAATCGTTTTTTTTTATATATATATACCTAATGACTCTTTTAAGGTCAGATCGTCAAGTCCAGTTTTGTCGAGGATGTGGATCAATTCTTCCTCAATCCTATTCTGAATATAACTTCCAACTCTAATGGATCGTTCGGCTTTGAGCCTAATAGCCCCCACCCTCATTAGTTCGGTATATTCATGTTGAGACCGAGTTTGACTTTTTCTACATCTTCCTTCGTGGGACCAGTTTCCGCAACCTAAGCATCGTTCATATCTTTTGGCTCTTCTTTTCATTGCGTTTTTGGAAATTCCACAGAATGGTGGCCTTTGTTCATTTTGGCGCCACTTTTTCCTCACCTCATTGCTAAAGAGAAAGATTCTTTCCCTAAGTTCTGGAGGCAACCTAGGTTTTGTGAAGTGTATGCAGCAAAGGAAATTGAAATCGAAAGAATGCATTTTCAGTTCTTTAGGGTCTGCCGGTAAAAGACCAGTGTTGTATTTTACCGGTGAAAGTGGGTAAAGTGATCGGGTTTTTGGTTTTGTAATGGTTTTGATGGAATTGTGTAAATATTACATTCTTCCTTATACAATTCTTCGTGCGGTCTTAAAATGAATAATTGCGACAAGTTCTAAATCACACGAGACATATGACTCACTCAAAGCTTCCGAAAAAAATATTTATATGACATGAGGTTTATCTCACAGTAACGGAGAATTGGGTATTAACGCCATATTTTGCATAAACTTATTCTCAATATTACAAAACTTCTTCTTACTTTTTTCACTTTTATGTAATGATTGATTATTTGCAAAAAAATTTCTTGGTTTTCTTTTTAGGTTTAGAATAATCTTTGTTTGCTGCAAAAATATTTGTTTTGGAGAATTTTTTTAATTAGTTAGACAAGCAATTGTTCAAGTAATTCCCCTCCCCACACTTGAATCTCACATTGTCCTCAATGTTACAAGATTCATGAAAATATAAAAATTCTAATTGAGTATTCTGGTTAAAGATGGAGAGTTACTTCCCTATGTCTTAACGAAATTTCGACAGAGCGTCCCCTGTTTTTCGTCCGTTTTCCTGTTTTTGTACCTGTATAAAACTGCAAACATCCACAAACAACCAAGCATAAACTGCTGAAAATTGGGTATGGAATCATCCATCCCTTTGCCCTATCGGGCTAAATTAGTATCTAACATAATGTCTTTGGCACCCACGGCCATAGAAGTATCCAAACCAACATAAACACAAACAAACAAGTATGATGAAAAGTAAATTGTTTAAAACACACATAATAAGTTCATAAAATACTACCAACCCATGCCCGTGACCGACCTACCAGTGCCGCCAGTCATCAGTTACCCGTGTCCGGGTCAAACGGTCCCCACATCCTGTCCATGCGATAGCCCAAATGATCAATCTCTCGCCTCGTCTCTGCATATTCGGCTGCTCGCTGTGCATCTGAGGCAGCCATCTGCTCTGTAATCCTGTTAAATGAGGCGGTAGTGTTAGCTGAGAACTGATCAATAAGTACATAAATACCCTCGAAAGAGTATCGGCTATCGTGTGACGAACTGGGGCCGGCCCCTGATGAAGATGGGCCTCCACTCTGATGGTAAGCACGGCGGCGGTGTTGTCTGGGTGGTGACTGTCGTCTCTCATGCACACCCGGGCTGATTTGCTGAACCATCTGCATGCTTTCACAGTAATCAAGGTTGAGAGCTATCAGGTCTGGGCTTGGAGTTCCTTCTGTGTCTGCACCATAGGCCCTGTAGAGATTGTAGATCCAAGGACCACCGAAGATCGGGGTATTTCCTCGGGCAGTAGCATTTGACATGAAAAGTTTGCAAAATAGCATAGTGATATTGCATGGCAGTTCGTTTTTCATGCAGTACAATGCCCAAAGATCCCTCAGGTTGACAACCCCTTCACTCTGTCCTCGAGCTGTGACGGTGTGACTCAGCAAACGGTGGATGTACCTTATGAGCGGGTCACGCACTGCTGTGCTTTTTGAAACGCTCGGTTTATACCTTGCTGTTCCATAACTCAACTGCTCCAAAGCTTCTTCCCTTATTGCACCTGCATCAGCTTCATCATCCTCTCCTTCATCTGTAAATGTTGTTTTGGCCTCAAACCAGATTTCTGAGTCAGTTTCCTCGGTCGTGTAAATTCCCAGATCGACTCCTAGTTGGGTGACTGAAGTGTTATGCCATACACCACCACATCGGAATTCGATTGCCTCGTTATCCCACATATCAAACCTTTTCTTCTTCATACTGAACGAGGCCAGGAACTCCTTTGTAACTTCTGTCACTGAATCCCCCGTTTGCCCCAAAACTTGTCTCCAAGGTCCCTTCACGATGTTTTGATAACGATCCCATTGGTTGACATGTCTCAGAGTTTCTTCACACGCATGGAAGTTGGATTCCGGGTACCTTTTGTTGAGATAAGTTAATCTCGTGTTTTCCTGACAGTCTTTGGTCTTGCGGTTTCCGAAGACTAGGTATGCATGAACTTCATCCCCATACTCGGCCATCTGCAATTTACACTTAAATTAGTCAAAATCGTGAAAGATTTTCAATTTGCTGAAACAGAGAGCAAAGCACGGCGGTGTGCTTTCAGAAGCACGACCCCGTGCTACTGCCTCTGGTTCAGTTTCCTTTGATGTTGGACTTTTTGGTTGATCACGACTCGTGTTGTTGTGGGCACGGCTCGTGTTTCTAATATTTATTTCTAACTTACACATACTCGAACCTTCGTTTCCAACCGGGTATATTAATTAGGTTTAATGGTGTGTCGGTTATTTATGCTAATACCCTAAACCCGAATTGAGTCATTCAATTAAACCCTAACAATCAATCATTCAATAATTTATTCATCATATGCAAGCAAAATAACCCATACCCCTTTCGGGTTTGACCCGATTCGGTCGATTTGAGCGATTTTAGGGTTAATCTAAACCTAGAATGACGAATTTGAATAATGCGATTGTTAAATTAACATACCTTAGGTTTGGAATTGAAGATTTGATGAAGAAATCAGCAAAATATTTGAAGGTCGGTGGTTTTTCGGTTCAGAATGCAGTGATATTAGGGTTGGATGTTGGAGAAAGTTATTTTATTAGGATAAAACTTGTAACTTCTCTATGACTAAAAACACGGCCCCGTGCTTTTAGAAACACGGTACCGTGCTGCTTAGTGCAGACAGTATTGTTTTGTTTATTTTGTTTGTCGAGCTTGGTTTGTTTTAACTGGGTTTTTATTTTCTGGTTATTTTAACATGGTGATTAAAAATCCTAGATTTCATTAAAACATAAAGACATAATTAAAGATAGATGAAATGAAAATTACAACAACAATTCTCGGGTCCTAACACATAGTACTAGCTGGAACAACTTAAACACGAAACGAAGTCAGAACTTCAATGGCCACCACCCCCGAACAAGTCCTGGATGTGTGGTGGTGCTCGTTTGGCTTCCAAAAGTTCGTCAAGCTTTTTGTTGAGCGTGAAGAGTTCTCGGTTGAGAAAGTTAAGTTTGGAAGTCACATCTTTGTGGTGGCCATCCACAACATGGAAGTTCTCAAACCTGAGTAGGTCGACTTTGTTAATCAACTCAACTACTCGAGCCTCGGTTTGCATGTTGCTCTCAACTTGATCTCTTACAATGCATTGGAGTCTCATGATTTCCTCCTCAAGAAAGGAAGATTCATGTTGTTTCCCCTTTCTTCACTGGCCTCCATTCAACCCGTTTTCCTTCCATTTAGGTAGGTTGTGTTTGGTGTAAATAGAATAGTGAATTTATTGGTTAGTCGCTCTAATTGCCGATCCGCATGGTCGAATGATTGCATAGTGTCTACTCGTTGCTCCTGAAGTACGAGTGAGGGGCAAAACACATGTGTCTTGGTTTGGTTATGCCTCATGTAGTTCATAATTATCGTATTCTTTGCTACCTTACTATGGGTCAAACGATTACTTGTTTATATTTAACGTATACATGAAACGCTTTTGAGCGAAAATGTTATACACACTTTAAATGGTAAAACCTGTGAACTCACCAGCATTATGTTGACATTTCAAAGTATGTTTTTAAGGTACTTAAGCACAATCACTCAAGAGGAAAGCGTCGTAGGATAACATGCACACAAGTGTCGGATACACATTTTGTAGTATTTTACTTGTATAACCCACGTCTTGGGTCATATGGGCAAAATCTTAGAAACAATGTCTTTTAATAAATGTTTTGAGACTTAAACGTTTATTTTGGGATGTAAACTCTGAATTTTAACTAAGTATCCAATCTGTGTGTTTGTGTTTGCAATAATAATATGCTTTGACAACCACATTCGTCACCCCTCGCGATTCCGCCGAGGCAGGGTGTGACAGATTGGTATTAGAGCCATTGGTTATTGCGAACTAGGAGTCTAAATGAATTTGGTCTATAACTAAATGACTTTTCAAAAATGTTTTCATAAATAAGTGGTTTGTTAAAGCATTTAAAAAAACAAAAAATCAAGTGTCCTTTCGAAATCGTTTTCCGTTACTTGTGCTTAATCGTTACATACGTGTTGCATGTAGATTACCATGAAATTTTTTTACATCTACTTGTGAATAATTGTGTGTATAATCCCATGCATCTTACCTTAATTATTTTGTACGGATATGGTTGTCACAGCATGTCGTCTAGCAGTCACCTCATTGAGATCACAGATTCTGAGGATGAGTTGACTGAGTATCACTCCACCGCTGATCCCTCTGAGCATCACTCATCCTCCGAGCAGCCCGAGCCCCACCCCGTGACTGAGGATGAGTCGGAACCCTTCGAGGATGATGAGCCTGTCGATGCCCCCGATGCTTTTGATGACTCGATTGTCCCTGATATCCCTATTGACCCTGTTTTCCCAGCTATTCTTGATGCCCCTGCCGCCCCATTTGCCCCTATCGTCTCTGATGACTATGCTCAGGATCAGACTCACCGACCCCGACAACGATTGCGTTTTCGCAATCTTGCCCCTTCTCCATTAGCTCCAGGGGAGCCAGCATACTGTTACCACAAGAAAAACAGAGGTCCTCTGAGGATGATGGCGCCCAGGAAAACCACTCAACTTCTTGCTAAGAGGACGTTAGCCTTTCTTTCATTAGATGCCGAGCCGCCTAGTAAGAGACGCCGTGACCGCACTTATATCAGTACTATTCTGTGGATGCCTCGCACGCTTACTCGTTGGAGAGACTTGGATGGCATATTAATAAATTGTACTTACAGTTGGTCTATCTCCACATCAACAATATCTCTTTTTCTCATTTCATTTTGCTTCTCCATCGCACTAGATGTAAAAACAAGTGAGAATGTTTGGTGAGTTTGGCACTGTTGAAGAAGTTCGTATAATACATCAACTAGCTTAATATACGAGGAGCGCTGAAGTCAAAATGAAATCAGTAAATGAGTTTCAAAGTTTTGATTGTTCTTTTGAATCATTTTATTTGATAAAGTTGTGTTATATCTAATGTTATTGCTATTTATCTTTCACTTAGAAATTAGAAAAAGAAAGATACACATAATATTGATGGAAAACTAATTCAAAGTAATGATTTTTCATGGTAAGCTAATTATTTTATAATCTTAATATATTGGTAATCATTGTTTTGACAAAACTTATTAACATTGGTAGCAATTTTTTTTTGTAACAGACATGTAAGGCCTTTCTAGTTTTAGTCTTTTGTATTTGTAACATGAATTTTGTGTATGTTTTGTTTAACTTATCTTTGTATGTTTGGGCCCAAGGCCATTTGTATTTGAGCCAATTAGGCCGTTTATAATATATTATGTGCATGAGTACACACAATATATAAGAGTGTGCGTATCTCATACACAACAGAACGTTTTGAAAAACCTTATCCTATTACTTACAAACTCTCTCTTCTCTCTTATTCTCCATGGCAATAATATCAAACAAGATCTGAGATCTCGGTCCTAACTAGTTGTTTCCACCAACTAGTGTAGAGGTTGATCCAAGATAACTAGTAATAGTTGTGTGAGTTGTTAGATCTGGTTAAGTGACCTACAATTGGTATCAGAGCTTTCGGGCTCTACTAGTTGTAGATCTTGGGTCTCAACCTTGGATTTTGGTCTTGTTTGTGTCAAAAGACGGAATTTCAAGTAGGTTAGTGGGTTTACGGGTTCATGAAAAGTGTTCAAAAGTTCATGAAAAGTATGTTCAAGCTTCAAAGATTCAAAAGTTTGTGTTAAAAGTACAAGTAATTTGGGTTAAAGAGGTTATAAATCTTTATAAAGTGGTGCTTGAAAGTGTGAAAACTTCGGGGTTTGTGAAGATCCATAAAGGGTCAAAGTTGAAAGTAGTGACATTCACCAAAAGGGATTTCCTGGAAAAAGGTGGCAGAAAATTACTCACTATACTTTCCTAAAGTACAGATTCAATTTGAATCAAGTGTGTATTCGAATCGAACCACCATTTGATTCGAATACAGATTGTAATCTAATCGAACTCAAGCTTAATCAAATTGAATCAAGTCAGTCTGTTAGAATCCAGTGACCATTCGATTCGAATACAAGTTGAAATCAAATCGACTCCGGATTGCATTCGAATCGAATCATCTTCTAATCGAATCGGATACCCCTTCGATTCGAATATAACCTAATTCAAATAGATCATTTGATTCGAATATCAAGTCATTCGATTGTTTTATACTTAATCATTTTTTAGAAACTGCTTGTTCATTCGAATACCTTGCATTCAATTACTTTACATTCGAATACTCATCATTCGAACAGTTTGTATTTGTGTTTTGAGCAGAATTTAGTGTGCTTGTGTTTGATCTTATAGTTGTTGGAGCAATAGCCAACCCAAGTGCAGAAATCAGTAGCGAAGCTGTAAGGAGTTGTGTGATGTTTGAATACGATGTTGAAACTACAATAAAGCCTCCAAAGCTAATGAATTGGGATAGTGACTTTGACGAATTCAAGTGGAGATTTCAGAACTACCTTAAAATCATTGACTATAATCTCCTTAGACCGTTCGATTAAGGTCCTTATACTCCCACATCTTAAACTGTCGATGGTGATGTTCTAAAAGAAGGTAGCCGATTAAGATGATATTGACAGATGGATGCTTAATGAAGACAACAGGGCATTAGGTGTTCTTAGTGTATGTCTCTCGCATGAAATTTCTCTAACCTTGAGGGACTACACCACAGCTAAGTCTCTTTGGGATGCCTTAGTAAGCAAATTTGATGGAAATCTTGAAATGAGAAACAACAAGAAGGGAACGTTGAAGGGAGAATTCAACATGCTCAATCATGTTCAAGGTGAATCAGTTGCTAATCTTATTAAGATATTTGAAGCCTTGATTACCAAAGCTAAAAGTGCCGGTATTGAATATGATCAAGTTGAAATCAATGACAAGCTACTCAACTCTCTTCCTTATGGCTGGAACAATAGTGTCATTACAATCAAGAGAACTACTAATCTTTAGATTACCAGCCTTGCTGACTTGACCTCCGTCATCAAGTCTTTTGAATTGGATGAAAAATTAAGAATGGGTAATCACATTAGTTCTCTTTCTAAAGCTAGTATGACTACTGGAACATCTGTAAGCACATAATTCATATGTCAAGCTCACCCTGCTACTCACAATGAAAATTCAGCTTTCAAGACCTCTTCTATACCTCAATCATCATCAAGCTCAAGCTCCAGTTCCTTTCAAAATGCAGTCGACAAAGTCATTGCACAAGCCTTAAAGGCTCATGGGATCAAAGCATCATCAAGCACTTAAGCTTACTCTGCCCCTCAAACCATCTCAATTGATGACTCCAGCATAGCACTGTTTCATGCCTTTATGGCAAGCCACGAGGAGTTACTGCAAAGAAAGCTGCTTCCTCCTTCATTTGAGCAAGGGGATCTTCCCGAGATCAACAAGAAATATCTCAAGAAAATGGACATCAAGTACCAGATGGCCATGGCTGTTCACAGAGCGTCAAACTTTATGAAGAAGTATGGGATGAATAGCTTCAAGGATGCTGATGGGAAGAACATCGGGTTTGACTTTTGAGAAGGACAAGCTGCGTTGCTAAAAATGCAACGAACCTGGCCACTTTGCTAGGGAATGTACAAATCCACCTATGGCTTCTGAATGACATCAAGATCACTGAGGTGTCCGACAATGAAGGTGGTAAAAGGCCCGAAAAGGCACGTTCCAAGTTACTCATCGAAGCCAAGAGTTCCAATAATTGGTCAAGGAAGTGGATCCAAGGGAAACTTCAAGTCGAGCTCAAAGGCCATGATCACAAGAACTGCTGAATCAACTCAACAGAGAGCATGACCAATTTGAGGAGTTGAATAATCCACTGACCTTTGCTGAAATGGCCTTCACTGATCAAGCAAGCACCTGGTCAAGCACTGCTGATGGAATACCTACACCTACCTCTCTCATTCCCGAGGTACACAAACTTTGCTCACAATCTTGCATAGATAAAGTCTTACACTATAGAAACCATAATGCTAAAATTTTAGATCAAATTCATAACATTAAGTGTCAGAATGATGAACTTATAAAGGCTGAAAAGATCTACGCTACTAGGATTAAAACTCATGGTAATGATATGGCTAAACTTAGTGAAAAAGTTTTTATAACTAAGAAATTAGTTGAACATCATGAAAGACATGTAGTTAAGTTAAATGTAAAAATTTTCAAGTTAGAGCTAGATTTAGTCCAAAGAAAAATTACCATTGAGAACTTTGAGTTAGCCTCTGAAAAACTTAACAGGATATTTGGGGAACAGATGGGGTTAAATATAAAGATAGGAAAAGGCTATGGTAGTACTGCAGTTCCACCTCCTTTTAATGATAACTATACTAGCCTTCCTCACTTTAGCTTTAATTCCCCACATGAGGATGAAATTTTCTATGGTGTTGGTCACGTGCCAGAACCAATAACATTTTTTCCTACAGCTCACAAGACAGTCGATCCAGTTGTTCTCTCAGTAAGTGCTAATGGTTGTTCATCTTCTTCAGCAGGTGGTGTAGAAGAAAGTGATTGTGTGGAAACAAACAAGGGTTGTGGAGATAAAAAGATTTTGAATTCACTTTTTGATTCGCATGTGAATCTAAAAACATATATTGTTAACCCAGTCTGTAATAATAGTTCTTTTAAAAAAATTTTCAACAATCATATAATTGGTGAGAGTGTTCATGTTGGCACTTCTCTTAATGTTGAGAATGAAAATGGTGTTTTCTCTTCTGATAGTGATTGTGAAACTGTTTTTTGATGCAATTGTCTATAATAGAAATGCGCAAGAAAAGATATATGTGAATACAAATTACCTAGCTGTTCATCAAGTGATTGTAGGGTTGAGGAAATTAAAGTAAATAAAAATTGTTTCGAAAATTAAAAGGCAAGTACCTCGAGAAAATATGTTCCACCTCACAGAAACAATTTTTATCAATCAATCTTATCAACCTCAGCTATACGATCAGTTTGATAATAGCTACCATGGTTATTATCCATAAGATTATGTCAACTCTTTCTATTCAAATATTTTTGATGATTGGGGTTATAAATCTGACAACTTGTTTGTTCCGTTCCAAGCATCACCTTATTCACCACAACCCATGCATTATAATTATGACGGATTCTATAGGGATGAAAGGAAAAGACTCTGTTATGCATGTGGTAACCCGTCTCACATTGCAAGAACTGGTCGAAAATGCAAAGAGAAACGAATAGTCAGTTTAATCTATTCTGTTCCAAAGCTAAACCAAGCTCAAGAACAAGAAATGATCGATCTGATAGTTCTGCCAGTGAAATGGATGTGAGATCCAAAAATAAGAAAAACAGTAAAACTCCTTTCTGGATAACTAAGAAGGAGAGAGAAAAAAGGAATTCTAAGACTAAAAGTCTAAAAATTCATAAAAAGGAAATCATAAAAGAAATCCAAAGATTAAGAAATCTAAGGATTTTGTTTTTTAACCAAAAAGAAGACAGTCTAGAAAAACTTCCAAAAACAGGAAACCTGCACGTGCATGGACTCCTAGAGACCGTTCTTCTGATTCGGACACGTCCCAAAACTTCATAAATCATCATGAGAAAATAAAATTTGACAACTTTGTGGTTGACCATCCTGAGACAACTAAGTCTCGGGAACCCGTATCTAATTAAGCTGTTAATGTGTGCAGGGTTAGCCAAGACAGCATGCAAATAGTATTTGGTACTTGGACATGTGGCTGTACCCGACACATGACAGGAGATGAATTCTTGCTGTTCGTCGTTAAACCGTTTGATGGTGGATACGTTTCTTTTGCCGGAGATATGGGAGGGAACATTACAAAACAAGGAAAAGTGTCAAATTGAATCCTGACTTTCGATAACGTCAATTTGGCGGAGCAGCTGAATCACAATCTGCTTAGTGTTTCGCAAATCTGTGACCGACAGTACTCCACATTATTTACTGAAAATGAATGCTTGATTCTTAAACCAGGTTTCAGAGTCCCAGAAGAATGGATATTGATGCGTACTCCGAGGCATAATGATGCTTATATAATAGACATGAATAACTCTTATTCACGTAAGACCGCTTCATCTTTATTATCAAGGGCCTTGATGAACAATTCATCTCTATGGCATAGACGTCTTGGCCATGTGAATTTTAAAAACATAAACAAATTGGTTAAAGGAAACATGTGATGGGATTGTCTGTTAAATCTTTCTCTTGCATTGAAAAATGTATTTCATGCTCTATATGCAAGCAACACAAGCTCCCTCACAAACCCAAAATGGTCAACTCCATAGATTCCATTCTTCAGCTGTTACATATGCATTTGTTTTGTCCTATCCATCCGTTGGAAATTGGCCGAAAAGCTAATTGTCTTGTGATTACATATGACTTTTTCCATTTCTGCTGAACATTCCTTTTAGGGCACAAGGACGAAACCGCCTAATTTCTGATCAAGTTCTTTACTTTAGTGGAGAGACAAACAGATAAGAAGGTCAAGTGTATAAGGAGCGACAACGAAACTGAATTTTGCAGCAGAACAGTAGACAACTTCTGCAGTTAAAATGGAATAGAACGCCATTTTAGTGCACCATATACTCCTCAACAAAATGGAGTTGCTGAACGTCGAAACAGAACACTGATTGAAGCTATGAGAACAATGTTATCAGACTCCAAACTTCCACTGTTCTTTTGAGGAGAAGCCATCAACACGGCTTGCTTCATTCAGTTTCGTGTACTCATTAACAAGCGTCTGAACAAGACTCCACATGAAGTCTACTACAAGACAAAGGCTGATGAGTGTTATTTTGTTGGGTACGCTTCTAACAAAACCGCTTATCCAGTCTACAATAAGAAGACCAAGCTGATATTGGAATCCTTTAATGTTGACTGGCCAGAGCTAAATTTTACTGATGCGCGCACAGGACCAGATTGGCTATTTGATTATGATTACTTGTTCAACCAGTTTCGCGGCATGTCTATTCCACAACCTGCAAATACTCAAGTTCCATCTTCTTCACAAGAACCCTTATTGATGCAATCTTTAATCAACAGTCTGTCTGAGGTGGATCTCTCTATTGGACCACTCAACATTCCTGCACCGCCTGCAATTCCTCCTCCGCCTCCACCTCAAGAAAAACAATCAAGTTGTTAACAATCCCGCTCCTCAAACTTCCGACTCAACTTAGATGGTCGAAGTTGAAGATGTATCTGACACCGATTCAGATGACTCATTTCAGTCTGCTGGCAATGTGGAACAACACCAGACTGAACCCATGGCAGATCTTCAAGCAGCCCCTAGCGTGGTAGAATATGTTGCCACACCTCCCACTAGAAATGAAACTGTTCAAGTTGCTACTACCGTTGAAGAACATGTTGCTGGTGATTCTGACCACACTGCAATAACTCCCTTCAATACCACCGTTGTTCCATATGGTGAACATCTCTGGGAAGAACAAATTGCTCAAGAGAATAGGGTTGATCAACCAGACTCTATTCTATAAACTGCCGATTTCTGGAAAACGCTCCTCGCATTTTATCATCCCATTGAGAATCTCTCTGTCAATCTTCAAGCAGATCCAGTCACCATTGTTGTAGACATTCCTTAGTTACCCATTCACCTACGTCATCCCTCAGAGAACATCATCGTTTCTCCATATGTTGGCATCCAAACGAGAAGCAAATCTGGTACCATTAACAAATGTGTTTTCGCATGTTTTATTTCGCAGGCTGAGCCAAAGGACTATAGAGTGGCCCTAAAATAATAATCGTGGGTTGAGGGTATGCAAGAAGAACTGTTACAATTAAAGAAGCTTCATGTTTAGAGACCGGTCTAGATGCCGCCAAACAAGAAACCCATTGGAACAAAGTGGGTTTTCGGAAACAAGAAAGATGATAAAGGGGTCATTTCAAGAAACAAAGAAATACTAGTTCTGCAAGGTTTCTCTCATCGTAAAGGTCTTGATTATGATGAAACTTATGCACCTGTATCTAGGATCGAGGCAATTCGTGTTTTCTTAGCCTATGCCCCGTACATGAATTTCAAAGTGTATCAAATGGACGTGAAGACCGCTTTCTTGTACGGAAAAGTGGAGGAGGAGATCTACGTGAAGCAACCACCAGGTGTTGAGGATCCTGATCGTCCAAACCGTGTTTACCGTCTTGATAAAGCTCTTTATGGCCTGCACCAAGCACCTCGTGCATGGTATGCTACCTTATCAGAACACTTTTTAAAGAACGGCTATAGAAGAGGAGTAATCGATCAAACGCTATTTATCAAGAAGGTGAAGGGTGATCAGATCTTAGTCCAAGTGTATGTTGATGACATTATCTTTGGATCTACTTTTGATAAACTATGTAGAGAGTTTATCGAGGTCATGCAAAGCCGGTTTAAGATGAGCTCGTTAGGAGAGATGACTTTATTTTTGGTTCTTCAAGTTGAAAATAAGGAGGACGGAATTTTAATTCATTAAGAAAAGTATGTTCGAGACATCGTCCAGAAATTTGGGTTCAAAGACTCCTCTCCTTTTCTCACCCCGATTGCTACCAGACTTGTGCTTCCTCCAAATCCATCGGGAACTCCAGTAGATCAACATCTTTACAGATCCATGATCGGCTCCCTAATCCATCTCATTGCCAGCAGGCCGGATATCATGGTCCATGTCTGTCAGTGTGCCATATATCAATGTAATCCAAAAGAATCCCACCTAACCGCTGTAAAGAGAATCTTTCGGTACCTAAAGGGAAGCCTTGCTTAAGTATTTGGGATCCCAAAGACTCCCCTATGGTGCTGCATGCTTACACCGACTGTGATTATGGGGGATGCAAACTTGATCGAAAGTCAACATCTGGTGGATGTCAATTCCTAGGTGATAGGTTGATCTCCCGACAATGCAAGAAACAAGTCACTGTGTCCAACTCCACTGCTGAAGCAGAATACATTGCTGTATCTGCTTGCTGTTCACGAGTGATATGGATCCAGCATCAGTTGCTGGATTACGGTTTGAATTTCTTTAGCACCCCCATTAAGTGTGATAATGATGCAGCGGTTTGTATTGTCAAAAACCCGGTCCTACACTCAAAGACAAAACATATTGACATCCGTATGCATTTCATTCGTGATTTTTACGACCGGAAACTTGTCACAATTGAACGGGTCCATACCGATTACAGCTTTGCAGACCTGTTTACAAAAGCCTTTGATCGTGCTCGATTTTTGTTTCTTGTTGAGTCCCTTGGCATAATATCTATTTTTCAAAATTAAGTTTTTTTTTGTTTTTTTTTTAAATTTTTCTTTAATTTTAATTTTAATTTGTTTTAAATTCTATTTTCTCTTATTTTATTATTTTATTTTTCTTTTATTTTTATTTTATGTTTATTTTATTTTATTTTAAGATTACTTTTACTTTACACAGTAGTTTAATCTATTATGTTTTAATTTTATATTTTTGTACAGAAATTTGTAAATATTTTTCAAATATGTCACAATTTTAAAGGGAGAAAATGAGTTAAGTATAACTCACCAAAAAGATTTTTAACTTCTATTTGACTTACCAAAGATATTTTATTTTGTCAAGAAAATCAGAAAAGATTCAAAAATATATTCTCTCGTTTAAAGGGAGCTCCTTGTAAGAGGGAATCAGATAATATAAAAAATTCTAAAATTTGAGAAATTGATCCGACCTTTGGAAAATGATAAGAATTTGTCTTACGATCCTAGCACATGAAAAGAGTAGATCAAAAGCCAACAAGATAATTGATTGATGTGTAAATAGGCTTGACAAATGAGTAAGTATCATAGTGATATTAACTTAAATACTCGCTTATGCTAGTGGTTATACTCTTATGAAACGGTTGCCGACTCCAATACAAGTCATATCGATGAAGGCTAAAATGTTAATAGTCAGCCATAACGAGCTCGTTAGTGATTGGTCACAATAAAAATTATTTACTGCTTAAGATTCAAATATTAAAAAATATCAAAAAATATTAAAGCAGAAAAACTGCAAAATGCTCAAAAATTATTCAATCAACAACAAAAATGTTAATAATTTATCAAACAAAAAGGGTTTGATAATTAAAGAATCGGAATTATAATAGAAAGACATACTAATCAAATAAGGATTTTATTTGAATCTAATGAAAATTGTATTCAAATCGAATGGTCATTCGATTCGAATGTTCAACACTTGTGAAATTCTAACTGATTCAGATTAGATCAAAATTAATATTCCCTCAAAAGAGTTATTTACCTCTGATTCGATTCGAATACTCTTGCCTTAGACTTTTCTATCAAAACTTCATACTCATTCTATTCGAATACTTTGTACTTAGTCAGTTTTCTGTCCTTTATCAAGAACTTGTATATAAACTTTGTAAAGTTTTATTTTAAGTTTGATTTACTTTAAGTTTATACTTTGCACATAGTTTTAACTTAATAACTCAATTATCAACACTAATGTTCATTTTCTCTCTTATAGGGTCATAATAGCTCTTGCTCCTTGGAAAACCCGAGAAAGAGAAAGTATAAAGTGCTTATGTCAATAATCAAGGGATTACAAGAGTGTCCTCTATCCTATGCAATCTCTACTGACTCTGAAGTTCATTATTTAAGGGTAGAACAGTTCTAGACCAAAGTAAGATCTAAGAAGGGTAGTTCCAAGATCACATCCAAGGTAGATGGATTGACTGTGGTGGTTATTGAGGAAGTTATTTGACAAGCTTTACAAATCAAAGACAATGCAAATGACCCATTCGCTACTTTCACCAAGGAAGATTTAGTGAGCTTTTGGAGGAGATAGGGTATGATGTTAAGTGGTCAACTTGCGAGAAGAAGCATCAGCCTGTTTATTGGAAGCTTCTATTTCACATGGTGGCAAACTGTTTATCTTTTCAAAAGGGTGGGTTTGACAAGTTGAATGCAGGCTGGGTTGGAGTGATGTTTTGCCTAACACGCAAGAAGAAGTACAACTACTCGAGGCTATTCTTCAAATATATACAACTGAATGTGCTTGCAAAGAATAGAATAATGATGCATCCCAGATTCATCCAGTTGATATTAGATCACCTGCTTCCTGACACACCAAAGCCGGTGCACACTGATGAAGTTGATGAGGAAGGAAATGCTTTTGAAGTATATGAACCTTCTCACGTGAAGGTGATCAGACAATCTGCTATGAGGGCTATCCTTGAGCCCTCTGGGAGGAGTACCTACAAGTTTAAAGGTGAAGAGCACAGTGTGAAATTTGGTCAGTTTTCTTAGACTGAAACGGATAGTGAGGAGACGAAGGAAGAGGAGGAAGGGGATGATAGTGGTGATGATCCTGATGATGATGATCGTCAGGATGAGGGTAATGATGAGGAAGAGGAACTTGAGCCTGTTGATGAACTGATTGGTGATACTGAGACTGAGATGGAGCACAGGTCAAAGAAGCACGATAAAAGAAAGAGGAAAGCTGGTGAATCCTCAAAGAAGTCTGTATTTGTTGATACTGAGGAGGAGGAATATGAGCCGGAGCGTCCGCTAAAACGCTTAAAGAGGGCCAAGGATTCCAAGAAGTTCTCGTCATCCAAAGTACCTTCTATTAAGGTATCGACTCACCAGTTAAGAAAGCCGTGGAAGAAAATAATGACAATAGTGATGACATCAACTATTCTCCTAACCTGGACACTCCGGTTAGAGAGAATGTAGAATCAACTATTGAGGAACCCGTTGTTACTCCATCCATCAAGACTGCTCAAAGGAAGTCTCGAAAAGGCATCAAATACTACAGTGTGAGCATGATGGGAAGCATTAGGTGGAGATCAAAATCGTACCATGACTCAGATCTTATTCTCTATGCAAAATGGCCCAAAGATATCAATATTCGTTGTGGAAATGGTGATCCGACATATCTCATCTATGGAGATATGCACACTTTGTCAGTCCTTGACATGAACTACCTCAGGAAAACTATAGCTGGAGACGACAAAAGGGACTCGGTGGAATCATGGTTCAAGCGGTTCTTGAAGCGAGAATGGAAGGCCGACTACCCGAAGTTCACAGTCAATCCGGGTAGGTCTTACAAGTCAAAAGAGACAAATCCTTTCACCAACAAGAGGTCCAAAGGTCGAAGATACAAGATGCCAGAAGATCATGGTGATCAAATCTGTCACGGCATGCCCTTTGAAGACGACTTTCTCTTTGATTTCATTGCTTGGGAGTTCGACAACGAGCACGGTGAAGTCATTATTCACTGTGACCGTACTCATAACCTACGGTTCTTTTACGAACAAGAACTGGCAGGATTCAGACTTAGCGACTTGAAGAGGCTAGTCAAGTCGCCTTTGTGTACGGTTGAGGATGTCCTTCGTGATAACACGGACGCCATCGTCAGAAAATTCAACAAGTTCGTCCAACTACTTGTTGAAAAGCAGCCCTTTAAAGATCCAGACGATGTCTTCGAGAACGAGGTCCGAGTGCGAGTAGTGATGGAAGTCAATAAAGCATATACCAAAGACAAGAGTGAGATTGTAAGGCATTTCTAGCTTTAGTCTTTTGTATTTGTAACATGAATTTTATGTATGTTTTGTTTAACGTATCTTTGTATGTATGGGCCCAAGGCCATTTGTATTTGGAGCCCATTGGGCCGTTTATAATTTATTATGTGCAAGAGTACACACAATATATAAGAGTATGTGTATCTCATACACAGCAGAACCTTTTGAAAAACCTTATCCTATTACTTACAAACTCTCTCTCCTCTCTTATTCTTCAAAGCAATAATATCAAACAAGATTCGAGATCTCGGTCCTAACTAGTTGTTTCCCCCAACTAGTGTAGAGGTTGATCCAAGATAACTAGTAATAGTTGTGTGTGTTGTTAGATCCGATCAAAGGACCTACAAGACACACCTGAAAAAGAATTCGTTTTAGAAGATTACGTAATGATTCGACCCATGCTGACCCTATCTGAAGTCAAGAAGAAAGATGATAAACTTGCTTATATTGTAAGTTTGCAAAAAGCTATTTTCGATATTGTTTACAGTTATATATGTTTTCTTTTCAAAAAAATCATAAATGTTGAATACTGGTTACACACAGGGCTATCAGAACCTATAGAGCTTCTTGCATGAATTTGATTACACAATAATTTGCTTTTTCCTCAAAAGTTGGTAAATATACGTTGTAGAAGGGTAAATGACCTTAACCGGTACAATACTAATAATAAGAATGGGGGAATTTACAATATTCAAAACCAATCATTTCTTTATATGTGGGATATGTTTCTGGAGAATGTAGACGGAAGGATATATGGGATTGAAAAACTAACAATTTATATTGAAGGATGGGAAATGTGGGAGATGGTTAAAAAAACTCATCGAGGGACCAAAATACATGATAATCACGTCGTGCAATATGTTTAATTTCACACGTGAAGACACGTTGAATGCAACTCCTGGGTAACGGTTTGATTGAAAAGTTGGTCTACAGGCTGATCAAGACCGTAGGCGTCATTACTTTATATGTCTTTATATTTGCGATATGTTTCCGGAGAATGTATCGGTATGATAAACCAATTTTAGTGAATGAAAGAAACATTTATTATTAAATCGTACTTACAGTTCCCCACAACAACACTACCTTTCTTTTTATGCTCTTTCTCCATAGTGGAAGATATGGCATGTGAGAGCTAGTTTATTTGTTAGCTGCATAACAAAAACATGATTGATGTATAATACTTTAGTGGTTTAACACAGTTACACAATTAACATTGCATGTGATTCCTAGTTTATTTATCTTATTTTGACACATTTACGCACATCTCATAATTAGGGGTGTCCAAAATGCCTGAACCCGATTAACCAGACCCATATAAGCTAATTAAGGTTGGGTTAAATATGATCAAAAAAAATTTTCGGATAATTCGGGTTGACCCGACAAACTCGAACTATTAATATGGTCGGGTTCGGGTTTATTTTTCTTTTATAAATAATCAGGTTTTGGGCTAACCAAATAACCAGAACTAGTTTACAAAGGCCAAATGCATACCCACCAAGCCTTTTAGTTATATTTTTGCACTTCTTTATATGAAAGGGTTAACCTCATAAAGTTCTAAAAATTGAATGTGGCTTTCACTAGTTTATTTGTAAACACGTCAAACAAATCGTTCAATCCATATAATGATTGCTAAGTTGAAAAGAAAATAGCAAATAAATAAAAGAAATAAAAGACGACCTTTTAAAAAGAAGTGTATATATTGGGATGGTATTGGTGATTACAAGTTTGCATATGATTGTGTTTTGTTGATATTTTGTTTTATGTTATTCGTTTAACTAGCTTTTAGCACGCGTGTTACGCGGATTACTTTAGTTTTGTTTAATTATTTTGTAATTATATTTGTCTAATTATTTATTTTAATTTTCAATTGAGTTTTGGTTTGATTGAATATGTATATATTAATGGGCTTTTTCAATTAAGATCAATAGGCTTATAGTTTGTTGGAGTTGAAGTTTATAGTTAGGCTCTTTGGATTGAGATGCGGATTGTTATAGTTAGACGTTTAAGTTTAGTTTGTGAGAGCATTCACGGCATGTTCTCTATCTCTATAATTACAATTAAAAACACTACATTTTCTCTCATATAAAATTAAATAATACTTTTTTACATTTTTATCCTTATATTTTCTTTCTCCTCTACTCACAAACAATTTCAAATATATTAAAAAACTAGGCTAGATGCCCGTGTAGAACACGAGTTAAAATAAATAAAATTATTTAAATAATAACACAGTGTGAATTAAAAAAAATATGTTCAAAAGATATAATATATGGTAGAATAAATTACACATTACACAATATGGAAATAAAAAGTTGTTAAAAATTCATAAATCTCTAAATAGTACTTTGTATACAATATTTGTAATTTTATTTTAATTTTAAACTCCATATAAAATTTAAAAATTTCACTTTGCTTTTGCTTTCAACTTTAGATAATGAACCACATAAGTAACCATGCGTTAAATAGATTGTCTTAAAAACAAATCCACCATCTATAGTGATTGGCCTTAATTTTTATTAATCTTCATTGTAAAACAAACATAAATTGAAATTTTTTTCTTTAAAATTAATTATTTTATTTAAATCAATGTGAAAATTCGTTACTTATAATAGCTTAATATTTAATATTAATAAATAATATGATATATTTATATAAAAGAAAATAATATATTTATATTGGTATTAAATTTTTTAAACCAAGAAATAATTATTAAAAAAAGAAAATAACATATTAAAAAAGAATAAAATATAAAACTATTAATAAGAATAAGAAATATATATTTAATATGAGAGAGAGAAGTGAGAAAATGTTATAAGGGCCACTCATGTGTAATGACATATGGCATTATGAAACCCTTAAATAAATTTATTTAAATATTAACACAATGTGAAATACAAAAATTATGTTCCAAAAGATATTATAATGTATGGTAGAATAAATTTAATATTACACAATATGGAAATAAAAAGTTGTTGAAAATTCATAAATATGTAATACTTTTTTGTGTTAAATATTTGTAATTTTATTTATGATTTTAAACTCTATTTCAAAATTTATAGTTTCACTTTGTTTACTTTCAACTTTAGATAAGGAAACACATAACCTACCATGCGTTAAAATAGGTTGTCTCAAAAACAAATCAACCTTCAATAGTTATTGACCATAGTTTTTATTAATCTTTATTGCAAAACAAAATAAAGCGGAAATTTCCTTTTTTGTAACTTGAAATTAATTATTTTATCTTAATCAAAATGAAAAATTGTCACTTATAAAAGCTTAATGTTAATAACTAATACAATGTATTTATATAAAACTAAATAATATATTTATGATGGTATTAAATTTTTCAAATCAAAAAATAATTACTAATACAGAAAATAATAGATTAAAAAGAAAAAAAAAGTTAAATATAGAACAATTAATAAAAAAGAGAAATGTATTTACTAAGAGAGAGAGGTGGGAAAATTTTATAAGAATGTATCTTGGGTGATGCCATGTGATATTGAGAAACTTTAATTTATTATATAGTATAGATAAATAGAGGATAAATAATATTCCTCCAAATTTATTCAAAATTTACTCATCTCTTTAAAATTTTATCTCTCCTACACTTACAACCACTTAACATTCTCTAAAAGAATTTAGAGAAAAACTCTCTCACATTATTATAAGGGATTACTCTATAGAATAGTAACAATTTTAAAAGTTGTTCAAATCATGTCACTGATAAAAACTTTTGTTCCAATCAAGTCATTGAACTTTCATTTTGTTCTAATCTAGGTTTTTTTTAAAAAAAACCCTCAAAATAAATTAAAAAAATTAATAGAAAAACCATAATTCAAAATATAAAACAAAAACAAAAAAGTAAATAAAATAAAATAAAATAAATCGTTTCGTCCGTTGTTCTCGTTCAACAAAAAAAACGACTCGAAACCCGTTTTGACCTTTCTGACCTGGACACATTCTGACCCGGACCCATTCTGACCCGAACCTGTTGACCCTAACCCATTCTGACCCGAACCAAAACAACCCATTTTAGTCAAAACGTGCTGAAACAAACTGTTAGGTGCTGATACGAACTGAAAAATCGCTTAAACGAGCTGTTAGGTGCTTAAAGGAACAGAAAAATCGCTTAAACGAGCTGTTTGGTGATGAAACAAACTGAAAAATCGCTTAAACGAGCTGTTAGGTGCTGAAACGAACTGAAAATCGCTTAAACGAGCTATTAGGTGCTTAAACGAACTGAAAATCGATTAAACGAGCTGTTTAAGTGCTGAAACGAACCGAAAAAATCACTTAAACGAGCTGTTAGGTGTTGAAACAAACTGAAAACTCGCTTAAATGACATATTAGGTGCCGAAACGAAATGAAAAATTGCTTAAACGAGCTGTTAAGTGCTGAAACGAACTGAAAATCACTTAAACGAGCTGTCAGGTGCTGAAACGAACTGAAAACTCGCTTAAACGCGCTGTTAGGTGCCGAAACGAACTATAAAATCCCTTAAACGAGCTGTTAGGTGCTGAAACGAACTGAAAAATTGCTTAAACGAGCTGTTAGGTGCTGAAACGAACTGAAAAATCGCTTAAACGAGTTGTTAAGTGCTGAAACGAACTGAAAAAATCGCTTAAACGAGCTGTTAGGTGCTGAAACGAACCGAAAAATTTCTTAAACGAGCTGTTAGGTGTTGAAACGAACTGAAAAATTGCTTAAACGAAATAAAAAATCGCTTAAACGAGCTTTTACTGTTAAAACGAGCTATAACAGGTCGTGTAAACGATTTTTTCAGTTCGTTTCAGCACTTAACAGCTCGTTTAAGCGATTTTTCAGTTCGTTTCAGCATCTAATAGCTCGTGTAATCGATTTTTTCAGTTCGTTTCAACACTTAACAACTCGCTTAAGCGATTTTTCAGTTCGTTTCAGCACCTAACAGCTCATTTAAGCGATTTTTCAGTTCGGTTCAGTACATAACAGCTCATTTAAGCGATTTTTCAGTTCGTTTCAGTACCTAACAGTTCGTTTAAGCGATTTTTCAGTTCGTTTCAGCACCTAACAGCTCGTTTAAGCGATTTTTCAGTTCGTTTCAGCACTTCACAACTTGTTTCAACACGTTTTGACCAAAATGGGGTCTTTTGGTTCGGGTCGGATTGACTCAGGGTCAACAGGTTCGGGTCAGAACAGGTCCGGGTCGGAAAGGTCAAAACGGGTTTCGGGTCGGTTTTTTTTGTTTGTTGAACGAGGAAAACGGACGAAACGTTTTAGTTTTTTTTTTTTTACTTTTTTTGTTTTTGTTTTATATTTTGAATTATAGTTTTTTTTATTAATTGTTTTGAAGGTTTTTTTTTTAAAAAACCTAGATTACCTGCTATTTAGGTAAAATATCTAGGATTGGAACAAAAATGAAAGTTAAATGACCTGATTGGAACAAAAGTTTTTATCAGTGACCTGATTGTAACAACTTTCAAAGTTGGTTACTATTTTATGGAGTAATCCCTTATTATAGAGGAGCTGCTGAGAATGCTTTGAGTTGTTAAGTATGTTGTCTATGCTTGTTGTTGTGGGGTTGTTTTGGACTCATATTGGTTTTTAGCTGGGTTGATGTTTAAGTGTCGTTTTTGTCCTATAGTAGTTTTGTACAGATTTGTTATTGTGGGGTTGGTTTTTTGTCATATAGTAGTTCGTATGGTAGTTTTGTACGTAATATTTTTAACATGTTTATTATAAATCTATATATCTAATTTTTCTTATATATATAGTAATTTATTTTTTATTTATATATTCAAAAGTATTAACTCAAATTAAACCTGAGAATCGAAGAATTACATATAAATTAAAAAAAAAAGTAATTATGTGAATTGGATAGCTACAAATGTGGACAGTTGTGTGAATCGATGAACAACAACAGGTTAAGTTTAAAGTTCTTTGTTTTAGAATATGATTCCTATGCAAAATGTGTATATAAAATGTTTTTTATATAGTTTGGTTGAAGTTTAAGCATAATTTTTAGGCTTACAGAATTGTTGTTATCATCTAAAAATTATGTTGTACATAATATTTTTAACATATTTAATGTGTGTTGATTTTTGTTGTGGTATGTGGTTTAATTACATTTTGTCTAGAACTTTAAATTTTTATATGTTTATTGTATTACATAGCTTGTTTATGTTTTTTTAATAATATTTTAATGTAATGTAAAACTATGAATAATGCCAACTGAACCTATGCAGTTATATCAATATTATATCACCATTATCGGTCCCTTGATAAAATATCAGTTACAATATTGGACTGGATTTTATCAACGATATTGATCGATATATCATTGATTTTCCCGACATCGGTTATTTAAATTTTTAGTGCTTGCAGATCCACATATGAAAAACTATCTTGATTCAAAATACATGTGGGTCAGTCCTATTTGATAAATATTTATTATTAACTGTGTTCATTTATTGTTTTCTTTTTATATAATAAAATGATAATTTTCTCTATTCTTCTTATAGATTAATGTCTATGATGAATACCATTGTGATGTCATATATTTTATTCCAACAAAAAAACCAGTACCGTGGACCTAAAATTGGGATGGGTGATAAGCAAAAACTATGCAATTTTCATCTACTTCTTTTACGATTGAAACATTGTAAGATTCAGAAGTATAAATATATACATATCTTTAAGTGTATTTTAAGTGTATTTATTGCATATAACACAATCTTTTTTCTTTTATATGTTTATTCATAAGGTATACAAATAGATGAGGAAAATTGTCACAAAGACCTGTGAAGAATCTTGCATTTGTAGTAGCTCGATTTTATCATCGTCAAGAAAGCCTTTAGATTTATTATATGATAGGCGCTACATGCAATTTCAATAATAAGTAAATCACAATTGAAATAACGGATCTTATTTATTTTATTTGTTTTTTACTTTTAATTTTGTTCACTTCTCTCAAATTTTTTATTTTATTATTTGACAAATCTCGTATAATACTCGGGTTCAGAAGCTAGTTATACTATTATAGATAGAAAATAGGAAATTACAGAAACAGGCTTGACTAATTACATGTACAATTTTCAGAATCCTGGTTGTAACCTTTATTTATATTTATTTATTTGATTTCATTTGATTTTTAATCAAAGGGCCCTTATTTTTTTGTTTAAATGAAAAATAAAATAACCAAAGATGTACGATATAAATCTTTCTAGTTTCTAAACACAAACAACGCAAAAGACTCATGACAAAAATGTTAAAAGTCAAGCTCATGTAGTTTCCTAAAAAAATCAACAAGATTTGTTATGGTTATCAATATTCGTGTCGAATTTTGTTTTAATAAATGTTATAAACTGAAATGATCCAACCTTGTATATAAGTTTTTGTATATAATTTAAGTAGATACGTAGCATATCTACCTTGTAAAACTCACCGACGGTTTTTGAGGAGTTGGATAGTTTAGGATATGCGCACCGCCATATATTGGTGTCAACACACTCATACATATACACCACTTTCATTGAAGAAACATAAAACATGACTGTAGTTTAAAAACACTATCCAACAAATTGATATTATAAGCCTAATGTGTATCAGTTTTCCATGATGCTTTACGTACTCACTATCAAGTTAGAGTTAGCAATTTAGCAATAGGTGCTAAAATAAATAAATAATGTATAGCCTGGACGAATTGTTCAAAAAGTTCTAGTGCAAACGTGTATGCCACATTTGGTACCGCCACGATACCGTCTCTGCCACCATAAAATAATATAGCAGGTTAACTTAAATATAAGGTGATTCGAGAAGAGCATTCTTTGACTCGTTAATTAAACAAAAGGTTGACCCGTTACTGGTTAAATGTGACCTCATTACATATACATTTTTTTACCCGTTAACGAAACAGAATGTTGATCACCCGTTACTGGCTTAAATGTGACCCAATAATAAAAACCTTTTTTCAACCCATCAATGAAACAAAAATTTGACAAATGACCAGGTTAAATTTGACCCGATCAAACCTTTTTCTTACCCGTTAATGAAACAATAAGTTGACCCGTTATTGGGTTAAATGTGACCCAACAATAAAGCCTTTTTAAACCCGTTAATGAAACAAAAATTTGACTCGTTAGCGGGTTAAATCTGACCCGATAAAAAACATTTTTAACTCGTTAATGAAACAAAAGTTGACCCATTACCGAGTTAGTTTGACCCAATAATGATAACCTTTAATTATCCGTTAATGAAACAAAAAGTTGGTCCGACACTGGGTTAAATTTGATTCGGAAATACATACTGATGACGGGGGTAGCCCAAAACCCAATAAAATGGCTTTCGCACATTAACGCTAAAAAGGTTAGAAGGTGAAAAGGTTCGTCTGCAGCCCAATTAAGGAGAACAAGTAGCACGTAACAGTATCGCGTCACATCACTGTTTACATTATCACTCAGTCGTAAAAAAGGGGATATGCTCAGTAAGTATATTATTATATATTATTAACCACATGTCAATAACCTCCCGTGCATAAAAGGGTCAGCCCTTTACCACAAACAAGGGTTTCACTAATTTACCCATCGGACAAAAGGCTTACACTCCTTCTATAAAAGGAATATAACTCAGTCAGGCCAAACACACCAGATCATGGGAGTTTAACTTACACTCCCTGATCTTCTCTTCTTCCTTGAGAACTTGCACTTTTCATGCTTCTTTCTTACTCCAAATACAACATAGCTTCACTAAAAACTTACATCCAAAAACCGGCTCCAACATCTCGGTCTTGGATCCTTAGTGAACAATAACAAAATAACAACTAAACTAGTGAACCTCTCTCTACGTTTTGCAAACGTAGAGGGACACGACGACCTGCGTTAGGTTAACCGGAACCCTTGAAGCCTGTTAGCCTAACCAGTCTATTCACTATCATTGGTCTTATAATTGTTGTAGCAACAAGTTGGCACACCCGTGGGGCTACGCCGCTTACTTTATCTTAAAGATCAGTAGTGTAGCTCCATCTTCACCAAAATCCTCATGTCAGAAAGCAAATCTCCCGAAGAAGTTGACCAAGTGTCAAGAACGGCGACACCAAATGCTAGCAAACAAACTCCGGCTGCGATCACGCCTCTTTCCACTCCGGGAAGTACTCCGACGGGACCTTCGTTCCTCGAGTTTTCACCTTTCCGAACTCCAACCCCTTCACGATCCGGAGTTCCTTCTCCTCACATAGGAACCTCAAACATCCCGGAGCAAGTCGTCTTGACACCGGAAGGGGTATCACGACATTTCTTAAAACTAAGATCTCTTCTTAACCAACACGTGAGCCAAGAAAGAGAAAAAGGGATACGATTAAGGCTGGATTATGATGATCTGGAAGCCTCACTGTCACTCGGACGTCCGCCTTCCCTTTTAACCAGCTCACGAGCAGCTGCTTCTCTTTTGGAAGCTGGCCCAAGCGTAACCTGCCAACCTTTTAATCCAGCTCCTTATACATACGGGAGACCAAGCCCAACGGCCTCCCCTTTGTTCACTTCACAACCCCTTGGGCATGAAACCACTCTTGAACAAATATGGCAGTCACCAGCTTCAAGTGTTTCTCCTCCTACGGCCACTACATGGGAGCAGGCCATGTCGGTCTTGCCCTTGGCTCGGAGTGCAACAATGAGCACCCCCATGGGAACAAACCAAACAGCAGCAACTACTGAAAACCTTCAAGGTTTTAACCTCATGCCTCAGATGATATCTCAAATGATGGCACATTTTCCTTGGACCCAGCTCATCAACCAAGCGCTGAGCACTCACCAAGGAACAACAATTCATAATGCCATTACAAGGCTAGAAGAATACCTTGCAAAGCCCTACAAGCCCTGTAACCTATCCTGTTTCTCTCAACAAATCGCCGATTATGACTTTCAAATGAAAATCAAGATGCCTATCCCATATAAAAACATATGATGGGACCGGGGATCCCGAAGACCATCTCCAGATCTTTACCGGTGCTGCTAGGATTGAAAAGTGGTCCCATGCTGAATGTTGTTTAATGTTCATGCAAACACTTGTCGGATCAGCCAGGATATGGTTCAACGACCTTCCTGCCCAAAGCGTTTGAAGCTTTGATGATCTGAACAAAGGATTCTTGGAAAACTTTTCACAACAAAGGAGGTACGTCAAGGATTCCACGGTAATTTTTCAGATAAAACAAAAAGATGATGAAAACCTTCGAGAATTCATCGAAAGATATAAGATGGAAGGGTTGACATATGTGGGGGCCTACGAAAAAATGAGGGTCCATCACCTCCAAATACCTCACAAGGGACTTTATCAAGTGTCTGCCTAAAACCCTTGAAGAAGCTCTCGAACAAGCTGAGGCTCATATCAGAGGAGAAGAGGCCGTTGATTTCAAAGAACAAAGAAAAAGAACTCCTAGTTGGCGAGGCAACAGCCCCAACCGAAAAGGAGGGAACTTCAGTCCCTATGATAGACATCCAAGGAGCTCAGATCAACGAAGGCCTGAAGGTCGGAACCTTCCAAGCAGGGAAAAGACGGTGAACTTCACAGCTCTAACTAAAACTCCTCAGGAAATCCTTGCCACCGAAGAAGTGAAACACAACTTTCAACCTCCTCGACCCTTGCCCAAAAGCAAGAAAAACAATAGCTCCACCCAGTTTTGTGAGTTCCACGAAGAAAAAGGTCACCACACAAACGATTGTTTTCAACTCAAGAGAAGAATTGAGGAAGCTGTTAAGTCTAGAGAATTGGCCCATTTGGTAAAAGGGGTCAAAGACAAGATGGTTGAAAGAAAAATCTAAGAAGTGAATATAGACCAAGGTGTTCCCCACAAACAACAACGCTTGGAGGCTTGGGAGCTTCAATTCGTCTGCTTCCCACCACCTCAATGTAACTTACTCTCAAACCCTTTGATGGTAGAAGCGAACGTGGGAACACTCAAAACAAGCAAAGCCTACATTGACACAGGGGAGGCCACAGAGATCATGTATGAAAGGTTCTTTAACCAACTAAGTAAGGAAGAACGCTCAAGGCTTCAACCGTCCGGGTCATCTATAAAAGGTATCGCCGATATACCCTTGAAGCCTTTGGGCCAACTAACCCTTGATTTGTGTTTTAGTGAAGGCAAGATGAAGAAAACCAAACCACTCACTTTTGTGGTTATCAACATACCTTCCAAATATGATGTAATCATAGGAAGGCTAGGACAAAGTGCGTTCAACATGGCTATCTCGGTTGGTCAAGGTGCCGTAAAGTTTCCCACCGATAGGGGAATTGCAACCCTTCAACCTACCCAACACGTTTACACGGTTGAAGGGGAAAGTTCAAAAAACAAAGACGAGGAACAAGGCTTAATCATAAACCCCAAGTATCCTGAACAAAAAGTACGGGTAAACACAAGCCTTTCCAAAGAAACTCTCTCACACCTTAAAAAGCTGCTGATACACTATAGTGATGTCTTTGCTTCGTGCCCGGAAGACATGACGGGCATCCATCGAATCATTGTAGAGCATGAGCTAAAAATACCCTGTTGGTGCATGTTTTGTAACAGATGATCTTTTGTGTTTGTTAGAATTGAGAGCAACGGTCAAATGGGAGTCTGTTGGTGCATTTTGTGACCGTCGCTATGCAATTCTGTTCAGCGGAAACGAAGTACGAAGTTAGAACAACTTCTGCCATAGGCGAAGTTGTAACAACTTCGCCTTAGGTGAAGTTATAACAACTTCGCCTATTGGCCCAAGCCCAAGCCTGCGAAGTTGTTTTGTCTATATATATATGTGTCTTGTTTAGGTTTGAGGATCCTGAAAGTCAGAGTGTTTTGTGATCAGTTTAATTGTCTAGAGAGAAACCGAGAGGGAGAGTCGTGTGGGACGGCCCGAGGTAGAGCTCACCTCGGGTCGGCCGTCATTTGTTTTCGTGTTTGGTATGTAACGAGTTATGATTATTATATAAAATATCTGCAGATGTGTTTATCCCATTCGTGTGTTTGTTCGTGTGTTTGTATGTGCGTAATCGTGTTCTTCGTCTTCTACACCATTAAACGAGTCTAGGAGGATTCCGCACTCCTAGACCTCGTGCGGATCTCGTATCGATCAGCGACGCCCCGGGGGGACTTACAAGTGGTATCAGAGCCTTAGGCTCTTATGCTATGGTTCGAGATCTGCGTTTTGGTGTTTCTGGCACGTTTCTGATGTGTTTTTGGCCGAACAGCCGCCGCAGGCGAAGTTATGGGGTTCATGCGAAGTTGTCGCTTAAATTTTAGGGTTTAGGAGAAGTTATGGACAGGCAAAGTTATGGACAGGCGAAGTTAAGGAGGGGCGAAGTTGACTTTTAGGCGAAGTTGACTTTAGGCGAAGTTAAAAAAAAAAATTAAAAAAAAAAAAAAATTGTTTGGAGTTTTCGTCTGTATGGCCAGGTGTACACAATTATTGTGAGACCGAAGACGTTGTTTCGTCAACGAGTGAAACTTGTTATCTCTTGGTCTTACGTGTGAACAAATACGTGTCAACTCTGGATATGGAGTTGAGGTTGTGAATGGGATATTGATTGAAACTGGATATTGACACATATTTGGGTGTTTGTGGGCAATGAAATAGTTGTTGTTCGAGGTTGACCAACTGAAGAAAGTCAAATTGAACTGAAGGTTTTCGTCATTACTGGATTGCGGTCAGAGCATATTATTTATGTTATTTTCAAGGCGTTCGAGAATTGGATCCTAAAACGTGATGCTTATTTATTAAAGTGAAAATTCTGGAACAAGTTGGATTTAATCGGGAATTAAAGTTTTTATGTTCTTGATCGTTATCCCTGGTGATTGAAGATGCTTCGGATTAATTAATGGTCATGTGTGTTAGATTCTGTCAAGGTGGTTTTGTGATGAAATTGATCACTTGATGTTGAGTAGTTGAAGATTAAACCTTATCGTATGCCGACGTGTTGGTGAAGTTGTGGAGGGAGCCCAACTTCACGTGTTGGTGAAGTTAGAAGAACTTCACGTGTTGGTGAAGTCAGAAGTACTCACGTGATTGGTTTAGGCACGGGGATGCATGCATTTCAAAGACCTCAATCTATATAGTCGGAGAAGCTTACACTGAAGGGGAGATCTGATATGGAAGACGCTGGGTGATTGGTAGATTTGTGAAGCTACAAGACAGTTTCAGACACGGCTGGTTGAAGAGCAAACAGAAGATCATCAGTTAAGAGGGAGTCTGTTGGTGCATGTTTTGTAACAGATGATCTTTTGTATTTGTTAGAATTGAGAGCAACGGTCAAAGGGGAGTCTGTTGGTGCATTTTGTGACCGTCGCTATGCAATTCTGTTCAGCGGAAACGAAGTACGAAGTTAGAAGTTGTAACAACTTCGCCATAGGCGAAGTTGTAACAACTTCTGCCATAGGCGAAGTTAGAACAACTTCGCCTTAGGCGAAGTTATAACAACTTCGCCTACTGGCCCAAGCCCAAGCCTACGAAGTTGTTTTGTCTATATATATATGTGTCTTGTTTAGGTTTGAGGATCCAGAAAGTCAGAGTGTTTTGTGATCAGTTTAATTGTCTAGAGAGAAACCGAGAGGGAGAGTCGTGTGGGACGGCCCGAGGTAGAGCTCACCTCGGGTCGGCCGTCATTTGTTTTCGTGTTTGGTATGTAACGAGTTATGATTATTATATAAAAGATCTGCAGATGTGTTTATCCCATTCGTGTGTTTGTTCGTGTGTTTGTATGTGTGTAATCGTGTTCTTCGTCTTCTACACCATTAAACGAGTCTAGGAGGATTCCGCACTCCTAGACCTCGTGCGGATCTCGTATCGATCAGCGATGCCCCGGGGGGACTTACATACCCCTTGATGTAAAGCCTGTTGTCCAAAAGAAACGGAGCCTAGCTCCTGAACGAAGCTTGGCAGCATGCCAAGAGGTTGAAAAGCTTGTCCTAACTAGGATCCTACGTGAAGTCAAATATCAATATTGGGTGGCTAATCCAGACATGGTTCGAAAGCCTGACAAGTCTTGGAGGATGTGCATCGACTTTAAAGACTTGAACAAAGCATGCAAGAAAGATTGCTATCCCTTACCCGAGATGGACTTCAAGGTTGACTCTTTAACCGGCCATCCCTTTAAGTATTTTCTCGACGCTTACAAGGGTTATCATCAAATTCACATGAAAGTGGAAGATGAAGAAAAAAATGCATTCTACACAGACAAGCGCTTTTTTTTGTTATCAAAAGATGCCTTTTGGCCTACGAAATGCCGGAGCAACCTATCAACGTTTGATTGACAAAGCATTTGCCAACCAAATTAGCAAAAACCTGGAAGCTTATGTCGATGATCTTGTAATCAAAAGCAAGACCGAGCATCAAATGCTTGATGACGTACAAGAAACCTTCCAAAACCTGAGGAAGATCAACATGAAACTCAATCCCATAAAATGTTCATTCGGGTTCGAAAAAGGCAATTTTTTAGGACACATCGTGGGGAAACAAAGCATAAAAGCCAATCTCAACAAAGTCAGGGCTGTTCTTGAAACTAAATCTCCACAAAGCCAAAAAGAAGTGGAAAGTCTGAATGGAAGGCTTGCAGCCTTGAAACGTTTCACATCCAAGCTCGCTGAGAAATCCTTACCCTTTTTCATAACACTAAAGGGTTGCACCAATAAAAAAGACTTCAGGTGGACGGAAGAAGCGGAAAAAGCCTTCAATCAAATGAAGCAACACTTAGCTTCACTTCCAGCTATTGCAACCCCTGAAACAAGAGAACTGATCTCTGTCTATCTCTCAGTAGCTGAAGAAGGATTAAGCGTGGTCCTAACCATCGAACGAAACAAAATTCAGGTACCCGTTTATATCTTTAGTAAAACGTTAAAACTGGCAGAGATCAAATATCCTATTTTGGAAAAACTTGCTCTGGCTTTAATTCAAACTGCCAGAAGGCTTCGAAGGTACTTTCAAGCACACCCTATACAAGTGGTCACTGACCAACCCATCAAGAGTGTGCTTGAAAAACTAGAAAATTCGGACCGATGGGCCAAATGGGCTGTGGAGCTAGGTGGACATAACGTCACCTATGTCCCAAGAAAAGCTGTCAAAGCCCAAGTCTTAGCGGATTTCATTGTAGAAATCCCAAGAAAGTCATTGCTGAAATACATACAACTACCACTGAACCCTCTGACCCTGAAGCCTGGAAGCTTTTTACCGATGGAGCTTCCAGCATTGAAGGGTCAGGAGCTGGGCTCATTTTAATCAATACCGAAGGGTTAGAATTTACATATGCTCTCCGACTTGAATTTCAGACCACCAAAAACGAAGCTGAATATGAAGCATTGATCGTTGGTCTGAAAATTGCCAAAGAGATGAAGATCCAAAAGCTACAAGTCTTCACAGACTCGTTGCTTGTTTCAAGTCAAGTCAATGATAGCTATGTAGCAAAATAGCCCAACATGAAGAAGTATCGTGATAAGGAAAAGGAATTGATGAACACGTTTCAAGAATGAACCATCAAACAAGTCCCAAGATCAGAAAACAAAAGAGCCGATGCCCTGAGAGAACTGGCATCCCTCACATTTGCACACCTCACCAAGAAAGTATTGGTAGAAGTGTTGAAAACTCCTTCAATTCAAGAATTGGATATTCAAGATGTAATCACTGAAGAAGGTCCCAATTGGATGACTCCCATATAAAAGTTCCTCAAAAATGGTGAGTTACCTCTGGACTAGACAAAGGCCGAAAGGGTTCGAATCAAGTCCCGACAGTATGTATTGCAAGGAGAAATCCTTTATAAAATGTCACACCCCAAACTACGGCCTAGGAGTATGAAACATATGTTGGTACCACATTTGTAAATAAATCAGAGTTACGTTAATTAGCGGAAGACTTTATAACTTGTGGGTTTAAAGTGTAATAATCCAAAAGACGAGATTTAAAATACCCGTTTAAGTTATAACAAAAGTATTACTTGTTTTTAATTACAACCCACCAATAAGTTTATACAAAACAAAATCCGAGCCATCGGATATATAAGTAGCACTTCCACACTTCAAGCGTTAATCTTGGTCACCTGCAAAATGTTATAAAATACGTCATCAACGAATGCTGGTGAATATGCTGACGCTAAAATCTTTTCTGTGTTACCCCTCAAGACTACGCCTGCCTCGACCCATCGTGGCTTAGGAATAACAAAGTTAAAACAACACATTTATAAATTCGAGTCTGTACACTAGGTCACCTCAGCAAACACCGCAGTGTCCGACTTAGTTAAGTACACGTATGTATACACATGGTCGTGCTTCCTGCAGGAAAGCGTCCTACGACCAGGCGTGGTGCGATGTGCCCACCGCGTATTACCACATATGTAAGGATCCAGACAAACATATACTACAGCCTGAGGGCTAGGCTTATAATTTTATTTATAACGGTTTTAGGGACACGTAGTCCCTTGTAAATAATTTTCATATAACATGTTTGACTTGTTTTAAAATAAGTTTGTAAAAGTTGGGGCGTATTCATCTTTTTCAATTTGGATCGGCTTCAGCACCGTCCGAGGGTCTTTCCCGTTGCTATCTTGTACCTATAGTACGAATATAACCAATTGTTAGTCGGATATACAATCCGGCTTAAGACCTTTAGTCTTATTTTATAAACTTTACCTCGTTGAACCTTTAGTTCAAAATCTCTTTTACTTAAAACCCTTTAGTTTAAATGTAAATTTTATAAACCTTTAGTTTATTTATAAACCCGACGTTTCTTCTTCTTTAAGAAACGTATTCTTTCTTTTATTATTTAAGAATAATTATTATCACTTAAATAATATTTTCATAACAAAGAATATATACTTACATACATATATATTTATCAATATTCATATTCTTAACTTTTTGTTTCTTTCCTTTTTATGTTTTCTTTTCTTTTCTTTCATCGAGGTATCGAGTATAACCTCAACTTAAGGTTTAAGCCTTTTATAATATTTTATTATTATATTCATTGGCGTTATGCCTACCTTGTTGGCGTTTAGAAACCTTAAGAACTTGAGCAGTACTCCAACGCCGCTTGGTCCCCTTTGTCGTTTTGATCAACTTCCCCCCTCGTCGCCAAACGATAACACCAATCTTCAATACTCGTTGGCACGCTTTTCGAGACTCATCTCCATTACAACAAACAACTTCTTGGTCGTATATGGGTGGAGGGTGGCACGAACTTCAAGGAAACGAACACGTAGATCTAAAATCGGGCACACTTATCGAGGTGGATCGTGAATATGGATTTGGAATTCTAGTGAGATGTTAGAGAGAGAGTGAGATATTGATTTTGGTGTGATTGGAATGAGATCCCGGACCTGCTATTTATAGGCAAAATTTGGGGTCCCATCGCGGTACGCGATGGCCTCCTGGGCACCCGTCGCGTACTGCGACGTAGCCCTGGCCAGTCACAACGTAGGTCTGCCACATGGCAGACGGTGTGCCACGTGTTAACATGTGGCGGACGACGTGCCACGTGTGGCCACGTGTCGGGACACGTGGCAGACGGTGTGCCACGTGTGGCCATGTGGCAGGCCACGCGTCTCGCTGTCAGACACCCCATCGCGGTACGTGATGGGTCTCTCTTCTGATCCATCGCGTAGCGCGATGGGTCAGGAAAACAGAATTTTCATTTTTAACCCTCAGGTTTGGATTTTGGCAAATTTAATCCCTTAACTTTGTCTTTTTGACATTTTGAACTCGAATTTTACACGATGTTACATAAAAAAGGTTACCTTGCACCGCTACTAAGATGTGTGGGCCCTGAACAAAGTCAATATCTGATCAAAGAGGTTCACGAGGGGATATATGGAGCTCATTTTGGGCCAAGAACGGTGGTTGCAAAATTGATGAACCTCGGATACTTCTGTCCCACGATGAACCGAGATGCAACATAACAACTTAAAAAATGTGAAGCTTATCAAATTCATGCACTGGTTCTCAAAAGCCCTAAACACGATCTAGTTCCTATCTCCTCGGCTTGGCCATTCCACAAGTGGGGAATGGATATCGTTGGTCCATTCCCACCAGCCAAGGGTGGAGTCAAATTTTTGTTAGTAGCCGTGGACTACTTCACCAAGTGGCCTGAAGTCAAGCCACTTGCAAAAATAACGGGCAAACAAGTCATCGAATTTGTATGGGAAAGCATCATTTGTCGCTATAGGCTGCCAGGACTGTTGGTCACGGATAAAGGAAACAATTTGCTGAGAAGCGTTTTAGCACATGGTGCAAGGAATTCAGAATCGCCCAAGTGTTCTGCTCAGTTGCATACCCACAATCCAATGGCCAAGTTGAAAGAACAAACAGATGCATTGTGGAAGGAATCAAAGCAAGGCTGGGAAGACATAACAACAATTGGCTTGAAGAACTCCCAAACGTTCTATGGGCAATAAGAACAACCAAAAAATCAAGTCACAAACGAACACCTTACAGCTTAGTGTTCGGATCGGAAGCCGTAATCCCAGCAAAAGTCGGAGTTGTGACTCAAAGAACACTCAACATGGATCTCGAATCAAACAACAACGAGACCATGTTGAATTTGCATCTCCTTGAAGAAATTCGAGACCAAGCCGCAGTACAAGAGGCTAAGTACAAGCAAAAAATGGAAGCTTATTACAATGCAAGAGTGAAACATGAACGTTTCAGGCCAGGATATCTTGTACTCCAAAGCAACGAGACCAACAAGAAAGAAAACCAAGGAAAACTCGGCCCAAAGTGGGAAGGACCATATACAATCCTTGAAGCTCACAAGGGTGGATCCTACAAACTGGCCGACGCAAAAGGCAAAAAGCTTCCAAGACACTAGAACGACAAAACCCTTAAAAGGTTCCATGCCTAGTCAAGAACTTAAAATGTATTTCAAGAGATGTACAACTCTCCTTTTTGTAAACAAAAAAACCTCTTGAATGAATGATGAAATCTTTATCATAACTTGTCTTTACTATCCTATAATCAGGCTGAGAACCTAGCAAGAAACTCCATGGCAAGGGTCATGTAAGGGGATGAGCTCCCAGGCCACATCGCTCAATAGGTTCAAGGGTTAAATGAACCTATATAAGGGGTGAGTTCCTATAGCAATCCAACTCAATTAGACTTAGAAAAGTTTTTCAAACAAAACTTGTCTCATAGACGGGTCTGAACAGCCTGCATCAATTCATTCCTTAAGCTTTAAAAAAAGTTTACGAAAAAAATATACATTAAGTAATGATATAAAGGATAGATAACATGTGCTTTTTACCTAATGAAGCCTTGAAGCTAAAGTGACTGCAGCAAACTTCTTAAAGAAAATTAGCTGAAAAACACATCAAACAAACAAGACAAGCAACAAAAATACTAAACGTCAAATACTACGATTCATAAAAAGGCATTTAAAGGCCATAACAAGCATCATCCATAATAGCCATCCAGGCTAAACAAGGAAATCGCAAGGATTCCCATAAAAGTTTTCAAACGGCCAACAAGGCCAACAACAAACATGAAGCAGAAACCTTAATGGTTTCACGTTAAACCTAAATTGTTCAAAGTACATCACATTGTTTAGAAGTGCTAAGATAGCTACGAATTAATTGTTCAAACATTAGAAACAAGCTTTGAAGTACTTAGCACGACCACTCTTGCCTTTCTTGGATTTCCTCGCTTTCAAGTCACCACCAATAGCTGAACCTTCGAGACTGGCCGCATGAGACCCATTAGTATCTCCGGACAAGGTCTCTTCATTATCACCAGAGCGAGAACGTTTCTTCGATAAAGACTCAAGCACCCCAGAACAAATCTTCTCATCAAGCCCAGCTGGTTTTAAACCCTGCAAAACGGAAATGGGTTTACCAAAACAAGATGAAACTTCACCCACGTAGGGGTAAGTAAGCCTCTCCATTGCATGAATAAAATCCGAAAAAACTTGGGAGCTTCAGAGTTGAACATAGGTGATTGCTCCAAGGTTTGACTAGACTCATGAAGTTTGAAACCAGCAACCAAACCCAAGTGTTTTCCATAGTTCAGCAACTTTGTGTAAACACCACCCAACACGGAGTTAAATTAGAATGAGTGAAGTAGGTAAGTCACAACTTGATGAAACCCATGCTTGATCAGCCATCGGTTATCATTGGTAGCTTGGGTGACTGAAGCCTTCAAACCATCCTTCTCCATAGCGAAGGGTTTCTTCTGAACCTCCAAAGCTTTCCTGTCGGCTTCCAGCTGAACTCTATCAGCTTCCATCCTCTTCTTCAACTCTGCAATCTCAACCTCATGATTACGTGAAAGTTCATCAATCTTCTTCACCCAATCCTCCTCCTTCTTGGAGAAACCATCAGCATCCTTCTTCATCGCTACCATGGAAGCCTTCATCCTTTCCTTTTTCTTGGAGAATTCCTCATACTCTTGCATCCTTTCCGAAAGCGAGTGACGCCCTCAGCTAAAAGGGCAGAAAGGTTGCAAGAGTTAAGAATCAACCTTGAAAGCATGGCATCACCCTCCATCTCAGATATGGTATTACGAACCCCAGGGGGGAGCAAAGTTAGCCAAAACTTCAGAACAAACCTCTGGATCCTTAAAGCTATCACCAACCTTAACATTCCAGTCAGGAACATAAACCTCGCCTCCACTCAACCCTTGAACAGTGGATGCCGCAACCTTTTTACCAACTGATTTCTTCTTCTTAGACACAACCAAACCTTGCTCTTTCTCCGCCTCAACACTCGGACCCTGATCCACAGCAATCTGAACATCATCACTAACATCCGCAGTCAAACGAAAAGTCAAACTTTGGTCAAGTCAACAAAGTCAAACTGTGGTCAAAGTCAACAAAGTCAAACTTTGGTCAAAGTCAACAAAAAGTCAAAATCTGGTCAAACTTTAAATAAACAAGGGAATTGTTTGGATACTAAGGGTTCTAGGAATCTCTTAGCAAATACTTATAGTGCTTGTATGATTTAGGCACTAAAACAACTTTGATTTAAGCAGTTGACTTTCAATTTGAACCGCATTCTAGGTGAGTTTCACTACCCCACTTTTTACTTACTCCTTTTGGGGGGAAAGCATGCAACATACAAACTTTTTGGATAATTGTAGACTTTTTAATACCTCATGGGTACATACTGCACTTAAACTGAAGTCCCCCATGCACATTGGACCGTTAACAATTGTACATTAGCTCGGTAATGAAGGTAGTACTACTGGGTTTGACGAAACCCTCGAGGCTCTCGGTTGAGGGAGTCGCCGGGTGTTTCATATACTAGGAACGCAATATGCACTAGTCTTATAATAGACTCCGTGGGTGGCAAACAAACAAACAAATCAGCCTCGGTCACAATGGAACCTACACTAATGTAACATGATTGCTAGCCTAATTAACTAGCGTTATTACTAATGCTTACATTATCCATGCTTTTACACTGTTTACTTACTAAATGGTTTGTTTGACAAACTTGTTTTTAAACTCAAACCTGTGAACTCACCAACCGTTGTGTTGACCCGTTTTAGCATGTCTTTCTCAGGTGTTTAAGGTGCACATGCGAGTTGAAATGAGTCTTGGATGCATGGATCCCACTAAGCATCGAATTATGCTGGGAGTCTTTAATGAAATGTTATGTCTGGGCGTCTTGACACGCACTCTGGGTTTTTAAGTGTTTTTCATAAATTGTACGCTTCCGCAAATGTAACAACTTTATTGTAAATGTACTTACCTCATTTATGATGAGCTATAATATTTAAATATTTTCCATTATAAATTGGTTGTTGGTTATGACACATGGCTAGATCCTGGTATGTCACGCGCCTCACGGTAAAACCCCATTAGTCAAAAATTCAGGGTGTGACGGATTGGTATAAGAGCCATTGGTTATAGTGAACTAGTTTTGTTTTCAAAAACTAGTCTATAACCATTTTCAAAGCTTTGTGTCAGTTTTAATACTTACAAACCCACACATACATTTCATTCATGCATGCACTGCATATGTGTGCGTGTCGTATTCGCACCTCATTGATTTCACACTTAGCTTCTACACTCATTTATGACAAGCATATTAATCATGCATTTGCATACACATTTATTCTGTACTTGGGGTACGTAGTATGTTAGTATATAACCACATAACTCTACAATGCCATACGGGTATGTTGACATCATCCACAACATTATCCTCGGATAAGGAGCACGCCACTCTTATTGTCACATCGGAACCTTCACTCATTCTCACATCATTGGAGCCGTGGAAATACCGGCTTGAATATAGCAACGAAATCATCTAGAATGATGAGTCATCTCAGGCCCTTACACGGGCAATGCCAAACGAGTATAACCTCTTCAAGAGTTGGGTGTCGGAAGTGAGACTCATATCTATCTACCATCTTGAGTATCCTAAACTTGCTAGCCATACTCCACTCCAAAATCCAAACTTGAGTCTCGGGTGAGACACACCTCTTTGAGGTAGACCCTTGAAGGCATTTTTTTATAGAAATTAATCGGCATTGAGATGCCATAATTTTCATTCCTGAGTCTTGCGCTCATTTCATTAGTCGATGCTGCTAGAAGAGTAGATTGACTGCGCAACTGAAAACATCTTGCTTATGGTACACTCAAAGTCTATTCTGACTTAGAGGAAAAAAAATGCTTACTTCACTTTATTTCTAGCTTATGTCTAAGTCATACTTCGATTGCATGTTTGCTTCCCGAACATGTATTCTTCTGCCATTTGTAAAGCTGAACTCTTAGTGTGTTCGACTCGAGTAAATACTCGGCTAATCTATTCCCAACTAAAGTTTTGGGTGAAACTCTGAACTACTCTATGTACGATTAATAAAACAAGTCTTTTTGCTCTCCTTTTCATGATTAGTATAATTTTGTACTCGGCAATCCAAACTAAGGGACAACTTGACGCATGGTGGGAGGAATTGAGCTGATCATGTAAACCAAATTATTATTTTGGGTGCACACTTAATAATAATTTATGGTGCATGTGATTCCTGATGAATCCTATAGTGTGGCCATAGTCCATGAATCTCAAACCTAAGTTTCCACCATTGCTGGAATCTCTCATAACTCGTCCAACACTAGTAGAAATTGTATAATATGTTCTATAACTGGTAGAAGCGACTAGCCGATTGAAGATAGATCCTCATAAAATTTGATGTTTTAGTTACCAATATGCAAGTTATTTTGGCAAGCTTAAGATATATTTTCCAAACCTTGTTATGAAAATAATATGAATTCAAAACCTCTCTAGCGTTTCGTGGCAAGACCTCTAACCCTAGTGTTTATTTGAAGTTTTAAGAACCTCTTGTAAACCAGCACCATGTTTGTGCGACCTAGCTAAAAGTTCCTGTTGATATACTTACCCTGACCAATTGTTAACTCCCATTTTAGCTTGAAATTTTTTTTCCGACCATAACAAATTCTATAATAAGACCATTCCATAAGATAATCCCATTTTCTCAAGGACATTGGAAAACATAATTTAAACCATCGAACCTCCACTAGAATGCGATGAATTGGAATACCTAATGCATGGATGGAAACGTAACCCTATTACAAAACTCTTTGAGAAATATCTTCTTTAACACCCCTCTTTGGCTAACATTCTCAAAAACAATTTTAATCACTCGCCTCGTCTTGACCCCGTGAACTAGCTACCGGTATGGTCCTACCTCAACTCTCATGGAAATCCTGAATTTAGTTATGTAACCTGTCATAAAGCGTTGAATCTTCCTCTCGACCCATAGCTCTAAAGATACCTCCCTAAGGATTGGGGAATTCCCTATGCAACTTTTCCTAGAAAGTTTTTGGCCCCAGAACAACGATTCTTAATCGTCTGAAGTAAAGCCTTGATCGTATGTGAAGGCTAATGGTGTAACTCATCTTATGTGCCTATTGTAACGACGAACAGGTTTTTAATACAAACCTCTAACATTGATTCGCCCTAGTTTGAGTCAAACCCCGAATAGCCTAAGTATTATTGAATGCCCCCGTGAAGGAAACTAAATTGATTTCTTCCCATTTTTCTTCAGTACAAGCTCGAACTCGCTAATGCCATCAATTTACACTCACATAACAAAGTGATAAATACCAAACCTAAACTTCAATAGAACAGTGAGTATGACCTTGACGAGACATATGGTTAAACTTTTCTTCTAGTGAAAAAAAAACAACAAAGTGATGGATATACTATCCACTTGTCAATCTCATAGCTCTTCTCACATTTTTTTCAAACAATTTCAATATATGGTCATTTATCTTTTAAGTCATTTCAATATATGAATTCAATACTTTAATTAAATATAAAGCCTAACCGATTGATCATTCATTAACATTAGTGGTGAATATGAAAATATCAAAATTGAAGTTATATTGGTTTGCTTTTTTTAAGGAAAAAAATCATATACTAGCTGTTTTGCTCATGTTATAAAATATAGTATGAGAAATTAAATTGTTTCGGTTTTGAATTTAACCTATTTATTTGAATTAAATGTGTAGCGGGCTGAATAAAATTTCAAAAAGTACAATCCCACATTTTTTAGAAAAGGCCCCGGGTTTTTTATTCGCTTTAGGTCACCAAAAAGGTTGGGCCGCCACTTAACTATTCCTCAAACAAATGAAGTTCAAGATACAAACCAATTAGACCTATATGACTCGCTCCAATCTCAACTACTTGGATCGTTGTTTGCTCCCTTACGCAACACGGATAATTGCAGAGCTTCAAGTTTAACCGATTCAGTGAGAAATTTAGATAACTTACAACTTTTGCATTATTAGTCATAGCTATTATCTGTTGGTTCAGGCCTCACTCCACACACTATGTGAAGAGGTAGGTCCCAGCAGAGCCCAGTTGGTCCCGCAAGACTCACCTTGAACAGGGACGTCTGCGCAAAGGCCATCTGCTCCCGCAGGACCCACCATGCTCAGAGAACCTTACGCGCAGTACGCAAGCTGTACACGCAGGGAAAGCCTCCCAATGGTGAAGTACCCCGCCTGTTCCCGCAGTTGCGGATACAAGCCATCAGGGAAGGCTACCCGCAGACAGCAGGGCTACACGCACAAGACAATAGATACTTCAGTAGTCACATGAAGGAATGAGCAAGGCGGGAACAATCCCACCAAAGTGAGCCAGTCCGTATGATTCTGAAAGATCTTTTGTACTATACCTACCAAGGTATGGATAGGACAGACAATCTGACCAGAACAGCCCATGAGCCAATCACAGGGTGACAGCTCACCGACAACAGTACGAGGAGGAGCACCCTCTAGTACTGTTTCACTATTAGCCGCTGCCTACTCACCAACTCTTACTGAGGGGCGTGCGCAGCCTACAGTTGGTGGAATAGTGTTACTGTTGGCCGTAACCTATTCACCAACCAGCATGGCCTGCGTATAATCCACAGTAGGTGGGACGTGCATAATCTACAGTTGGTGGAATAGTGCAGCCGACTTTGTTACTGTTGGCCGTAACCTATCCACCAACCAGTATGGCTTGTGCACAGTCCACTGTTGGTAGAACAGGAATACTATTCAGCCGGCTGTACCTTCTAGGAAACCTACCTTCGGCTATAAATACTCCAACATCTTGGAATGGTAAGATCATCTGCTATCCTGTTATCTAGCAATCTCTTAATATACACTTATATTCAGAGCAATCTAGTCTGATTCTCACGCCGGAGGGTGGTCACAAGGAGGAACCCCCCCCCTTCTCAGTGACGAGCTTACGGTGTCTGTTTTGCAGGTCTCCTGAAGAACAACCTTCTCAGCTAGATCTCATCCGTGGGAAACATTACTTAACCCCCAGATTATCTATAATCTGCACCGGGTCACTTAGTGTTTCTTCACTATGAAAGACTATTTTGGGTTTGTGTAAATAAAATTAAAGTGCAGAGAATGAAGAGAACTTGCTGCATATTTCATTAATAAGATGAGGCTATAAATAGCCATAAACATCACAACGTGTGATTAAATAAAACAACAAAATACTAACTTCCACCTTAAGAACCTGTAGAACTATGACCTATTCTTTTACCAACGTGCACTCACATGCACTTCTAATAAACCAATTAAAACAAACAGCCAGACCAACTACTTAAACTCTAATAAACTATTAACTAAAACATAAAATTTTAAACCACTAACGTGACCTTTTTTTTCCTATTCCATGCATACCAACTAAGATATAAAAAAAATTCAACTGATGACCCGTACACATGACACGTCAACAACTCGATTAACCCAACATTACCTGATCCTCCATTTTTAACTTTATCCACCTTTAATACAAGTTTCTCTTCACGAGGCTTGTCTATATTCCGTAAACCAATCAAAACCCTAAGATAAAAGCACTAATATCCCTAATTTCTCAATTTTGTAAATCTAAACATCTACCATGTAATCAAACCTTAATTTAATCTCTCAACATGAAATTTAGTTACATTAGTGATTATTTTTTCTTTTAAATTTAACTAAAATAAAATTTTTCACAAAATAAGATCCAAATTATAACAAATGAGCATAAACGAATAAATATAAAAATTAAGTAGATAATTTATTTAACATTTCATTGAAAAATGAGCATAACCCAACATAGATTAATCAAAATAGGTTCAAGGGTAAAGTTAAAATACAAAACACAACAAAAATGATAATGGTGAGAAGGAATCCATTGATCTTAAATTTGAATAGTTGAGATTAATTTAAAAATAAAAATTGATGAAAAGGGCATGAAGGTAATAACTCACCCATGATGAATTCACCATTGTGTCTTACGTGTCAGGTCATTGTGTTATATGTATTTACCATTGTGTCTTACGTTTCAAGCCATTATGTTATATGTATTTACCATTGTGTCTTACGTTTTATGTATTATTGTGTAATATGTATTAATCATTGTGTTTTATGTATTAAATAATTTCTTGTTATTTTTCATTATATTTACATATTATTGCACAACAGTGTTATTAGTATTTAAAAAAACACAATGATCAACTGAAAGACACAATGACGAAAAAAACACATTGACAAACAAAAAGACACAATAGTACGCAAAAAGACACAATGACGTAATTTTTTTTAATTTTAATATAACAAAATCATACTCGTATTAAAGATAAAAAAACGCTTGTTATTATGGTGAATTTTATTTTTTTTAAAAACATATTATATGAAAAGTTTATAGACGTTTAAAAATTATGGGGGAATTAACATGTGATTTGCATGTGGAAAGAGAAAATGTGTACTATTACTTTTATACCCTTTTTTTCTTTGTTTCATACTTGACACATGTTAATTAGTTATGGTTCAGACTTCTCAGTTAGTTACAAGTCACATTAAAAATTACTTTTAAAACTAAAAACTTTTAAGATCAATTCTTACGGTTATTTTAAATGCTAAGATTTAGTATTGCAATTTACGTGTCCATGGATTGATAAACGGTTGGTACACTTGCCATTTGTGTGTGTTTTATTATGTTTAAGTGAAAACCCATTTTAAAACCCGATTTCGTGTGAAAAACAATCAAATATTTATACATACACCACAGGCACATCATGTATGCATCGTACATGCAGGTTGTTTAGGTGGTGGGGGAGGTGGTGTTAGGGAAGTTGTGGTGTTTGGGAGAAGTTTGTGGAGAGTGTATATGATTGAGAATGATAGAGGATAGGGGATATATGGTCTGGTGAGTTAGGGGTTGTTGGCCCATGAACTGCGAAGGAGTTTTTTGGGTTGGGAAGTGTTGGGTTGTGTGAGTGATATTGGGATGAAGTGATGTTTGGTGGATCGAGGTTGGAGATGGTGGTGTTTGAGGGGGAGTTGTAGCTATGGGATGAGTATGAATGACAGATGAATTGGGTGGGGCCGATGTGGTTGTTGTATGTGAGACCCGAAGAGTGGATTGAGGGTGTATCAATCGTAAAATGATTTAGGAGAGATAGAATTTGAGAAAGGGAAAATTGTTTCATCAAATACTACATGGCGAGAGATGATGATTTGATTAGTGTGAAGGTTAAGACATTTGTATCCTCGGTGGTTAGGTGAAAACTGAGGAAGATACACGGGATGGAGCGATTGGCTAGTTTGTGAATGGTGGAGGGTATTAGAGGATAACAAAGACAACCGAATACTCGTAAGTGATCATATGAGGATGAGCGATTGTAAAGAAGTCGAGTCGGGGTTTGGAATTTTTACATTTTGCTCGGGAGGATATTTAAGATGTAGGTCGCCATGGCAAGGGCATGGTGCCATATGTTAGGTGGGAGTGAAGCATGGGCGAGAAGGGTGCGAATGATGTTATTTATAGATCGGATTTTGCGTTCCGCCTTGCCGTTTTAAGATGACGTATGTGGACATGAAAGACGAAAAGCATGACATTTTGGGTAAAAAAAATTGTTTAAAGTTGTTATTAATGTATTTAGTGTTGTTATCACATTAGAGGGATTTAATTTTTCGTTCAAATTGAGTTTCTATTTACTTGTAAAAATTAGCAAATATATTAAAAACTTGTGATTTGTGTGCTAGGGACACATCCACAAGAAATTAGAATAATCATCCAAAAACAATATATAATAACGGTGACCGGCCTCACTAATAATTGGAGATGTCCATATATCACTATCGATAATGTCAAATGAGAAAAAAAAATAGAAGTACTTGAATAATAAAATGGTTACGTAATGCTTTTGTCAAAAACACATGATTTTGCTTAACATAAGAAATAGAACAAGAGTTTTTCAATTTATTTAACAGATCATGTAACATCTCTAAAATTTTGATCCAAATTTAACAACTTAGGAAAGTTGAGGGATCAAAAATAATATCAAGACAAGTCATGAGAAATATTAAATAAGGAAATATAAAAAAAAATAAGGAAATAAAAATATTTCCTAAGTTAAGTATTTCAATAAGAAAGAAATAAGGAAACTCCATCCCACATGGAATGATGTAAGAAAAGGGAAACACTTTACTTGGGTTTGAATAAGGAATATGAATCCCATTCCACATAGAAAGTGGTAAAGAAATTGAAGCTCTTTATAAGGAAGAGATTTTCCATAGTAATATTCCTTTATGAATATCATGCACCAAGTAGTCCTAGCGGAGGGTGCGTAGCACCTGACGCGCATGCGCTCGGGCTTAGACGAGGACGAGGACGAGGCCGATGGCGATGGAGAAAGCGACGGCGACGGCGAAGGGCGTTGGGCGCAATGTGGCGCTTTGATGGCGCACTTCGCACGCTCACATCGCCCCGAGCCGCTTTAAGAGCCGCCTTAGTATTTTTTGACAACGAGAATTAGACCTAGATGTGACAAGCTACAAAAGATAAAGGACTAGAAATGAAAAATAATATTCCGGCACCCATCGCGCTACGCGATGAGTCCAAGGACGGCCATCGCATACCGCGATGGACCATGATAACTCAGGGACACGTGTCACATTCTGGTGACACGTGGCAGCACGACGGGACACGTGGCAGAATGTGTCAGACCACGTGGTGACACGTGGCAGACGTGTCAGGCCATGTGGCGACACATGGCGAGACCTTAGAAATATGGGCGTCGTGATACGCGACGAAGTCAGCGAAGAGCCCTTCGCATACCGCGATGGGACACAAATTCAGCGATAAATAGAAGGGGGTCACGGCTCATTTGCATGCACACCTCTCCACTCTCTCTCTAGAGTTTCACTCTCTCTCTAGAATTTCACTCTCTCTACCTCGGTTTGTGTGACGAACACCGTTTTACGTGACACCGACCCGACAAACATTACCTCGTAATCCGTGCCAAATACCCGGCGTTCCTCGAAGTGCGAGCCACTCAAGAAACCCAACATTTCGTCTCGAAGTACGTGCACGACCCGACGACACCCAAACGTTATCTCGATTTGCGTGCCAATGAGAGTTGATCAAGAACGCCTCGATAAACGTGCATATAGAGTAGAAGTGTTGCCCGTATAAACTTAGGAATATTTAACTCCGAATACCCGTGCGAGGTAGGGGTTCTGCCTAAGTTATTATTTTATTATTATAAATGGCTTAGACCATAGTCGGAAGTATAGCCGAACCTTGATTATGATTAAGAGTTATATAAATTTTCTTAGGCGAATGTTATAGTTAAAATAGTATTTTTTATTGTTAAGAAATATAATATTTATATATAGAAAGATTATAAAGTTAATGTTTCTTCTTGAAGAAGAAACATCGTATGTAAATGATAAACAAATAAAGGGACTAAAGGTCCAAATGTTTTGAATAAACAAATGTTTTTATCAAGGTTAAAGCTATACAAAACGGACTAAAGGTCTGAAGCTAGATCAATGATCTAGTTATTTATATAAAGGTTATTCTCGTACTATAGGTCCGAGGTAACAAAACAAGAAGAAGGAAACAGAAAACAGGAATCAGTAACAGAAACTGATTATAAACAGAAAAGGTGAATACGCCCCAAACCTTTTATATTGAGTCAGAATGTTTGCATAGGATTACGAATCCTTAATACTTTGTGTTACAATAATAAGAAACGGACACTCTGATTAAGAGTATACATGTGTCTGGATCCATTCATACATGGTGATTCGGTATTTTCCGAGGCCATGCATATCATCAACATGCCCCTGAAGGTCTACAGGACTGTTCAGAGAAATGATATTGTGTATATAATTAATTGTACAAGGTACATAGGGTAATTTGATCCCAATTAAGTTGGGTGCCTAATGAGTAGTCACAAAGGTATTATTGTTGTTTTCACAAAGGTATTGAAAAGATATTTTTAGAGTCAGCGTTATTCACCAGCTTTGCGCTGACGTATTTTCTCAACCATGGTACAAGGAAACAAGAAAGGTTAGAACAGACAAGCAAGAAGGATTGAAGATTGGAGTTATAGTCATTAGATGTTATCTGATGGTTCATATATTTTATTTGAAAATATTATAAAAGAGTTATGTTTTATAAAGAAATGTATTTGAAATATCAAGCGGGTATTTAAAACCGAGATTTTAATAAGTTTTCAATATAAATATTTTAAAGACTTCCGCTATAAACCGCAACTCTAATTTATTTACAAAACAGGTACCAACTATTGGTCACACGCCTAGGCCCTGAGTGGGGGTGTGACAGATCATGCTCTGGGTAGCCAAGACGATGATGCCAAAGATCTTGGGAAATAGCAGCAAAGGTGGAGTAATTGTTGATGGTGGACAACACAATGTTTTAAAAACCGGTATTTTACTTGTACTAGATTGAGCTAAAAATTGTACAACCAGTTGAACCAGGTTATACCCGGAGGTTCAACCGGCTGAATAGTTTACCTTATAATTTCCTATAATTGCATCTTCAATTCCAAAAATAACCAAAAATTAAATGAGTCCATAACAAAAAGTTAATCCAAAAGTTAATCTATATTATTAAAAAAAATAATACAAAAGCAATTTAAAAAAAATTAGACCTAAAGTTTACACGTTTGAATGTTAACTATTGGGTTAAATGTAATTTTGGAAAATATAGGCCGAAATATAAAAAATTTCTCGTATTTTAAACCGGTTTGCCGGTAAAAACCGATATTTTAGAACCAAAAACCGCCGGTACGATGTTCTTGCAAACCGGCCAAAAATACCGGGCTCAAAGTGCCAATCTGCTGTGCAAAATTCGGTTTAACCGACCGGTTTAAACCGGTTTTTAAACACTAGGACAACATGGATGGGAGGAGATGATAAATATCACCACTGCTGTTACATCGGAGGATAGTAACCCAAGTCTTGTAATCCTTCACAAGAAACCCAAAGGGATCAAGTTCAACTGATATCCAATTATTGGTTGTAAGGCGACGAATCAAAATTATGATTTTTGATTAATTTAGGGGCGTAAAGGACATTTTTTAGTTTAAGTGTGTGTGTGTGTGGGGGGGTGGGTTTGATTGCCATATCCGGTTACCGGGATGGTCATGCCATTGCTAACAATAATATTTTGTGTTATGCCGTTATTAAAATACTACTGAAAAATACGTGGGTTGTTAGGCATATGAGTGGTGGCGCCGATATCCATTGCCCAACTGACCGGAGGATTGAGACATCATGTATAATACTTGTTTGATATTCGTTGGTGCGTACGCGGTGTAGTGGATCTTTTGTTATGTTTTTAATTATGTGTGGGAGAAGAGAAGAAGGCCAATGAGGAGAAAGGTCTGTTAAGTGAAAACGAGTGGTGAACGGCAGCTCGGTCAATTCTTTGATACCATGTAAGAAACCGTGTTTTGATAATAATTCTCCTTGCGTCTTCTCATTATTCTCCATATTTTATAATTACAATGATATGTATATGAAAGGATCATAACAGCTATACAAGATATTTGGCAAATCAAAATTATATTATTATTTGATTCCTATTAAAAAAATGTAGGTGTTGTAAGAAAATGATTTATGATAGTGTGTATATTATACACACTATTGATTCATTTAACCATTTTGTAGGCTATCGTTATTGCACTTAAGACAAAAGCCCTTGCATACTTAATTTGAACTATTTGATATTGAAGAGGTATGTACCCGCCTCAACATCGAGCGGGGCGGGTCAACCCACAAGATATATATAAGACATTAGAAATCAAAGATATTATCAAGGCACAAAGCCAAAACTTAGCATCACATATGCTCACGCATCACATGTGCTCATGCATCACATATGCTCGCGCGTATCACATGCTCACGCATCATATATGCTTATGCATATCACATCGTGCGTGGCGCATCCGCGCGTGGCGCATATCACATGCTCGCGCATCATACATGCCCACCCATATCACAGTTGCGCATGGCGCAGCTGCGTGTGGGGCATCCGCGCGTGACGCGTATTACATGCTTGTGCGTACCGCATCTGCGCATGAAATATCTGCGCGTGAGAATAAAGAGAAGACCTCGCGCATCCTCAGGATGGGCGCATATCACACATGCACATAGTCAACCTCGTCCTTATCCAAATCAGGATTAGGGCAACCTTGATTGTGCACGTCAGTCAACCTTCCAGAAGGCATATTTTTAAGGAATAAGGATATGCTGATGTTGACAGCTGCTAAATGAAAGGTGGACAGTTCAGCATGACTCATGGGTTACCACGTGATCATAACCAATGAAAAAGCACCAGGTGTCTCCAGGGACACGTGGCGCAAATCGATTGGAGGAGGCCAACAAAACCCTAATTTGGTCTCAGCTCAATCAGTGGAAACCCTAGCACTATAAATACATCATAACGTACACAGTTACAGACACATTGATTCACATTGAAGCATATTCAATTACATTCACTGACAGGCAGCCCTAGTCAGTTACTTTCTCATACACAGAGAGACAATCACAGAATCATACAGAGTAACATACAGTATTCAGCTATTAAGCAATACTCTCCCAATTCCCTTACTCTCACATTATTATCTTCCCCTACACATACTTATTCTCACGCCGGAGGGTTACCCCAAAGAGGACCCCTCTGTCCCTTTCTGAGGGGTAAGTAACGGCGCTGTTCGTTTTGTAGGTGGAAGAACATTGATCCAGACGAACCATCGGTGAAATAGTATAATCACACCCGAGGAAAGTAGATCTGCTATCAGTGAGTAGATCCACGTTTCTTCATTGGCGCCATCCACTGTTACAAACGGCAATCAGATCTAATCAGATCTACAAAAACAAAATCAATCACCATGGTTTCTGGCGTTCATAACGTTGATCAAGTTCTGGAGGATATTGAACGTGGGGATGTTAATGAGGGACAGCAGTTCCTGAGGGGGCCGCGTAATTCTACGCTCCCCACCAGTAGCCGTCCCTTCATCACAACTCCTCACGGGCAGACTGAAACTCCTCCAGACGATCTCACGTTACAAAATCCTGCCGGCGCGAAACAGAAAGGACCAATGGGTCCAGAAGAGGAAACAAATGATCCGAATGAATGGCTCATAAACGAGCAGCGGCGTCTGATGGAAAAGTACAATGAAATGGTCAAACAGAAAAAGCGAGCCGACCAAACACAAAGGCAAGCGTTTGATAAGCAGACTACAAAAAGGCCGCGAGCCCCGGAAGAGGGACATTCTGTTCACACTGCACAGACTGAGTTCAGTAATGAAGAAGTGCATAGCATGAGGAAGACACGGGATACTCATGCAGGAGGCTCACAGCTCCGCGCGCCTGTGAACATGGCGCCTGGAGCCAGAGCAGATCTGGATCTGCACATGCCGTACAGCCCACCGGTCAGAGGGCAAGTGGACGTAACCACACCCTACAGACCAGCCATCTTGGTAAAACACTCAAAGTTTACTGCGCGCATCGCGCAGGCTCCCATCCAGCACAAGACCAAGATGCCAAGTGGTCTGGGCAAATATGATGGCACAACAGATCCAGATGACTTTTTGCAAGGTTTCTATAACACGGGAAACCTAGAGAGATGGACGATGCCAACATGGTGTCATATGTTTGCTCGCTGCCTCACGGGCGCAGCGCGGGTATGGTTCGAGAGCTTGCCGACTGGGCAAATTGATGAGTTCGAGGAACTATTAGAAAAGTTCCAAGCCCACTTCGTACAGCAGCGCAGGCACACGCGCGATCCTGATGACATCATGCACTGCATACGCAGGAATGATGAAACGATTGAAGATTACATCACTCGTTTCAATCAGGAGTCCCTGGCAATCGGGGGTATAACTGAGCAGCTCCTGCGCGTGGCCTTTATACAAGGCGCGCGCAGTGATCAACTCCGCCGAGCTCTCGTAAGCAAAGATGGTATGCCCACCACTTGGGCAAAACTAATGGAAGCATCGCGAGTCTTCGCGAGAAATGAAAAACAGATTGCCCAAGATAGGGCAAGAGAAAGAGCGCATCAGGCTGAATCACCGCGCAGCAAAGAGAAGAGGACCAAGCAGAACTCTGTATGGTCCAGGTTGCAGCCAACAAGTTTTTCTTCCGCAGAAAAGCAAGCGCAACCAAGCTCACCCCAGCCCCAAAAAGATGTTCGTAGTCGCGGGGAGGGTGACAAGAGGGAGGGCGGCAGAGATCCTAGCAGACCTCTGCCAAGAATATGGACTTCCCTCACTAAAACACCTTCACAGGTGTTAAGTACTGAGAATGTCCAATTCAAGCCCCCCAAGCAACTACACTACAAGGGACCGCAAAACAGTGGCAAATATTGTGAATTTCACAAGTCCCCGGGCCACAACACCGACGCATGCCATCATTTAAAGGATGCGATCGAGAAGGATGTAAAGTCAGGCAGGCTGGCTCACTTGGTGAAAAACCCAAGAATAGAAGATGAGCAACCGGAAGGAGCCTCTGCCAGCAAGAAATACAAAAGAATCTGTGTGGCTGAGGGGGGACGACAAGGGCAGACGTCAAAAAAGAGAAGCGCGCAAATCAACTGAGATTGGCGCGAGCAGCAAGTTATCTTCCCAAGAATCAGGGGAGGCCCTTCAATAAGCAGTCCTCTCGTCATCACCACACACATTGCTCATTACGAAGTGTCAAAAGTCCTGGTGGACACTGGAAGTGAATCTGATATTATGTATGAGCAGTGTTTCAGAAAGTTAGACCCGGCAGACCAAGCGTGGCTCGAAATTGTGAACGCACCAATCTGTGGTGTTTCAAATGAAATCATCCATCCCCTTGGTCAGATTCAGTTTGAACTAACTATGGGGGATGATGAGCACAAGCGAGCCGAAGTTGTCAACTTCTTGGTCTTGCCCACCACGTCATGCCACAATATGATCCTGGGTAGGGGAACGATTGCCCAATTTAATGCTGTACCGTCGCCAGCGCACGGCGCATTGGGGTTCCCGACACCAACAGGCGTAACATTTGTTTATCGCGATCACTTGTGCGCAGTGACAAGTACGCCGCGGGAAGGGAGAATGAAACTTCCAATGGCGGACAATGCGCCAGAGAAGTGGATTTTAAACCCAAAATTCCCAGAGCAAACGGTCACAATTGGCGCTACCATTTCAGACGAAACGAGATTGAGAATGAAAAAGTTGCTCACAAAATACACGTCAGTCTTCGCGTGGCAACACTCCGATATGACTGGGGTCCCGCGAGACTTGGCGCAACATTCTCTTAACACGTTCAAGTCGGTGGAGCCAATTGCTCAGAAAAAGAGAATCATGGGGGATGAAAAGGCGAAGGCCATGAATGAGCAAGTTGAGGACCTGTTGCGCGCAAACATCATCCGCCTGATCCGATACCAGACGTGGGTAGCCAATCCTGTGATGGTAAAGAAAAGCAACGGGTCATGGAGGATGTGTATTGACTTCAAGGACCTCAACAAAGCATGTCCGAAAGACTGTTACCCCCTCCCAAACATCGACGCAAAGGTGGACTCCGTGGCGCCATTCAAGCTCAAATGTTTCCTGGATGCCTACAAAGGCTATCACCAGATTCAAATGGCACCACAAGACGAAGACAAGACTGCCTTCAGAACCGACAAGGGTGTTTTCTGTTACACAAAAATGCCCTTTGGTTTAAAGAATGCGGGCGCCACCTATCAGAGACTTATGGATTCGGTTTTCAATGAACAAATTGGAAGAAATCTGGAAGTCTACGTTGATGATTTGGTGATCAAGAGCAGGGAGGAGAGACAAATGCTCAAAGACATCGAGGAAACTCTTCAGCGCCTAACGGAAGTTAACATGAAGCTCAACCCGAGCAAATGTACTTTCGGCGTGGAAGAGGGGAAATTTCTTGGTGTAATGGTCACTAAGGATGGTTTCGAGGTGAACCCTGAAAAGGTGGAAGCCATCCTTGACATGCCTTCACCATCCACCATGAAAGAGGTTTAGAAGCTGAATGGTAGATTGGTGTCAATCAACAGGTTCCTAGCGAACCACGCCAGCAAATCTACTCCATTCGTTAACACTTTGAGGAACTGCTTGAAGAAGAGCCAATTCAAGTGGACGCCTGAGGCTGAGCAAGCTTTCAGTGAGATAAAAGAATGTCTCATAAAGCTGCCCGCGCTCACAGCTCCACTTCCTGGCGAAACCCTAACATTGTACTTGTCAGCTGGAGACCGCGCCATCGGCGCAGTATTATTGGTGGATCGCAAGGGGATCCAAACGCCAATATACTATGTGAGTCGGGTGCTGACAGACCCTGAGACGCGCTATTCCATCATGGAAAGGTTAGTTTTGTCACTAACACACGCGTCGCGCAAACTTCATAGATACTTCAATGGTCATCCTATTGAAGTTCTGACTGGTTACAACATCCAGTAAGTCTTGCGACGCCCCGCGCTCTCCGGAAGGCTGACAAAGTGGGCGCTGGAATTAGGTGAACACACGATCACCTATAAGCCCCGTCCAGCAATAAAGGGTCAAGTTCTGGCGGATTTCATCACGGAAATCCCAGAGGGAAAGATTGAAGAAGCTCAGCGCGAGGTAGATCCTCCGCGAGCAAATGATGAAGAAGATGTTTGGAGGCTATTCACTGATGGAGCCTCCAACAGCGAAGGATCCGGCGCGGGCCTCAAACTGGTGGACCCTGATAATCATGAATATACTTATGCTATTAGGTTGGACTTCAAGAGTACCAACAATGAGGCTGAATATGAAGCCCTGCTGGCTGGTCTGCGCATTGCGCGCAAGTTTGGAGTTAAGAAGCTAGAGGCCCATGTTGATTCGTACTTGGTAGCAGCACAGGTCAATGGCCTTTATGATGCCAAGGAGAACACCATGCCTCTATATCTAGAGCAGGCGAAAAAGCTCACTGAGCAATTTGACAGCTTCAGAATCATTCATATTCCGCGCAGTGAAAACAAATCTGCAGATGCGCTGAGTAAGATGGCATCAACCAGTTTTGATCACTTTGGCAAAGATGTCAGGGTAGAAGTAATGAGCAACCCGTCGGTGGTAGCGAAGTCTGTCTTGGTAACCCATACAACCCCTTCATCATGGATAACTCCAATAATGGAATTCTTGAAGGAGGGAAAGGTACCAGATGATCGCGCACAAGCGAGGAAGATAAGACACAAGGCGCAGAACTATGAACTGCTTGACGATACATTATATCGACGCTCTTATCTTGGGCCGCTCATGAAATGCTTGGATGCTGAGGAAGCAAGCTATGTGATCAGAGAGATACACGAAGGAATCTGTGGAATTCATGCTGGCCCGCGCATGGTGGTTGCCAAGGCAATGAGCGCAGGCTACTATTGGCCAGGCATGTACTTGGACGCTTTAAAAGAGATCCAAAAGTGCAAAGCATGTCAGAGCTATGCGCCAAACACCATGCGGCCAAAGAACAACTTGATTCCGGTAACCTCAGCATGGCCTTTCCACAAATGGGCAATCGACATTGTGGGTCCCTTACCGCAGGCGCCTGGGCGAGTAAAATTTTTGGTTGTGGCAGTAGACTATTTTACAAAATGGGTTGAAGCCAAGCCACTAGCAAAAATAACGGCCGAAGCAATGAAGCAGTTTATCTGGAGCCACATCATATGCCGTTTTGGCTTGCCCATGGAAATTGTTAGCGATAATGGCAAGCAATTCACTGACAAGAAGATTTCCAGCTGGCTCAAAGAATTGCGCATTAACCAAATTTTCACTTCAGTCTATCACCCTCAGGGGAATGGACAAGTGGAACGTGCAAATCAAAGTTTGTTAAATGGGCTGAAGAAAAGGTTGGAGGGAGAATCCCATTCTTGGGTCGAAGAGTTAGCTAATGTCCTGTGGGCGCACAGGACATTAAGCAAAACTAGCAATGGCGAATCCCCGTTCAGCCTAACCTATGGGACAGAGGCTATGATCCCAGCAGAAATTGGATGCCCATCCCATAGGGTACTCATGATGAGCAAGACTGATAACGAGCGCGAAAGAAGATTGGACCTCAACTTGCTTGAAGGGCGCAGAGAAGCGGCTATCATCAATGAAGCCAAATACAAGAAAAAGATGGAAAAATATTATAATCAGCGCGTTAAAGAATGCCACTTCAAGAAAAATGATTTTGTCCTTCGAAACAATGAAGCTAGCCGCGCTATACCCCCAGGAAAAATGTCCCCCAATTGGGAGGGACCTTATCAAATCTCAGAAGAATTGGGGAAAGGCGCGTATGCTTTAAAAGATTTGAATGGAAAAAAGATACCACGCGCATGGAATGCAGCACAGCTTAGAAAATGCTTCATGTAAAAATTCAAATATGTAATCAAGGCTTTTAAGCCATCATGAATGATGATTCGCGCTATCTTTCAATATTTGTTCTATTACCTTTGCATACATGTTTCACACTTCCTTTATTAATTTGGAGCAATATGACAACACTATATTGACTTCAAACCAAAATAAAACGAAGTAAAACATACATGCGCGAGCCTTAGCTCAAACACGTTAACGAGTCTTAACTCTAAAAACGTCAGGGCCTTAGCCCAAAACAAAGAGCCTTAGCTCAAAACACTCACAAACATCCATCTTACATCCCGCGCAGCCTGATCATAAAAATCCCTAAACACAACTAAGGCAAAGTACATGCCAAATCATAGTTGTTGAGGTCTCAGGTCGAGGTCGCGCACGGAATAATAGTGGATATCTGAGTAACACATGCTGACATGTCACACCCGACCCTGAGCGGCGGAAACAGCCGGGCGCGCGCGAGTGGGAATTGATACTTAAGCACGGGCTATTGCAAACATTCAAAGTAAGATTTTCATTGCGCATGAAAAGTTTAATACAAATACATTACATTGTTTAAAAATTACATAAAAACATCCAAGTATAAAAATTGTTGAAGATTTCCACGCCATATCCCCATGCGCGGCGGGAACAACCACGCGCATCGAAGGGATAGAACTAAAATCTTCCAAAAAGCTAGTTTAGATGTTCAGCGTGAGGTGCTCTAAGTGTGACTCCATGCGCTACCTAGTTATCTCCTGAAAGACACGTAAAAACATTTGAATCAGTATAAACTGAGTGAGTTCACAAGTCTTAGTAACTTGATAAATCGTATTGCATCATAATCTTGATACAAATCATTCTGAAACATAATTCTGATAGCATCATTAAAACACATGCTTGGTAAAACATAGTTTTATCAACATATTCTGATAAAATCGTTCCGCGGGTTACGCGCGAACATTACTGGGAACTGTGCCCGTCTATGCAAAGTGGCGCTGCCACTACGAGCTAAAATAAGTAATACCGTCCCGCGGGTTACGCGCGAACGTTTCAGGAACATGTACTCGTCCATGCAAAGTGGCGCTGCCACTACGAGCTAAAATAATAATTCCGTCCCGCGGGTTACGCGCGGACGTTGTGCCGGAAAACAAGGCGCTCGTCCATGCAAAGAGGCGCGACCCCTACGAGCGGGCTCAAACCCATAGTACTGCCCCATGACCATACTAGGCACTCGTCCATGCAAAGAGGTGCGACCCCTACGAGTGGGTGGATCAAACCAGCAGTCCCTACCCTTAGAGTTCCAATGGTAAAGTGATCACTTACTCGAGTTCTAGCGCACATACATCGAAAACCTTAGATAACCGTTTGCATTACTCATCATGAAACATAACTTAAACACATAATCGCTTGCATAGCTTGTAAGTATACCATGATAAAACATTATTTAAGTACGTGTCCCTCGCCCCGAAAACAGTTTAAAAATAGTGAAAACAGTGAAATTAGGGGCTGTGAGACTCACCTGTGGTTCTTGTTAAGGGATTAATCGAGATTCGGGTTTTCTTGGTGTTGGCCCCGGAATCGAAGGTCTAGAATACGATTAAATAACAAGAAGTATATATATTAAGATCAAGAAATAGGAGAATATAAGGTTTGGAAAGTAGATCTCAAGTTTATAACCTCGGCTTACCTAGTAACTGGAACGGAATCGAAAATAACGGATGCTCGGGAGATGATTAGTGCAAGTTTGCAGTTCTTTGGAGTGTGTTTTGAGTGATAATTTAGGTTACATATTTATAGGCAAACTCAAGGGAACACAATCCCTTGCTTTAGGGGATTGAAATCTTTTCATATCTAGGTGTAATGATGATAAAGTATGGAAATTATTATTGTTTATTGTTTACTTAAAAGTGGAGGAGTGGACAAAAGATCTTGATTTGATTTGGACAGGACATGCAGGTCTGGGGTTGGTGAGAATAGGGTGGCTGACAGTTGACTTTTCATGTTACAGTGTGCTTTTTCAGGTACTTTTGTCAGTGTACAGTAAAAAGTGGAAAATCTCTGAAACACGCTACTGTTTCCTTTTGGGCGGGAGTAATCTCCTTATGTCTGGAGAATAGACTAAGTGTTCTGTGCGCATCACTTTGTGCGCATAGCTTTCTGCGTGAAGGACATTTCTTTGCTGCGGGTAGGTGCGTAACCTTCTCGCAGTTGGGGATATTGAGTTTCATTTGTAGATTCTCCAGGTGGTCTTGGTATTTCAACATAGTGATCAGTCATGTTGAAGTCAATTCCATCTTGGAGCTTCAGACAAACTAGCTCTCAATGTTCCCGCCATGCGGGGAGGTTAGTTCCCTTTCGCACGCGCATAAACGATTTAGGATGCACCCGCCTTAGCATCATGCGGGATGGTCAACCCATAGACAACATAACGTTTAAGTTACATGAAAACATAAAGCCAAAACATTCGCGCATGGCGCATATAACATATGCTCACGCTGGTTCTTAACATGGTGCGCTCGCGCAGGTTGCACATAACAAATGCACGCGCTGACTAGCATGGCGCGCTCGCGCAGGGCGCACATAACAAATGCACGCGCTGACTAACATGGCGCGCTCGCGCAGGGCGCACATAACAGATGCACGCGCTGACTAACATGGCGCGCTCGCGCAGGGCGCACATAACAAATGCACGCGCTGACTAACATGGCGCGCATAATATTTACAATCACCTAATTATTAGGTTGATTACTTAGTTTAAGGGATTGGGAATTTACCGGGTGTCACATTCTCCCCTCGTTAAACGAATTTCGTCCCGAAATTTAGGAGACGTTGCTGGCAGAAGCCATGCTCTGAAAGAGGTGTGGGTATTTCTTGCGTATTTGGTCTTCTCTTTCCCAAGTGAATTCAGGCCCACGCCTCGAGTTCCATTGAACCTTTACTAACTTGATTTTGCTCCTGCGTAACTTTTGTTCTTTCCAATCGGTTACTGCTATAGGTTCTTCTACGAAGTGCAGCTGTTTGTCGATGTGAATCTCTTCCATCGGCAAAGTCAACGTTTCGTCAGATAAGCACTTTTTGAGGTTGGACACATGGAACGTATCATGAACTCCACTGAGTTCGGCGGGTAAACGGAGTTTATAAGCAACCGGACCGATCCTTTCCAGGATCTCGAATGGTCCAATGAAGCGCGGATTCAACTTTCCTCGCTTGCCGAAACGGGGGACTCCTTTCCATGGAGAGACTTTCAAAAGTACTTTATCCCCTACTTGAAATTCCAATGGTTTCCTTCGCACATCTGCGTAGCTCTTTTGTCTGTCGCGCGCTGTCTTAAGGCGATCCCTTATCTGAAAAATCTTGTCTGTTGTTTCTTGGATCAATTCTGGACCAGTCATTTGCTTGTCACCTACTTCAGCCCAGCACAGTGGGGATCTACACTTGCGCCCATACAAAGCTTCGAACGGCGCAGCCTTAATGCTTGTGTGATAGCTGTTGTTGTAAGAAAATTCAACCAATGGGAGATGAGTATCCCAGCTACCTTCGAAATCGATTGCGCACGCGCGTAGCATATCTTCCAATGTCTGGATTGTTCGCTCGCTTTGCCCATCCGTTTGAGGATGATATGCCGTACTCATGTCAAGACGAGTACCTAAAGCCCCTTGTAACGATCTCCAAAACCTTGATGTGAACCGACTATCTCTATCAGAAATGATGGACACTGGGACTCCATGTTTTGAAACTACTTCTCGAATATACAGTCGGGCTAACTTTTCCATCTTATCGGTTTCCTTGATCGGCAGGAAGTGCGCTGACTTAGTTAGCCGATCCACAATAACCCATATTGTGTCATAACCCCCAGGTGTCCTTGGCAGTTTGGTGATGAAGTCCATAGAGATTTGTTCCCACTTCCACATGGGAATTTCTGGCTGCTGAAGCAACCCTGATGGTTTCTGGTATTCAGCCTTCACCTTCGAACACGTCAGGCACTTACTGACATACGTCGCGATGGCGCCTTTAAGATTGGGCCACCAATACAGCGTTTTAACATCTTGGTACATCTTGTCTGCGCCAGGATGTACGGAATACCGCGTCTTGTGAGCTTCGTTCAATACCTGCTCGCGCAATCCTCCCTTGAGAGGGACCCATATGCGGTTAGCGAAATATAGATTGCCGTTCTCTTTAAGTTCCAAATTCTTAACCATACCCCCAAGGCATTCGTTTTTAACAAACTCTGGTTTCAAGGCTTCTTGCTGAGCGTCTCGGATGCGGGTAGAGAGATCTGCGTGAATGGTCAACCTTAGAGCCTTGACTCGTAGCGTTTTTATTCGCTCCTTCCTACTTAGCGCGTCTGCTACCACATTCGCCTTTCCAGGGTGGTACTTAATTTCACAATCATAATCGTTCAACAACTCCACCCATCTTCGTTGCCTCATGTTTAAATCCTTTTGATCAAATATATGTTGAAGGCTCTTGTGATCCGTAAAGATTATACACTTTGTACCATAGAGGTAATGGCGCCAAATCTTTAGCGCGAAGACAACCGCTCCAAGTTCTAAATCATGCGTTGTGTAGTTCTTTTCATTGGTCTTGAGTTGGCGTGAGGCATACGCTATGACTTTGTCTCGCTGCATAAGGACACATCCAAGTCCCTGATGTGAAGCGTCGCAGTAAACAACAATGTCATCCATCCCCTCGGGCAAAGACAAAATTGGCGCACTACATAACTTCTGTTTCAACATTTGAAATGCTGTTTCCTGATTTTCGCCCCAAACAAACTTCTTGTCTTTCTGAGTTAGCGCGGTCAGGGGTAGAGCTATTTTGGAGAAATTCTCAATGAAGCGTCGATAGTAGCCAGCTAGTCCTAGGAATTGCCTCACCTCAGTTGGGGTTTTTGGCGCTTCCCAGTTTTCGATGGCCTTGACTTTGGAAGGATCAACGTGAATTCCTTTCTCGTTTACAACGTGACCGAGAAAGTGAACTTCTCTAAGCCAAAACTCGCACTTGGAAAACTTCGCATACAACTTTTCTTTCCTCAACAATTCCAAAATCAATCTCAGGTGTTGCTCATGCTCGGCCTTGGTCCGTGAGTAAATCAGAATATCATCTATAAACACAATCACAAACTTGTCCAAGTATGGTTTGCACACGCGGTTCATCAGATCCATGAACACAGCCGGCGCATTAGTTAGCCCGAAAGGCATCACTAAGAACTCATAATGGCCGTATCTAGTTCGGAAGGCTGTTTTCGGCACATCTTCCTCATGGACCCTAAGTTGGTGGTATCCTGACCGTAGATCTATCTTCGAATAATAACTGGATCCCTGCAACTGGTCAAATAAGTCGTCAATCCTCGGTAAGGGGTACCGATTCTTGACTGTCAGCTTGTTCAGCTCCCTGTAGTCAATACACATTCTGAACGAACCATCCTTCTTCTTAACAAACAGTACTGGAGCTCCCCAAGGTGAAAAGCTTGGGCGTATGAAACCCTTATCCAATAGTTCCTGTAACTGATTGGATAGCTCTTGCATCTCAGATGGAGCTAATCGATAAGGCGCTCGAGCTACTGGCGCAGCTCCTGGGACTAAATCAATACGAAACTCGACTTGTCGCGGCGGCGGTAATCCGGGCAAATCTTCAGGAAAAACTTCTGGAAATTCGCGCACTACTGGTAAGTCTTCAATTCTTCGCTCATCTCCTTTCTTCTCTACGACATGCGCCAGGAAGGCGTAGCACCCTTTCCTTAGGCACTTTCGCGCCTTTAGGCACGAAATCAGTTTCGTCGCAACTCCCCTTTTTTCCCCTTGAATTACCAAGGTTTCTCCGTTCAACAGTGGGATCCGAACCTGCTTCTCATGGCAAATAACTTCCGCGCGGTTCTCGACTAACCAATCCATACCTACCACAATGTCAAAACTTCCCAAGTCTATTGGCAACAAGTTAATATTGAACCCGTGACCTCCCATGACTATAACACATTGTTCAGTTCTTTCGTTCGCGCATAACTGCCTACCATTGGCTAGTTCTATAGTATAAGGCGTGTCTAGTCTACTGGTTGCTAGGCCTAGGGAGTCTTTAAACTCAGCGGATATAAAACTTAGGTCAGCGCCAGTATCAAATAAGACAGATGCAAAATGTCCGTTAAGCAAAAACGTACCGGTTACCACATTCGGCTCTTCTTTAGCTTCGCCTGCGCCGATCACAAAAGCTCTCCCGCGAGCTTGGTTCCCCTTTTGCGGGCAATCCCGACTAAAATGCCCTGGCTTCCCGCATGCGTAGCAGTTGTCGCTTGCTCCAGCTTCTCTGACACGGCAATTCATCGTCTTGTGCCCTGGTCTGCCACATTTGGCACATTCGATTCTTGCGCATTCACCCTCGTGGTGATACTTGCATTTGCTGCACCATGGGCGAGGCCCGCTGTATCCTTTTCGTGGTGGCTCCGCGGCCTGAATCGCGTAAACCCTTGCGCTTTCCTGCTTCTTGAACGGTGGCTGCTTGGAGTCGGACCCTCGGTGGTGAGAGTTCCATTTCCTCTTGGGATCAGAGGTTCGCTGCTCGATTCCGCGCGTAGTCAACATACCCGCACGGATCGTATCCCTTGTAAGGGTGATGGCTCGCGCTACCCGCCTCATCAAAGGTTGGAGGCGCTGCGGCGTTGAGCGGAACCCTAACAACAGGAGGTAACCCAAAAATATACCTCTCGATCTTCTTTTCCTCCGTGTTTGCCATGTCTGGCACCAACTGGCAAAGTTCGTTGAACCGGTTGTTGTAGGCGTCGATATCCGTTCCTACCATGGTGTGGTTCCAGAATTCCTGTTGTAGATTCTGGATTTCTGCGCGAGAGCAGAACTTTCTCATCATCATCTCCTTCAGTTCCTCCCAGGTCTTGTGGAGAGCAACTTCTCGCCCCAATGTTTTCGTTTGAAGCTTCCACCAAGACGAAGCTGCCTCTTGGAACATGCAGGTCGCGTAAAGGACCTTCTGGTTCTCACTACATCCGCTAATGGAGAGAACTGTCTCCATCTTGTCAATCCAGTTGTAGAGCCCAATGGCCCCTTCGGTTCCCTTGAATGGCCAAGGCTTACAGGCCATGAATGTCTTATAGGAGCATCCTTTGTCCAAGGCTCCTGATTCGGGTTCTGGGGTCTCATTCTGACGACCCTGACTTGATTCGGCCTTGCTGGCCTCATGTGTTGCGATCGCTTGCGCGATTATTTCCGCGAGTTCCTCGGGTGTCATGGTAATTCCTTTGGCTTTAGTTGGAGGCATTCTTGCTTTAAAAGAGTGAAAATATATCAGACTTAGCGCATGTACTCTGAGCACATAATGTTATCATTATTTACTAGACAGTGTGACCCGTGTTCCTAAGTGTGTGTATAGTTTCTTTTGAAAATATTTTCTTTGAAAAATATTTCATGCGATTCCCCAACGGTTATAGTCTAGGTTAAAACTTCTTTTCCTAGTTCGCTATAACCAGTGCTCTGATACCAATCTGTCACACCCGGCCCTGAGCGGCGGAAACAGCCGGGCGCGCGCGAGTGGGAATTGATACTTAAGCACGGGCCATTGCAAACATTCAAAGTAAGATTTTCATTGCGCATGAAAAGTTTAATACAAATACATTACATTGTTTAAAAATTACATAAAAACATCCAAGTATAAAAATTGTTGAAGATTTCCACGCCATATCCCCATGCGCGGCGGGAACAACCACGCGCATCGAAGGGATAGAACTAAAATCTTCCAAAAAGCTAGTTTAGATGTTCAGCGTGAGGTGCTCTAAGTGTGACTCCATGCGCTACCTAGTTATCTCCTGAAAGACACGTAAAAACATTTGAATCAGTATAAACTGAGTGAGTTCACAAGTCTTAGTAACTTGATAAATCGTATTGCATCATAATCTTGATACAAATCATTCTGAAACATAATTCTGATAGCATCATTAAAACACATGCTTGGTAAAACATAGTTTTATCAACATATTCTGATAAAATCGTTCCGCGGGTTACGCGCGAACATTACTGGGAACTGTGCCCGTCTATGCAAAGTGGCGCTGCCACTACGAGCTAAAATAAGTAATACCGTCCCGCGGGTTACGCGCGAACGTTTCAGGAACATGTACTCGTCCATGCAAAGTGGCGCTGCCACTACGAGCTAAAATAATAATTCCGTCCCGCGGGTTACGCGCGGACGTTGTGCCGGAAAACAAGGCGCTCGTCCATGCAAAGAGGCGCGACCCCTACGAGCGGGCTCAAACCCATAGTACTGCCCCATGACCATACTAGGCACTCGTCCATGCAAAGAGGTGCGACCCCTACGAGTGGGTGGATCAAACCAGCAGTCCCTACCCTTAGAGTTCCAATGGTAAAGTGATCACTTACTCGAGTTCTAGCGCACATACATCGAAAACCTTAGATAACCGTTTGCATTACTCATCATGAAACATAACTTAAACACATAATCGCTTGCATAGCTTGTAAGTATACCATGATAAAACATTATTTAAGTACGTGTCCCTCGCCCCGAAAACAGTTTAAAAATAGTGAAAACAGTGAAATTAGGGGCTGTGAGACTCACCTGTGGTTCTTGTTAAGGGATTAATCGAGATTCGGGTTTTCTTGGTGTTGGCCCCGGAATCGAAGGTCTAGAATACGATTAAATAACAAGAAGTATATATATTAAGATCAAGAAATAGGAGAATATAAGGTTTGGAAAGTAGATCTCAAGTTTATAACCTCGGCTTACCTAGTAACTGGAACGGAATCGAAAATAACGGATGCTCGGGAGATGATTAGTGCAAGTTTGCAGTTCTTTGGAGTGTGTTTTGAGTGATAATTTAGGTTACATATTTATAGGCAAACTCAAGGGAACACAATCCCTTGCTTTAGGGGATTGAAATCTTTTCATATCTAGGTGTAATGATGATAAAGTATGGAAATTATTATTGTTTATTGTTTACTTAAAAGTGGAGGAGTGGACAAAAGATCTTGATTTGATTTGGACAGGACATGCAGGTCTGGGGTTGGTGAGAATAGGGTGGCTGACAGTTGACTTTTCATGTTACAGTGTGCTTTTTCAGGTACTTTTGTCAGTGTACAGTAAAAAGTGGAAAATCTCTGAAACACGCTACTGTTTCCTTTTGGGCGGGAGTAATCTCCTTATGTCTGGAGAATAGACTAAGTGTTCTGTGCGCATCACTTTGTGCGCATAGCTTTCTGCGTGAAGGACATTTCTTTGCTGCGGGTAGGTGCGTAACCTTCTCGCAGTTGGGGATATTGAGTTTCATTTGTAGATTCTCCAGGTGGTCTTGGTATTTCAACATAGTGATCAGTCATGTTGAAGTCAATTCCATCTTGGAGCTTCAGACAAACTAGCTCTCAATGTTCCCGCCATGCGGGGAGGTTAGTTCCCTTCCGCACGCGCATAAACGATTTAGGATGCACCCGCCTTAGCATCATGCGGGATGGTCAACCCATAGACAACATAAAAGTTACATGAAAACATAAAGCCAAAACATTCGCGCATGGCGCATATAACATATGCTCACGCTGGTTCTTAACATGGTGCGCTCGCGCAGGTTGCACATAACAAATGCACGCGCTGACTAGCATGGCGCGCTCGCGCAGGGCGCACATAACAAATGCACGCGCTGACTAACATGGCGCGCTCGCGCAGGGCGCACATAACAGATGCACGCGCTGACTAACATGGCGCGCTCGCGCAGGGCGCACATAACAAATGCACGCGCTGACTAACATGGCGCGCATAATATTTACAATCACCTAATTATTAGGTTGATTACTTAGTTTAAGGGATTGGGAATTTACCGGGTGTCACATGACATGTAATGGCTAAAACTCATAATTCCATATAAAAAACGCGCGACAGCGAGGCGCAAAAAAAGGAATAGTGAAAAGTCATCGCGCGTGTCAGCATAAACAAGATACTGCGAAACCACTTACAAAATAAGACTATGGTTAAGTGAATAATTTCCTTACAACCTTGTTCTTATTTTAACGTGCAAGCATATCTTATATCTATACAAGCAAACATGAAGAGATGAATGGAAATGCGCAAGATGTGAAAAAGGGAAAACAAATTTCATTCCATAGCGTTGAAATTTACAAGTATGATGAGTTACAAATTACAAGTATAAAAAAAAAAAAAAAAAGAATATAAAATTTGATGAAGGGCTTCTCAAGTCTCCACGTCGACGTCAGCCGCTTCATCACCCTCATCATCTCCCTCAGCATCTGGCACGGCCCGCTCCTCATCTCCGAACTGACCATAGTCAAGTTCTTCCTCCTCAATGGAGTCTTCTATCACGACGGTCTCAGGAACATATTCTTTCGCCGCGCCAGAACCGCTGGCAGGGGCAACATCCCCCGCGCCACCATCATCGCCACCAGCCCCCTCGCATTCATCGAGCAACTTCTTTAGCGCGCCGAGGTCGGGCTGGTCAGCAAGCGCAGCAATCTGCAAATCAATAGAAAAGTATTGAGTACAAAACACTTGGAAAATTAATCAAGAAAAATTCTTTAAGGTCAAGGTACCTGCACAAGGATGGGGATGGGAGTACTCATATACTTCTCCCCCACCGCGGCCATGTCCGCGCAGGCCGCGTCGCTCTTGTAAGGGTACTCGGATGGGTTCTTCTTCAACATACCATATTCGTACCCATCCGTAAACCCTTCAGCTCGACCCACCAAGCGCGCGGCAGCATTGCAGTCCATCACAAGGGCCTGAAACTCGCCAGAATATTTCATCGCCAAAGCGCAACGAGTCATGCCCTGTGACACCAGCCATTGGCGATCCTGCGCGAGGCCAGCAACAGACGTCTCGAGGACAGGAACCTGGGAGTTTAATAACTCCACAGTTTCCTTGGTCTTTTTTAGCTCCTCTCTATCAGACGCTGCTGCCGCCAAAATTTCTTCTTTCTCCGCCTGCGCAGCATCAAGTGCTTCCTGGCTAGACGCTGCCGTCGCCAGGGCCTCATCTCTATCGGCCTGCGCGGCCGCCAAATACTTCTTCAGACGCTCAACCTCGCTCTCCAGTGATGATTTCTCAGTGATACTCTGGACGATAGCTTGGTCACGCGCCTCCGCCTGCTGTTCCAAGACACGCACTCTCCGCGCGTACTTGGCAACTTCAGCCTCCGCCACCTGCTGCTTCTCCCGCGCAGCTTGGAGCTCATGCCCGCGCTTAATAAAGGCGGTGTTGGAACTTGCTCGGTTTTCGCTGAGCTCCGCCTGGAGTTTCTCAGCTCGTGCGCGAGCATCAGAAAGGTTCCAGGCAGCCACCTTAGCCTCTTGCTGGGCTGCCACAAGAGCATCGCGAACTTTAATATAATCACGATGAAGCTCTTGGGAGGCAGCAAAGAAAGCCGACCCAGCGAAAATGTGATCGTTGAGCAAGTCAGCGCGGGTGCGCCCCTCCTGATACCTCCTTTCAGTAGGAGGCACGGCATGAGCCCAGAAGTCCTCGCATACGCCCATGGATTGGAAGGAACTGTCTTCATTAATATTTCATCTCGGGCGGTAAACGTGGTCACCTTCCTGCAAAACACAAGAAATGTTCTAAGTCATAAAACATACTTATATGGAGGTACGCGCAGCGGAGCAACAAATTAAAACATACCTGCGGGGATGAAGCAGAAAAGTCAGCGCCAGCCCCACCAGAAGTATGCGCTGCGAAGACTTGTGGCATCGCAGGGCTGGCACGGACTCCGAAGGAGTCTTCAGCTTGAGCTCCCTCATCCTCCTCATCTTCTTCAATCGGCCTCTTCTCCTGCGACCTGGAAGGCCCCAAACCAGCCTCGCGGAGAGGGCTGCGCGTAGGAGGAGGCGAGGGAGGTCTCGACGCCGCCAGTTCGGTGCGCAATACGGCTTCCTGCTCCTTTGTAATCCCAATAAGGGGAGACTCAGCACTAGCAGGAGCAGGACCAGAACCAGCGGCGCCGGCAACGGCGCCAAGAGTGTCGCCAGCAACTTGTACGCCAGCTACAACTCCTATGAACAAATCAACAAGGAAAATTGGTTTATGACTGGATCCAAAAGATAAAATTCAGAAGACAAATGTGCAAAACATACCTTGGCGCAATTCTGTTCGCGCGGCGAACATCGCCATAAAGTTCATTCTACCCTTTTCAGAGGGTAGAACAGGGGACTCCGAAGCGGCCCCCGGCGCAGCCTCAGCACCTTGTGGCGCCTGCGGCTGATCTGCGACCGTCGCCGGTCCTGCAAACATTCAAAGGAGCAAAGGTTTAATAATAATTCAATCAGATGAAGATAAGCAAAGTATACCTGTCGCATGCGCGGCACTGCTTCTCTCTTCAGCCGCGCGAACGGAGGAGGTGACGCCACCATACCTCAAGTGGACAGGAGGTCTGCCCACTTTCACAGGCAGGGAAGCTAAAGAAACCTTGGTGGTAAACACCTGGGTTTCCTTAGGTCCCTTCGTTTGAGCATGGGGATGAGCGACAGGGGTGTCATCTTTCTTCTGTCTCTTACTGCCCCCTGCGCCAGATTTCCCCTTAGCTTTGCGCTTTAGTAGGGGCGTCTCCTCTTCCTCCTCCTCCTCTTCCGCGAGCTCCAGCTCGTAGTTTTCGAGCGCATCTGCAAATACAAACAACAGAACTGTTAATAAACTTTGGTATTCTAAAGGAATGAGCATAAGTGCGAAGGCTTACCAGGCGCGTCGCTATCAAAGTCAAATTCCAGATCCACTGGGATGAACATGTCATCGAAGCGATCTGGGAAACCAACCTCCCCAGCGCCAAGCGCGACGGAGCCACCCTCCACTTGATCATCATAAGCGGCGTGGATATAATCCTTGGTGACTGCGCAAAAACAAGTCAAGTGATATCAGCAAAAGAATTATGTTCGCGCAGAAAAAGAAATAAAGCGATGAAATAAACTTACACAACCCGTCGACTTGGATAACGGGCTCAAGCGCGCTGTCGGCCCATAGCTTACTCATGCCGACCCCCACCAGCGCCTCCTCGCAAATTTTCTTCGCGGGGGATGGTTCGGCGGTCAGTTTCTTAACCCAGGCGCCGGTTGGGTTCTTAATAACATCCGCATCCGCGGGCGCAGAATCGATTGCGCGCATCGTCATGCGGATGGGGATTACACCAGCCCTAATGTAGAAGAACCTCTCAGACCAGTCATGAAGGCTCTTGAATGAAACAGTGGAGCACTTCACCTTCTGACTGCGAGGAATAAAAGAGAACCAATTGTCTTGGATCTTGTGCTTGTAAAAATACTGAAAGCGCCGAGGAGTAGGCTCCTCGCGCTGGGATTTGCACATGAACTCAAAGTGAGTCATGCGCACAAGTCCAAAAGGATGGACTTGGGATATATGAATCCCATAGAACTGCAGCAGTGCACCCACAAACCTTGTCATCGGGAGACGAAGGTTGCAGTGGGTGAAAAAATGGCTATATAAGGATATATAACCGGCAGGCGGGTCCGCCGCCGATTGCCCGGCCTCAGGCAACATGCAGCCAAACAGGGTGGGAAAGCCCTGAGAGGCGATAAGGCTGTCAAGATCAGCCTGCCTCAATTTGCAGGGGATTTCATTCCACCTCCTCACCACCTTGGTCCTCCTTACCTCCTCCGATGAGCCCTCAGCAACCTTCTTCCCCTTGCCTTTCTTCTTCAACGTCGACATCACTACGGATTTAACACGGCGTTTTCGGGAGACGATTGAGGTGATCGACAGGTTCGAGGAGTCCGAGCTATCAGACATAAAACTGAAAAATCTAACAACGAAAACTTCTGAAGAACAGATATTTCAGAAGACAAAGAAAGAAAAACTCAGAAGAGAAAAACAAGAAGATGAAGGATAAAGAACTCCAAGGGCTGGCTTTTATAGGCCGAGGAGAGAGAAATTTGGGTGCTGAACGGACTTCACGCGCCCCCACTCGCAGGTATAAGCCAACGCGAGCGCGACACGTGCCCCTGACAACTGTGTGAGAGGACACGAAAAGAAAAATACGGCGGGTACCAGAGTTCACGCGCCCCCACTCGCAGGTCTTGGCCAACGCGAGCGCGACACGTGTCCCTGACAGCTTGTGAGGGGACACGAAAGGCAACTGTAGCACCTCGAGCACACGAAATGTCTGACACGTCTCCATCACTGACCCACGTCAGCAACCATCACGTACATGGACGATTCGTTTTCAACCAAATGGATAGAACTTCGCAAAACGAGGGAAACAACCAAGAAAACGACAAAACCCCATTAAAAGACCAAATCAGTAAGTCTAATATCTATCTTACCGCGCTCGCGCGAGATAAGACACACATTAGACTGGGGGGGCTTGAAGAGGTATGTACCCGCCTCAACATCGAGCGGGGCTGGTCAACCCACAAGATATATATAAGACATTAGAAATCAAAGATATTATCAAGGCACAAAGCCAAAACTTAGCATCACATATGCTCACGCATCACATGTGCTCATGCATCACATATGCTCGCGCGTATCACATGCTCACACATCATATATGCTTATGCATATCACATCGTGCGTGGCGCATCCGCGCGCGGCGCATATCACATGCTCGCGCATCATACATGCCCACCCATATCACAGTTGCGCATGGCGCAGCTGCGTGTGGGGCATCCGCGCGTGACGCGTATTACATGCTTGTGCGTACCGCATCTGCGCATGAAATATCTGCGCGTGAGAATAAAGAGAAGACCTCGCGCATCCTCAGGATGGGCGCATATCACACATGCACATAGTCAACCTCGTCCTTATCCAAATCAGGATTAGGGCAACCTTGATTGTGCACGTCAGTCAACCTTCCAGAAGGCATCTTTTTAAGGAATAAGGATATGCTGATGTTGACAGCTGCTAAATGAAAGGTGGACAGTTCAGCATGACTCATGGGTTACCACGTGATCATAACCAATGAAAAAGCACCAGGTGTCTCCAGGGACACGTGGCGCAAATCGATTGGAGGAGGCCAACAAAACCCTAATTTGGTCTCAGCTCAATCAGTGGAAACCCTAGCACTATAAATACATCATAACGTACACAGTTACAGACACATTGATTCACATTGAAGCATATTCAATTACATTCACTGACAGGCAGCCCTAGTCTGTTACTTTCTCATACATAGAGAGACAATCACAGAATCATACAGAGTAACATACAGTATTCAGCTATTAAGCAATACTCTCCCAATTCCCTTACTCTCACATTATTATCTTCTCCTACACATACTTATTCTCACGCCGGAGGGTTACCCCAAAGAGGACCCCTCTGTCCCTTTCTGAGGGGTAAGTAACGGCGCTGTTCGTTTTGTAGGTGGAAGAACATTGATCCAGACGAACCATCGGTGAAATAGTATAATCACACCCGAGGAAAGTAGATCTGCTATCAGTGAGTAGATCCACGTTTCTTCAGATATGATGCAACTTTGAACATTTGATTTTTACCTTTTACCCACTAATAGTTAAAAGACTATAACATGAACCACCATATATATCATCTATGCAGATGACTGCTTTTATCCCACAGAGGACGTTTATTGAATTGAAATGATCTCTTGATAAGATTTCTATTTTTGATCAAGTGAATTCCTATATAAACGTAATAACTCATAAGCATGTCGTATTTTTCATCGGGTTATATTTTACTTAATTATAAAAAGATACAGTAAAAACTAAAACTATATACATAGAGCGTATGATTTTTATTTAATAATAATCTTATCTATAATATATATAAACGAAAACATAAAAATCCTACGTGTCGCGATGTGGTCGCTCCCATTTTTTTGGGTCACCAGATTTGCTTGATTTTTAAATGGAGGCTTCTCAAGCATTTGACCTGAATTCTTGGGTTTGGGTCTTACCAAACCCAGATATTCCTTAAACGGGTTATAACATCTCATTAAATTAAAAATTATTCTCACCAAATTAATGATGTAAAAATCCTAGAAAATATGATATACTAAAAACTAATATCTTATTTATTTTTAAAAATATATATATATATATATATATATATATATTATTTAAATTTTGTTAGTGCAAACACGTTGCATCCCACATATCGACTATTTCTGAGTTCATTATTAGGCTAAGTAGAAGTAGTAGGAGTGGTGCTACAATGGTGAGATTTATTTTCCAACTTAATTGAATCAAATGAAAGTTATACTTATTTTAACACGTTTCATAAACATTATTTATAATTAAAAAACCAAGTTTATAGTAAAAGAAATAAACGAGTCTTGTGTCTCATCAAAACCATATAGCTTTTAAATCGGGTTATAACATTTTATTTATTTGTGAAACAATTTATCACTAAACCATAAGTATATTATTAACTTTCATACAATAATAAAATATAAATTCAAAAAATAAATAAATAAATATTAAAACAAATAATATAAAACAACCCGGGAATAAAAACTAGTTATATATTGAAAAAGTCACAACATGACTTAGGTTGAAAGAATGGTATTACAACTTACAATTCCTCACTTCCGAGAATTTTCTCAATCGAAGACCAAGACTTTTGATGCCTTTACACCCAAATCATATGCTAAATGTACTTCATCATCCACTTCACACCCAAATCATTCAATGACTTCTAGTACTTCCTCATCTACTTCAGCGCCAAATCATGATCATACTATCCGGTATGACATCTTTCTAAGTTTCAGAGGTGAAGATACACGTAATACGTTTACCGATCATCTCTATGAGGCATTACTTCGAGCAGGACTTCAAACTTTCAGAGACAATGATGAAATTGAAAAAGGTCAAGAACTCAAGCCTGAAATCAAGACCGCAATCATTGAATCTAGAGCTTATATAGTTGTATTGTCCGAAAACTATGCAAATTCTAGATGGTGTCTAGATGAGCTTTGCTTGATCTTGGAGCAAAGGAGGAAGCTCAATCTTTTCGTTTTACCAATTTTTTTTCACGTTGATCCATCATATGTCAGGAACCAAAGAGGAAGTTTTGCTATTAAATGGTCAATATGGACAACACTAATCAAAGTTGCAAATTTGACATGCTTTTCAAATTGTTTGGCATGTTTGGGTATAGAAGTAAAAGAAGAATCAAAATGGACAGAGGTTAACGTGAGACGGTGGAAGGCAGCACTAATAAAAGTTGCTAATTTGTCTGGCTTGGAACTTTCGTGGTATATATGTTTTCTATCTATATATGTTTTATTGATTAATATTGCTTTAACGTTAATCGGTTTGATTACTGCTTAGGAGTCTCAAATCCAGTTGATGTTGTTGTCTTAATCTTATATATTATTTGGAGTGTTAAAACCTGAAGTATCAGTATGAAGAAAATGAACATTGCCAAATTATAAACATTGCCTAATATATATAAAAGTAACACCTTTGGAGTCACTCTATTTACCTCATTGCAACTGGATAAACCTTGTCTACTTATATAACTAATATTGCAACTTTTTATTAATTTGACTGGGAGAAATAACTTTATTAATTCTACCTATTTATACAAAAAAAATAAAAAATGGGACTTAAATCAGATTGTAGTTATTGAATTTAGGACTTAATCAGATTGTAGTTACATTTTCATTTACATACACTACTACAGAAATAATACTACAATTACTACAACATATTTATTATATGCATTATAACAGAACAATAAAGAGTTGATATATCATTCTCTGAATGTGCTATTTTTCCGTTTTCTTTAGTTCAAGATCCGAGGCAAGCTTTATCACAGAAGTGGTTGAGATAATTAAGTGTAAACTAGATTTGAAACAACTGAGTACTCCAGCCCATTTAACTGGAATGGAGGCTCGAGTTGAAGCCATCAATTCTTTCATGAAAAATGAGCAATATAGTGCTATAGCAATATGTGGCATGGGAGGCAGTGGCAAGACAACACTTTCTCAGCAAATCTATAATTTAAACAAACAACATTTTGAAAGCAGTAGTTTTATTGAAGTGGCTGGAAAGCAACCTGATGGATTGCTTGAGCTACAAAAACAACTTCTCAAAGATGTTTTGGGTGGAAAGAAAATAAGAATATCTAGTGTTTCGGAGGGGACACAGAAGATTGAAGAGATCTTACGAATGAAAAGGATGCTTATTGTTCTAGATGACATTGATCAACACGAACAAGTAAGTGCCTTGCCTGGAAAAAAGGCGTTTCCTACACAAAGCAAGATCATAATCACAACAAGGTATCTTGATATAAATGCATGGCTTGCTTCCATATGCTGGAGATGTTGGGTGCACAAAATTAAATTGTTGAATGATCTTGAATCATTAGAGCTCTTAAGCTTATATGCCTTTCAATCCAAAACTCCTATGAAAGATTTTAAGGAAATTGCGGTACAACTAGCACAATATTGTGGAGGAAATCCGTTGGCTCTTAAAGTATTAGGTTCTTCTCTATTTATTAGTGATGAAGACCCAATGGCAAAAAATAACATGATAGGAATTTGGAGAAGTAGAATGAATTCACTGAATTCATTAAACGGAAATATCCATTGTAAAATTCAAGGTGTACTACGAAAGAGCTTTGACTCTCTACTGCATCGTAGTGAGAAAGAGTTGCTCTTACATATTGCTTGTTTTTGTGTTGGTGAATATGCAAGGCACGTGGAAAGGATATTTGAGGATGAATTATATGCTAGATCTGGGATCTTGACCCTCATTAGCAGATGCTTTGTTACCGTTTTACCTAATGGCCGATTGATGATGCATCAACTTCTTCAAGAAATGGCAAGAAATGTAGTTTCTGAAGAATCTAAAGATCTAACAAAACGTAGCAGAGTCTGGCATGATCCTGAATCTTATCGCGTGCTAAGAAAAGGATATGTAAGATACGTATTATATGTACCTTTAAGGCTTTTTCTCATTCACAACCTAGCATTCTTTAATTCGATGTCTTTTTGCATTAGGGTTCAGATACAATAGAAGGTCTATCGCTCGATATGCGAAAGGTCGATCAGCAAGGGATGACATCAGAGGTCAGAAAATTTAGTAAATTTTATTTTTGAAAGTTTACCAATTTACTAAGATTTTCTTATAGATGATAATCGACATACATCAGTACAAGAAGGGTGAGGCCACATAACAGAAAATATATAACCAAATTAAATTTCAAATACATATTAAAAATACGTTAGTCGTCTTTTAAAAATGGGTAGTACAAATACAATATCCCATAAGAACAAAGACATTTTTTTGGTTTCCGAAGTAATCTTGAACTAATAGCAACGCAAACACCATGCACGACCGTTTTTCATATTATATTCTAATCAATTCCTATTGGTGGCGAAAATAATTTAGGAGTAGAGTCACACTAGTATTCTTTTACATTTCTACTGTATGAACGACACCAAAATAAACTAGTGTCTTCTCTATTACTAAATATAATGCTCATGAAATCCCAATTTTCATACTTTAAGTAATTGTTGGGATTGCCATTGTTACCTAAATTATAGGAATTTGTATGTTTGGGAATTCCTTATCAAGAGATAATTGAAAAGAAAATTGTATTAAAAGGAAAATTGTATTACATGAGATGATGAGATGATTTACAAGAGAAAAGAAACCTCTAGTTATACTATTGTACAATGATACTAATTAAAGTAAACAAGTTGACTGTAATTCTTAGAGCAATGGAAACCTAATATTCGATCCTATAAACATGGGATATGATATACATGAGAGCCAATCTTGTTTATCCCTTGAATCCTTTAAATAAATATTTTATTTGTTTCAATATTTAATTTGTTTCAACACACCGCCCCCTCAAGTTGATAGTAGGATTTCCAAAATTCAACTTGTCTAGACACTTGTGTAGGATTCCTTCACTAATGGATTTTGTTAAAATATCAGCAAGTTGGTCTTCTGACAGAACAAATGGTAGTGCGATGATTTTTGCTTCCAACTTTTCTTTAATGAAGTTTCGATCCACGTCTATGTGCTTCGTTAGATCGTGTTGTACTGGGTTTTCTGATATTTGGATGGCTGCTTTATTATCACATATAATCTAACTAGTTTCTTGTGGTGGATACCCTATCTCAGTTAAAAGCCTTCGTACCCATAATACTTCAGTTAACCCCTGTTTATACCTCTAAATTCAGCTTCAGCATTTAAATTAAAGAGCCACTACCTTTTGTTTTTTGCTTCTCCAAGTAACGAGATTTTCCACCAACTAAGGTAAAGTATCCTGATGTTGACCTTTGATTGCCCTTATCTCCTGCCCAATATGCATCGGTGTACAACTGTGTTTCTAGATGCCTATTAGGTTTGAACAAGACTCCATGGCCAACCGTCCCTTTGAGATATCTTAAAATTCTTAAGACTGCTTCCATATGAGCACTTTGGGGTTGATGCCTAAACTGACTTACCACTCCTACAACCTATGCTATATCGGGTCGGGTGTGTGAGAGATATATCAATTTTCCTACCATTCATTGGTATCTTCCGTTTTCCGTTTGTTCTCTGCGCTTTCTTCCATATAAAGCTTTTGATTCACAACCACAGGAATATATGATGGTTTGCAATCGATCATACCAACTTCTGCTAGTAAGTCGAGAACATACTTCTTTTGACACATGAAGATTGAAGATTCCCCGTTTTGATCTTAAAACTTCAATTCCAAGAAAAAAAAATTTAAGCCTCCCTAGGTCTTTCATTTCAAACTCTGTAACAAGTTTTTTTTAGTCTAGCCATTTCTTCATGGTCATTATCTGTAATAATCATATCAATGACGTAAATTATTAGACATGTTATGAGGTTGTTTTTATGTTTGAGAAACAGTGCATGATCAGTGTTACCTTTCTTGAATACATAGTTATTCATGGCTAAGGTGAACCTGCCAAAACATGCTCTAGGGGATTGTTTTAAGCCGTAAAGGGGTTTTTTTAGACGACATACTTCTCTTTCCTCGAAGTTATTTGTGATCCATGTGGAGCTTCCATATAAACTTCTTCTTTAAGCTCTCCATGTAAGAAATCATTTTTTACAGCAAATTGGTGAATTGGCCATTCTTTATTCGCAACTACGGAAAAAAAAACTCTGATCGTATTAATCTTTGCGACCAGAGAAAAAGTTTCACAATAATCAATCCCGTACGTTTGAGTGTAACCTTTAGCTACCAACCTAGCTTTGTATCTTTCAATTGTACCATCGGGTTTGTATTTAATTGCATAGACCCAACGACACCAAACTACTTTATTCCTTGATGGTAAGACAAATTTTTCCCATGTGTTGTTTTTTTTATCAAAGCTCTCATCTCATCATCCATTGCATCTTTCCAATGCTTTGATTTCAAGGCTTGTTTTGTAGTCGTAGGGATTTCCTTAGCATACAAAGACGAGGAGAAAGCCTTGGCCTCAATGGAAAAATTTTCGTTGCCTATGTTAGCTATAGGTTGTCTACTTCCCCGTGACACCTTTTCTGGAGAGTATCTTTTTAGGCGGGACTCCCCGAGTTGTTCTACTTGGCAACACATATCTTCCTTTCGTGTCTTCTTGTATAAGAGAATTTCTTGTTCCTGTATATTGTCATCTTATTCTATTGTTTCATTAGTAATATTTCAGGGATTTCAACAAGATCAGTAGAGTAATAGGATCAGGTGGAGTATTACTTACCTCGGATATCAGGTTGGGAGCAGTTTCTTGGGTGACACTGATATTCAGGTCTTATGTAAGTGTGGAGGGATGGGACTCATTTTGGTGGCTTATCCTGTAACACCCCGGCTAAAGCGGAATACGCCCGAGTATGACGTACAGATTGCCCAAAACACATGTGACACTATTAAGTGACAATATTATCATTAATTAATTTAAACATTAAGTACACAAGTTTGTAACAAGAAATACAAGGAAAATACAAGAACACTTAACAACTTGTCCATTTATTAATATAACCTAAGTTCTAGTGTCTTCTCCGTTTCATCCTCTAATAATTGTATCTGTAACATACATATAAAATAAAGTCAACTAAATGAATAGTTGGTGAGTTTCCACAAGTTTTGATATATGTAAATAAAAATCTACAATTCCATGAAAAAGTGCAATGAGCAAGTAAGGTCCTTTCCAACTGGGATTGTACACCAGCGTCCTCAGATAAGCGCAAGTAAGGTCCTTTCCAGTTGGGATTGTGCACCAACGTACTCGGATAATGAGACACTTTTCCACTCATAACAACAAATGTATTGAGCGCAAAGGGGGGCGTATGATCATACTATATTGAAGTAATCCATGTGCAAGTAATTTTGAGCAAGTAACAAGTAAACACACAAGTCCATGTAGCGAATTGTAGGTTGTAAATAATGAATAAACGAAATTATAATTTGGATAGGATATATATGCTACCCCCAAAAGTAGTAAAAGAGTAAAAAGGGGGTGTGAGAAACTCACCTTGATGTTGAAGACAAACTTGAAATAAAACCGAAAGTACGTAAATGAAATCGAAGCAATTGAACATCATGAATTAGAATTAAAAGCATAAAAATTAATATTAACTGACGACTCATAAAAAGTAGATATTCATACAAGCATTATAAGTATTTTCTAAGCGATTTCTAGAATATTGACCGTTGACCAAAATATTGACCATTGACCCTAATTGTTGACCGACGGCCAAAATATTGACCGTTGACCCTAAATGTTGACCGAAGACCCGTTGGTGGCTTTTGACCAATTATCTAGACTTAAAATAATCATAAGATATTCATAGTCACAACCTAACAGTCGATCATGTAATTTGCAGTTAATCATTTTTCATGCAACCCTATGACTAAGTCACACTTTTACCAATTTCATTTCTCATAAGTAAGACCAAACATTTAGTCAAATAATTTCAAGTTGACCATTAAAGTCATATTCCAATATAACACAACAATCTTCGTACAAACTACAACTATTTTTACCAAACAGCATGCTGGATAAATTTGGGCAGGTTTTAAGTCACCAAAACCTATTTTTTCTAACCAATCAAAACATTCAAATAATTTACCAAATAATTCCCACAGATAATTTCAAGTATTAGGAACAATATACAATTTTCTTGTAATTTTTCAACACTCACAAACATCAGGAAAATTCATATACTACAGCAACATATTTTCAGCTACCTTATCAGCACAACAGAATGTAAATATTTATTAAAAATTCCATATATGGCCAATTGATTCAAGATCAATTGGATTGGATTCATAATTCAATTTAAAACATTACAGAAGTGGAATAACACCCATATCTATTTTTAATCTCAAGTTATACAATTTACAACACAGCTCAGAAAATTTCTCTTTCAATCAGGATTGCAACCCGATTTTGTAAATTAATAAAACCTAGTCAAAAAATGTCCAAAAATTATGATTCTTGACTTTTTGAAAACTATATTCAAAGTAATTAATCATAGTATCACAAATCAATAATAAACACTAACGTATCATCAAGTTTTACAATATACAATCTAAAACACAGAATATGTCAACAAGAAGATTTAAACCAAAAGTCACATAAATCATGATTTTTGTATCCTTATGATCTTTAATAATCAAGGGACCATTTTCTATAACCAAATCTCACGTATTTCATTATTTTACTGATTTATAAAATAATATTTATGTACAAAATGTTTACATATTTTCTTTTATGACAAGACACACAACTTATTTTAAAACCATCAACTTGATCATCTTTTTATTTCTTATGATTACATGTGTTTGGATACTCAATCCCACAATCCCAAATCAAAGAAACATAAACAAAATATATATTAAACATGCTTACTTACTTGCTTGATCAATGCTATATCACTATTTGTTTCAAGAATTACCAAACTTGATTATGATATTTTGAGAGTATTTTAGAAAAATAAAATGTATGTGTGTGTGATGTGATATGGACGGCCAAAAGGAAGAAAACGAAAAGTTATAACCTTAATTGTTATTTACTCATCATTAACACAATTATTAAGACATAATTAATTTTATAAATACATGTGACATGTTACATTCTATTATAAACATTTTCTAGTAACCATATGTTGTGTACTAGTCTTTTTGTTACTTATCATGTAATATATCATAGGTTATGTTATTTTAATTATTCACTTCTCCTACACATATAAGTATACAACAATTAATCATGTAGCATGTAACACAATTTCACCCACCACATATAATACATGTAACATATCATGTGTGACAAATTTACTATAACCTATCATGTATTATAACATGTGTGACAAGTTTATTATTCTAGTTATCAATAACTAGTTACTCTCACTTAGGTAACCAACGACACCACTGACTCAATGTATGCATGCATACATGACACTATATGCATGGTAGTTTATTAACTTAGTTAACAGAACTAACTAGGTTTACTGACACAGTCAACAGGATTTAATGAAAATGCCGGGTGTCACTTTGGGGATTAGAAATGTTGAATGTATATTTTATTATGGAGTTGGATATTATAATATGTTTTTATACATATATTTATAAATAAAAACCAAAAATTTAAAACGGGTCGGATTTTCGGGTTTGAAAAGTAACGAATGTTACATATCCCTTGTTCATATGTCACATATCTTAACCAACTTAATGTGTCAATACATTCTCTCTCCCCTTGACCATTGTGTTCGGAGGCATAATAATACTCGGTTTCAAGAAAATCACAGTTCATAGTGGTGAACATGTGCCGAGTTTTTGATTGTAGCATCGATATCCCTTTGGGTTTATTCCATACCCAACAAAGATACATTTTTCAACACATGGATCGAGTGTAGTTCAAAGTTGGAAAAGTCGCTAAACGGATCCTGGGCGACCGATTGAAAAGTTGGGTGTAATCAGACTAAGAAATGGTAAATATGAAGAAAATTAATTTTTATATATTATATATATGTCAAATATGATAAGTACACTAATATTTATAATAAAATAAGTAATTATCAATATAAATAAGAGAAATACATATTTAAATACTAAATAATTCTAAAATTTGTTAATCATCAACTAAATAAGGTTATATTTTTTCTAATATTATAGAAATGTGAATTATGTTTTATTTTTAAAGTCAAAATCCGCCCAAGTTGACTGACTAGATTTGATTGTTGAGGTGGACCACATTTTATGGATTCTTGGTAACTAGTCGGATTTAATAAAAACTCTCTTCGGTGGCATAAATTGTAGAAATTACTCGGGGAGTACTCGGCATTGGAGTCCTACTTTTACAGCATTGGGTTAGTTCTGTTCGACTTAGGTATGTGGACGAAAACGGTGCATCCAAAAATTCGGGGTTCAAGTGTAAGAATGGAGGGCGGTTTTCTGGTTTCCGAAAGAACTTGTAACGGGGTTTTTGTTTTTCGGATTTGAGTTGGAAGACAGTTAATAAGATAAGTGGCCGTAGCAAGGGCTTCTGGCAAAAAAAGCTTCTGTTCCAGGTTAGAAGGGCCTTGGTTATTTCTAACAGTATGCGGTTCTTTCGTTCCGCGACACCGTTTTGTTCTGGAGTATGAGTGCAAGTGGTTTGATGAATTACGCCTTTTATTTGGAAAAAATGTTTCATGTCAGTGTTAAAAATTCCCCTCCATTATCTTAACGGAAAATTTACTTTTTTTTTTGAAATTGAGTTTGGATCTTGGTGTAAAAAATCTTGAATTTTTCAAAGACGTTAGATTTATTGTTTAATAGGTACACCTATGTCATTCGTGTATCCACAAATATCACGAAAAAACGTAGGTTTTGCCCCCCCAATATTTGGAGCGGGACCCATACGTCCGAGTGGATTAATGAAAAAGGTAAATCACCCCTTGTGTTATTCGGTTTAAAGGTTTTTCATGACTTTTTGCTAACACACAAGTCTCACAATGTGCCTTACAATTGGAAGGAAATAAATTAGGAAATAAAATATGTAAATAACCCGTAGATGGATTCCCCAATCTCTTATGCCATAGCCAGGCTTCACGTTCTATTGTTCCATGAGAAAGCATTACGGTGCCACATTGAGTCACCTCATCCATGTAATACAACCCTTTTCTTTCATTGCCACACCCAATGAACGCTCACATCCTGATATTCTGTAAAATAGAAAATGTGGGTTGCATGAGGACTGAACAATTTAACTCTCTTGTTACATGACATATTGATAGGATTTTATGTGACATTGAGAGAATGTAGAGACAATTAGAAAGTTTAAGTGTCGGAGAAAGTTCAATTGTTCCCCCGAATTTCACATCATTATTTCTCCATTTTTCGCTTGTATATATAATTTTGCAGGCTTGGTCGATATGGTGAAATATGATAAATCGTAACTCATAGTATCGGTGGCCTTGCAATCAAGTATTCATGGTTCTTGTTTTCTTCCATTATAATTTTGAGCCTATGCCAAACCACTAAACTTTGATTAATTTTTACAATTCATGAAATCTTGTTTAATAAAGTAATCAAAACTAGTAGCTTTTAGCATTTCTAACTCATCATATGGTAAATTGCAATAAAAATGGAGATGACGGTGGGTTTTCGAGATGTCTCTCTAGAACCCAATACATGTGGTCATGGAAAATTCCCCATGTTCTTCTCATCTTGCACAATAGCCACTCCCCAAAATCCAGTAGGGTTCTGATCATTATTCCCGGTATTGGCGCCTTCATTGTTACCAACGGCAGAGGTTCTAATCGACGCATATCCCTTTTAACGGGGTTATATTTTTGGTCTAGGGCATTTAAGAATTGAAAAAAGTTTCTGTTCTGACCAAATCTTGGAGTATGTTTGGATGTCTTCTGGACATTTCATGGGGTTTGGATCGATTCGATCAATTTCACCCCATATCCCTTATAGTGTAGTCCAAAAATCTTCAAGGTAATTTTCATTCTGTTTGATATCGTTAGCTTTAACGTGAAGGTTGATGTCTGCAGATTGTCTCTACCACTGCTCTAGGTGACCACCAGAGCATCCCACAATGACTTTGCTGTGGGAAACTCGGTTAGGTTGCTGACGAGCACCGGTTCAATATTCTGGATTAGCCATAAAAAACAACTAAGTCGTCTTGTTCCCATTGTTCGTAGGTTTTTCATCGTTCTGATCTGGCGGATTTGAGATTAAATGTTTCAACAAGGCTTTCGATTTTCCTCCTATGGCAACCCGAATCATTCGTGTCCATAGTGCATAATATTGGCTATTGAGTTTGAGATTAATCTGTAGGCTATCGGAAAGTTTAGGGCTTTTTGGATGGGAATTAATCCCATGTTTGAGAAGGTGACGGGTTGTGGGTTATGGCTAATTGTGAACCTGGTAGATGATGAGCAGGTTAATAAAACCATGCTTTGATACCATCTTATCAAGAGATAATTGAAAAGAAAATTGTATTAGAAGGAAAATTGTATTGCACGATATGATTTACAAGAGAAAAGAAACCTCTAGTTATATTATTGTACAATGATGTTAATTAAAGTAAACAAGCTGTCAATGACTGTAATTCTTGGACCAATGGAAACCAAATATTTGACCCTATAAACATGGGATATGATGTAAATGAGAGTCAATCTTGTTGATCCCTGAATCCTTTTAATAAATATTTAATTTGTTTCAACAGAATTTACATTAAGTTGACGCGCATTTAGAGTTAGATATGAGGCTTGCTAATTAATTTGCTTCGTTCTAAATATACAGGCAATAGCCCTTAAAACAAGTTCGTTTGCAAATATGGACAAACTAAAATTACTACACCTCAAATATGTGAAACTCATTGGTTCCTTTGAGAAGTTTCCTGAGTTGATATGGTTGTGTTGGCATGGATGTCCTTTGAAAACAATGCCCTCAGGGTTATTGGTTAGCAGCTTGGTGGCTATAGATATGAGATACGGACAAATGGAAGTGTTTGAGGTTCCGACGGTAAAAGGAATTCAATCTTCTGTTTATTATTTGACCTTCTATTGTCTGTGGTTTAGATCATTTTCAATTGAAATGCACAATCATAATCTAAACTTGTTATTCTTGGAATAGGTTCTTAATTCACTTAAGATACTAAATCTTAAGGGCTGTGACAAGCTTGTTAGCATTTGTAATCTTTACCGACTCCCTAGACTAAACATCCTGGAGCTTTGGAATTGTAGCAGTCTCACTTATCTTTGTAAATCCATAGGAGATCTTGAGTATTTGTCTAGGTTGGGTTTGACAGGGTGCACTAAATTATGGGAGTATGTAAATCAACCGGGAATAACGATGCTTCCAAAACAGCCATTGTTTTCCTTACCACAATCATTAACGTGGTTGGATCTCTCTAACGGCGACCTCAGATTTAGCAATGATGATGTTTGTGTGGCGTTCCATGCTCAGTCTTCCTTTGACCTACATTTGGCAGCCAATCCATTTGAGTGCATACCCAACAACATTGACCTTAAAATGCTTCGCATACTCAGCTTGTATTCTTGCTCAAACCTGAAGTCTCTCCCTTGTATCCCAAGTACGCTAGATGAGTTGTATATAGATTGGTGCACATCACTGGAGAGAGTAACATTCGAATCAGGTCGTTTCACTCTGCGCGAGTTTTCTTATGAATGTTGTTTTAAACTGACCGAAGTTCAAGGTCTTTTTAGATTAGTGCCCATAAAAAAGATTAAAGTAGCAGATCTGGGTCACTTGCAATGGCTCAAAGCGTATGAAGATCATAAAGTGAATCTGATTGGTGATGATATTACAAAAGGAAATATTTGGCATACCCAGGTTATCTCTCTTAATTTCTTTCAATTAATGCATGCAAATAATTTCATATGTAACTAATTAACTGAGTTTTATGTGCTGTAGATGTTGTATGAATATGGTATAATGAGTACCTATCTACAAGGAATAAAGGATCAAATCCTGACGACATACGAGTACATATCATCATCTGATTTCGTATTCTTTCTTGTGCCGTGTCATTATGAGAAAAACAGGATCCAAGGATTAAGTGTAAGTTGCTTATACAAATCATCGGGTTCTAAGGATAATGACGCGTGGAATTTGTGGGCCAAAATTAGCAATAAAAGCAAGGGTGTTACTTGGGTATACAACCCAATGGTGTATTGCAGACCGAGAGTTGATGAAGATGTCGTGTGGTTAAGCTATTGGCCAATTGGGAACATATTAGATGTTGGTGATGAAGTCAGGGTGGATATATTTGCCGAGGAAGGAACCATAATAGTAGGTGGGTGTGGTGCAAGCATTGTGTATATGGATAGTGAAGTAAAGAAAGAAGAGAAGTGTGAGAATTATAACTCTATAATGAAAGAGGAAGAAGTAATCGGAGGAGATCTGTCTGAATTCGAGGTGACCACGAGTTGTTACTATTTATGTCGTCGTGATGTATTTGGTCTAGAGACCTCGTATTGGTTAAAGAAATTCTTTGGTCATAACATTCACTATCCAGGTATGTTTTTTTATTTAGCTGTTTATGGATGCTTTTAGTTGATATTAAATCGATCTGGATCCAAAGCCATTCAAATGGGTCAGTCTAGGTTGCTATTAAAATTATATGGGTTGGTTTAGGTAAGACATTATTATAAACTAAAAAGGTCAGAATGGGTCGGTTGAAATTCCACCTAATTATTTTGGGATATTAGTTTTTAATACTCCTCACTTTCGCCAATTGGTAGATAACACTCTCAACATTCACTTTATCTCCCACCACTCCGAACTTTCACCATATTTGTTTTTATCATTCCCTCGTTAACTAAAGGCTAACACCGTTAGTGGAGACGCTGACATGGCTTTTATTTTTATTTTTTTTATTTAAGTCAGATGAGGTGTCATGCCTGCTCGGATTCGGCCGGAAAAGCTCACATGTCGCCGGATCTAACAAAAACACCCAGGTCGCCGTGTTTACCAAAGACCGCACTTAACCACCACACTTACCACCGTCTTCCATTGCCATTCTAACGCGATCTGAACTTGGAACCGCCATCGTCGTCGTCGTTACATTGTCGGAGAAACGTGTGGTAGCAAAACCCTAATTGTTCATCCTTCTAGACCCACCACTTGTTGCTACTGTACCGTGGGATGTCAACGCCGTTTTCCGAGACTAAAATCTGGTTGCCACCCACGATGCTTGCCGGGAAATCAAGTGCGGCGACTAAAACCAAGTGCCACCGCATGCTCCTTATCATTGGCGAGTTTCAACAAGGAGACAACTAATTGGATGGTTGATGAGAGTGTTGTGCTTGTACCTTCTTCAATTTGAATGGAGGAGAGCAACCGGACTTCAATTTGAGCAGAGGAGAGTGCATAAATGGAGGTATTGGTAGATAAGGATGGCGACCGGATAAGTGGTGGCAGTGGTGGAGATGTCTGGAAGTGGTGGTTGTGGAGGGAGGTTGGAGGGTGGAGAAGATGATAGGCTTATAAAGATTAAAAAAATTAAACAAAAGTTATTTTCCAAGCAGGCATGACATCTGATTTAACTTAAAAAAACAAAAAAAACACGTCACCGTCTCCACTAACGGCGTTAGCCTTCAGTTAACGCGGGAGTGATAAAAAAACAGGGTGAAAGTTGGGAGTGATGGGAGACGAAGTAAATTTTGGAGTGTTATCTACCTAAGGGCGAATGTTGAAAATATTAAAAACCAATATCCCAATTATTTTTGGATCAAAGTGGGCTGACAAATTTAAAGAAATGGATCGCTGTAGGTTGGTTTCATAAAGAAATAGGATAGGTTTCGGATCAGAATGCGTTTGGGCCAGCACGAGTTTCCACACAAGACGAGTTTCAGCGCAAAACATCTTTCGGATCGGGTTGGGTTTGTTTTTTATCAGGACAGATTTCGGGCCGAGATGGGGTTCGATCCAAGACGAGGTTCGGAATGGGGTCGGTTAGATCGGGTTTCGGTTCATAACCAGTTTCAGGCCGGCACACGTTTTGGATCGGAACATGTTCAGTTCGGGTTTTGGGCAGAACACAAGATTCTGCAAAGGACGGGTTTCGGGTTGAGGCTGGTTAAAGCACGGGAAGAATTTCGGATCGAAACGAGTTTAATTGGGTTTCTGACCGATTCGAGTTTCGGTACGGGACAAGTTTCTGATTGGAACGAGTATCGGTTAAGAACATGTTTCGGTCCGGCTCGAGTTTCCGCACCCGTTCCAAACCGAATCCTTTTACGATCGGAAACCCATTCTTACCTGAAACTCGTTTTGTTTTGACCAGAAACTTGTTCCGATAGAAACTTGTTACAACCCAAATCTGTCCTGACCCGAAAGCCATTCCGACCTGGTCCCCTTTTGCTCCGAACCCGTTTTGACCCTGATCCGTTCCAACCTAGCTAGACCCTTTCCGAACCGACCCAAAACAACCCTTTTTTTATTTGATCTGTTTCGACCCTAATCCATTAGGACTCTAACCCGTTTTGACATGTGACTCGTTCTGACCCGACCCGACCCGACCCTACCCAACCTTTGCCCCCTACTAATATTGTAACAAAGTTGCAGATTCAGATAGATGGAGAAAAACTCATCAGTCAATGCACTTTATGGAGCGGAGAGATTTCAAGTACACATATCACAAAGTACGTATTATACTTGAATTTGATCCTATCACTTAGTATGATGATTTAGCTTTCTTGAGTATTATTTCAAAAAAACAAAAATTTGTATTAAAATAAGTATCAACTATTATTTAGGTTAGTTATACACATTTCTCTATAAACATCTATTGGTTTCTATGAATCAACTAGAGATATAAACTTCAAAATAGATAAGTGGTTTTTCTTACCTTTGGTTTTATTTTTGTTTTCCTTTGTACGTTTCAGATAATTGAGGTGGGAGTTAACTTTAATAGTGAAAGGGAAATCGATAAAATACACGAGGCAATATCTAGTATTGTGGGAGTTGAATTTGTTTCCGCTCATAAAGAAATGGGCAAACTAATTGTTACCGGATATGTTGATCCTATAGAAGTGGCAACCTGTATGAGGGAATTTGACAACATGGTGGACATCTTATCTTTTAAAATTATCTTTGAATAGAAAGTAATTACAAAATTGATTGTTGAGGCTTTAGCATTTACAATCTAACCTGTTTGCATTACTATCAAATTAACCAAGGTACTTCATATTACACAATTAAATAATTATTAAAAAATATGAAGAATTGTATACTGATCTTTTTTTCTTTTTTCTTTTTTTTTTTTAATTTTGTTATCTTGTATAAAGGAAAATGAACAACATAAAATTCTTTATTAGCTCAAACATAGAAATAATAATAAAATAGGTTGATTGCTTGATTGTTGCTATGCAATGGTCTTGAACTTTGTTTTCATGTTGATGTAATCTTTTAATAACGGATATATATAATGCTCTTTGAATATCTTTTATTATTTTGTATATTACTTTTTATCATCCCCTCTCAAGTTGAGTAGTCGGATATCTGATGCTCAACTTGCTAAAACAATCGCTGAATATTCTTTCATTGACAACCTTTGTAAAACATCTGCTAACTGGTCTTCAGATCAGACGAACGTTAACTCTAAAATCTCAGCTTCAAGTTTTTCTTTGATTATGTTTCGGTCAACCTCTATGTGTTTTATACGACCGTGTTGGACAAAATTTTCTGAAATGTGTATTGCAGATTTGTTATCACATTTAATCTTGCTTACTTTGGTTGGAGGAAACCCGATCTCATTCAAAAGTTTGTGGATCCATATGACTTCTTATAGGCCACGTGCAATACCTCTGAATTCAGCTTCGGATTCGGATAAAGCAACTACATTTTGTTTTTTTGCTTCTCCACGTCACCAAGTTTCCGCCAACTAGAGTAAAGAATATTGATGTAGATCTTCTTGATCACCCGTTGGGCGTCTACATCACTATATAGCTGGATCTTCATATGCTTTTTTTTTGGCTTAAAGAGAACTTCATGACCAATAGTCCCTTTAAGATATCTGATGATCCCCATTACTGCCTCCATGTGGTTAACTTGAAATGGTGCATATACTTTCTAACCACTCCCACTACATGTGCAATATCTTGACGAGTATGTGATAGGTATATTAGTTTACCTACCATGCGTAGATATCTTTATTTGTTTGTTAATTCGGCCTCTTCTTCCATACGAAGTTTATGATTCACCTTCATTGGTGTGTCGGCAGGCTTGCAGTCAATTGTTCCAGTTTCGGCAATAAGGTCAAGTATGTATTTCTTTTAGCATATAAAGATTCCTTGTTTGGATCTTAGTACCTCTATTCCAAAAAAAGTACTTAAGTCTTCCCAAGTCCTTCATTTCAATTCTATGAAAAGATTTGCCTTCAACTTTCTTATTTCTTCTACATAATTACCTATAATGATAATGTCATCAACATATATAATTAAACAACTCACAAGTTTACATCTTTGTTTAAGGAACGGTGTATGATCGGAGTTGCTTTGTTGGTATCCATATATCTTCATTGCTATAGTTAATCTGCCAAACCATGCGTGAGGGGATTATTTGAGACCATAAAGAGATTTTTTTTGCCGACATACTTCTTTTGCCTTGAAATTATTTGTGAACCCAGTGGAGCTTCCCAAACATTCTTAACATCAAATTGATGAAGAGGCCAACCTTCATTAGCAGCAATCGAGAAGAGAAATTCGATTGTGTCAAATTTGGATAATGGGGAAAATTTTCAGAATAGTCTACCCCGTATGTTTGTGTATAGCCTTTAGCTACAAGCCTTGCTTTATATCTTTCAACAGTTTCATCGGGTTTGTGTTGATTATAAAGACCCAACGACATCCCACTGGTTTCTTCCCTAGAGGTTGTGTGGTGGACAGTGGTGGTGGTGGCAGTGGACGATGGTTGGTGGTGGTGATAGTAGACGGTGGCGGATGGCGGTGGCGGATGGTGGGTGGCGGATGGTGATAGCGGATGGTGGGTGGTGGGTTGTGGTAGTGGTGGACGGTTGTGGTGGTGGACAGCGGTAGTGGTAGACGGTAGTGGTGGGTGGTGGCCAGTGGGTGTTGATAGGTGGTGATGTTTAACCCTCTTCAGACCTTCGAAGATCTTAGAAGTGTTTGGGCCGAGTCTGCATCAAAAAGAACTCGCGCAGACGTATTTTAATGAAATGTCTTCGAAAAAACAAACAATCTACAAATGGCATACATTATTTAGAAAAAACAAGCACTTCCTTAGAGTTGGTGACCTTTGCGTCGTCGATTGTACAAGTTCATATAGATGGCTAGATAAGTGGAACGCGGGAGAGCAACTCGATTGACAAAAAAAATGCTAGCCCCCTAGAACCTGGCAGAGTTATTATCATTGTCAAGGAATTCCCGAGTGATTATCAACCAACATACGTGATTCCTTCCCGTAAAGATTCTAAGTTCTAACACACATAAGACTCATTACCTTAGGAGCAGGATGAGTGATACATCTAGCAAACGCCAGTGAAAAACACAAGGAAAGCAGGAGTTCGAGTCTTGAGATAATCCCTCAAAGAAAGGACTCAGGTTGGAGCATTCAAATTCCTTTCCCTCTTTCCAAACATTAAATTACACTAAAAATCACTATATTTTCTCTCTCTGTTTCAATAAAATAATATTTTTATAATTTATCATTACATTTTCTCTCTTCTTCACTCACAACCACATTCAGCATATATTAAAATGTCATAAAGTATGAGCAACACTTCTCTCCAAATTTATAGCATTTTCTCTCTTCTTCACTCACAACCACACTAAAAAAATGAAGTAAACACTCACATATTATAAAGGAGTTCTTTTGAATGCTCTAACTAATACCACTGGGCACTGAGGTTTGAAAATAACATGTTAGGGTTTGGGGTTTATGGTTTCGATTTCCTTAAGAATTTTGGGGTCTAAGTTAACTTTCTTTAACTTTATCTTGAGGGTTATGCTTTTGAGAATAGATGTGCACGGTCGATGAGATCATATATAGTCATTATGAAGATGACTCTTTAGAAGGTTTTGGCAATGCAGATGTTATGGTAGTTATAAAGAGTGATGCTAGTCAAGATTGGATTATGGATTTTGGGTTGTTCCATCTGAGCTCACGTATGCCACCGATAGTTAAGTGTTGACATGAATGATGAGTCGCAAGCCATGAGTCGTCGCCTGGTGAGTAGCATACCATGTTTCGTGAGCGTTTGACAAGCGTTGCGTGAGTATTAGATGTGTTGACAAGTGGCAATTGACTCATGACTTGCACCTTCTATATACATCAGTTATTTGTAGTAGATGAAGGCACACAACAAATAGCACCACATCAGTCACAACATATGACCAGTGACTCGTTTAAGGTATAGTTAGGGTGCTAGGTTAATCCCGAAAGTACATACTGCTTTGGTTGTTGTACCCTGGGAGACAAACGGGTTCATGTGGGTGGCCCGAAAACTGTTTTAGCGGGCCTATGCTTAACTAGAATCCTCAGCCAACACCCAATATATATTGCTTTTACTTATTTCTGTATTATTGTTTTCTTGATTCAATTATGTAATTTTGTTTTCTGTAAGTTGTTTTGGTTCCTCCGTATTTGTATTGTAATCAATTTTAATAGAAATTTAAAGTTTATTGTTATGCTTTCTTGTTGTGAACAGTGATTATGCACCTTCTAGATTTACTTTTACAACTTTGGGAAGGTAAAATTTCATCTTTACATGTTTATATTTGCATTTTAGTGGCCCACGACAAAACTAAAATAATGGTTGAAAAAACATATCAAATGTTATATTTTAACTATTATTACCACAATATCTATAAATTGGAATTTTGTAGAGATTTTAAGAAGGATAAAGAAAAGAACTTATTCAAGTTCACTATCAAATGGATGATCTTTCATTTTCATCGTAGTAGTATTTATACTACACAAAAAGTAAATCTACAGGGGACAAACTCAACTATTGACTAGATTTGGAGTCATGTGGCCAAAGGTTTGACAAATGTGTCATCCATCTTCTTTGAAATAATTTACAACACTCCCCCTTGGATGACACTTTTTGCAAATTTCGTTTCTTGGAGTACTTCCTCATTAAAAACCTTGCTAAAGAAAACCCAATTGGAAAAAGCTTTAGCTAAGGGAAAAAGATTGCAGTATATAGCTCCCCCTCAAGTTGCAGGTCGTTACATTGTCCGTACATGGCGCAAGCCAATATCATGAACATGTTTCCTAAATGTTGCTGTGGGAAGTGCTTTTGTGAAAAGGTCAGCTGAGTTGTTGCTGGATTGGACATATCTCATCTCAACCTGATTGTCTTTAATAAGGTCCCGAGTATACTCAAAGTATCTTGGTGGTATATGCTTTGTTCTGTCACTTTTGATATACCGTTCCTTCATTTGCGAGACACAAGCTGCATTATCTTCATAGATAGGAGTTGGAATTCGATCTTTCTCTAGTCCACAACAAATCAATATGTGTCATGACATAGATCTTGACCATACGAATTCTCTTGAAGCTCAATGCAATGCAATAACTTCAGCATGATTTGAAGATGTTGCAATGAGTGTTTGTTTATGAGAACGCCATGAAATCGCAGTTCCTCCATTCTTAAATATGTATCCAGTTTGAGATTTTGCTTTATGGGGATCAGATAAATAACCTGCATCTGCATAACCAACTAACCCTACTTTTGAAAGGATAAAATAAACCTAAATCAGCGGTTCCTTTAACATACCGAAAATTATGTTTAATGCCATTCCAATGTCTTTTAGTAGGGGATGACTGAATCTTGCCAATAAATTAATTGCAAAAGAAATGTCAGGTCTTGTATAGTAAGATACATAAGTGCTCCAAATGCACTGAGGTATGGTACTTCAGGACCAAGAATCTCTTCATTATCTTCGCAAGGACGAAATGGATCATTGTCAACATTGAGTGATCTAACAACCATTGGTGTGCTTAAAGGATTTGCTTTGTCCATATTGAAAGTTGACTGAGGCAAAAGTATCCCATTATGCATATGCTCAATTTGTAAACCAAGACAATATTTGGTTTTTCCAAGGTCTTTCATTTCAAATTCTCTCTTTAAAAGAGCAATTGCTTCATTAATTTCTTTTTGTGTCCCAATTAAATTGAGATCATCAACATACACAGCAATGATCACATATCTTGATGTTGTATTCTTGATAAAGACGCATGGAAAAATAAGATTATTTGTGTATCATTTGCTTATCAAATAATCACTCAAACGATTGTACCGCATCCTTCCAGATTATTTCAGTCCGTACAAAGATCTTTGTAACTTGATGGAAAACATTTCCTTAGGCTTTGAGCTTAATGCTTCGGGGAGTTTAAATCCTTCGGGAATTTTCATATAGATGTCACTGTCTAGTGATCCATACAAGTAAGCTGTGACAACATCCATAAGACGCATCTCTAAATTTTTAGAGACTGCTAAGTCGATTAAGTATCTAAACGTAATAGCATCCATAACAGTAGAATACGTTTCTTCATAGTCAATTCCTTGCCTCTGAACAAACCTTGAGCTACAAGTCTTGCTTTATATCTTGTAACTTCATTTTTCTCATTTCGTTTTCTCACAAAAACCCATTTATATCCTACAGGCTGTATTGACTTTGGTGTAATGACAATAGGTCCAAAAACCTTTCAATTGTTTAGTGAATTTAATTCAGCTTGCATGGCATCTTTCCAATCATGTCGATTTTTACAATCATCTACAGATTTTTGTTCAGGGTCATCATTTTCTTCCATGATATCACTTGCCATAGAATAAGAAAATATATCATCAATATTTTCCATTTCATCTCGATCCCACATTATATGTGATTGACCATAGTTGATTGGAAATTCTTTATTGGAATTATTTATACCTTCCTGTGGAAATGTTATATCATTTATTCTTTCCTGTGGGGGGGAAGGTTTTGTTAGTCATTCCTTCCTTAGGGTCAGTATCCTTTTCAGAGCCCTTTCTTTTTCGAAAATTTTTATCCTTTGAACCGATTGGCCTTCCACGTTTTAAACGTTTTTGGGATTTATGAGGTGCCTTATTATGGTTTTGCTTGCTTGGAATCTCAACTCGAGCTGGAGCATTAGCAGCTGGTATATGAGATTTAGTGACCCTGTTTATATCAGTAAATGCATCAGGTAACTGATTGACAATTTCTTATAGATGTATTATTTTTTGAACCTCTGTCTCACTTTGTTTTGATCTTGGGTCTAGGAGTCGCAATGATGGCACACACCATGATATATCTCTTTCTTTCTTTTTTATTTCTTCCCTGATGCCGGGAATATTGTCTCGTTAAAATGGCAATCAGCAAAACGTGTTGTAAATACATCACCTGTTAAAGGCTCAAGGTATCTTATGATGGAAGACATTTCATATTCAACATATATTCCCAACCTTCTTTGAGAACCCATTTTTGTGCATTGTGGTGGTGCAATAGGAGCATACACAGCACACCCAAAAATTCTAAGGTGAGAGATATTTGGCTCATTTCCAGAAACAAGTTGTGTGGGAGAGTATTTGTGATTTGCACTTGGTCTCACACAAATTAATGATCCAGCATGCATAATTGCATGACCCCAAATAGAAACAGAGAGTTTTGTGCTCATTATTAATGGTCTAGCTATTAGTTGTAGGCGTTTGATCAACGACTCGGCTAAGCCATTTTGTGTGTGTACATGAGCAACAAGGTGTTCTACAACAATCCCCACAGACATGCAATAATCATTAAAAGCATGATGTAAATTCTCCCGCATTATCAAGCCTTACTCTTTTAATAGTATAATTAGGAAAATGTGCACGTAATTTGATAATTTGAGCAAGAAATTTTGCAAAAGCAACATTACGAGTCGATAATAAAGAGATATTAGACAATCTGCTGGATGCGTCTATTAAGACCATGAAGTATTTAAATGGTCCACATGGTGGATGAATTGGTCCACATATGTCAACTTGAATTCTTTCAAGAAACATTGGTGTTTCTTTATAAACTTTTAATGGCGAAGGCCTTGTAATTAATTTGCCAAGAGAACAAGATGTACATTGAGACATTTTATCTATTTTGTGGATCTTTTGATCTTTCAGTGGATGCCCATGTGTATTTTCAATGATCCTATTCATCATTGTGGATCCTGTATGGCCTAATCTGTCATGCCATAAGTTTATGATACCAGAATCACAACAATTTTCTTTGACTGTCGTATGTGCTTGAGGCACATTTATATATGTGTAATGTAAACCAGAATGGAGCATTGGTAGTTTTTCCAATATTTGATCTTTGCTTATGATATGCAAATATTTTTCATTACTAACAGTCCTCGACTGAGTATCATATCCATTATGATATATGTTTTTGAAACTCAACAAATTTCTTGTTGATTTTGGGGAAAATAAAGCATTTTCTATTTTGAGTTTTGTACCATTTGGTAATGCTAATTTAGCTTTCCCCGCTCCTTCTATCAAGTTTGTAGGACCTGATATTGTATTGATGATCCCTTTTGTTGGTTTCAGTTTATAAAAATATTTTTTAAATCTAAGTATAGTATGGTGGCTCCGCTATCCACTATACATATATATTCTTCATTTGTTTGATCTTGTGCTCTAGTGGCTTTCATTTTAAATCTTGAAAATAATAAGAAAAATAATAAGTGTATAACGAAGACATTATGATATTTTAATGGAACTTTATTTAATTGAAAAACAAACAGTACATGAAGGAAAACACATAATTAAAGATAATGAGAAACACACTTAATTATTGCATATAATTATTGTCGTCAAGCAACATTTGTTTCAGAGTTCCACATCAAAGTCTGCAATGCTTAGCTCAGCATTGAGATCATCAAAGTTATCAACATGGTTCACTTCTTTTTCCTTTGAGAGAGGCTTGGTATAGTTCACACAGGTGTGGAGCTGTGCGACAAGCCTTTGACCAGTGGTCTGTACTTCCACTTCTAAAATAGGAAGTGCCATTGTTTTCGGACCTACCAGCTTCATTCCATTTATTGTGTTGGTTGGAATTGTTATTTTATGAAACATGGTAATTATTGGCTCTATGGCTACGACCACGGCCACGACCGTAAGAATTAGTGTTCCATTTAAATGAATGGTTACGACCATTAAAATGTTTTTTGTCAAAACGTCCACGACCACGTCCACGACCTTGTTCACATTTATAACCAGAATTTTTATGAGAATTCTTGTGAGAAACATTTGCTTTTGGTATTTCTAATGAACCTGTGGGACGAGATTGATGATTTTTCATCAATAATTCATTATTTTTCTCTGCTACAAGGAGTAATGCATTTAAATCAGAGTATCTTCTAAAATTTTGCAGTCGATAATGTGTTTGCAAGTTTATATTTGATGCATGAAACGTGGAGTAAGTTTTCTCAAACTTTTCTTCCTCTGTTTTGGGATACCCACAAAATTCTAGCTTTGAGAAAATTTGGTATAAAGCAGAGGTGTAATCATTTACCCTCTTAAAGTCTCGGAACTTAATACTGTTCCATTCATCTCTAGAAGTAGGAAGTAAAATTTCCCTTAGTTGACTAAAGCTGTTTTTCAAATCTTCCCATATCATTTATGGGTTATCACAATTAAAATATTCATGTTGTAGTAATTCATCAATATGTTTATGGATGAAAACATCAACTTTTGCATTATCATGTTCAGAGCACTCATTGTCTTCTTGGATTGTCTCTAACACATCCATTGATTTCAAATGTTTTTTGACATTTGCTGTCCAAGACATATAGTTTTCTCTAGAAATGTTGAGTGCAGGGTATTCAAGTTTTGAGATATTTGACATTTTGTTGCTAAACATAATAGATCAAATAATAAGATAAATATTCACTACGTGAATATCGACTTTTAGCCACACATGTGGTCTGGGCGATTTTCTACACTTAGGCTTAAATGTGTGGCTAAAAGGTCTTTGACCATGTTTGAAAACCTTTCAGAATGTTTTGGCCACACATATTATTCTTCATGTGACCATTCTATACCCACTCGGGTACTTTTCGCCACACTTTGAAAAAAACCGTGACAAAAACTAGCCACATTATAAAAAAATGTGGCGAAATGTGACCTACAGTCATAGTTTGTTTGATCTTTGATACATGTGACTAAAAACACATGCATTAGTCACAAACTGTGACATTTAACTAGCCACATGTTTTAATAGTTTGGCCAAATGTGACAAACAGCTACTGTATTGATAAGAGATATGTCTAAAAGTAAAGATATAGCCACTTATATTACGTTGTGTGACCTAATGTCACATTTTCTAGCCACATTTTTAATAAAGTGGCGAAATATAACGAACAACCATTGTATTTATTAGTAATGTGGCTAAAACGCTTAAAATATATGGCCACTTATACGAGGTTGTGTGACCAAAGAGTAGTTTACTTTTATTTTTCCTAAGTTTTTTATTGTCACGGATACACTTATTATGTGTGGCTCTAAGTGATAAATGGTCACACTTAAATATTTTTAAGTGTGTCCAAATGTAATTAATGGCCACTTATACGAGGTTGTGTGATCAAAGAGTATCTTAGTTTTGCTTTTTATAAGTTTTTTATTGTCACGGATACACTTATTATGTGTGGTTATAAGTGAGAAATGCTCACACTTAAATATTTTTAAGTGTGTCCAAATGTAATTAATGGCCACTTATACGAGGTTGTGTGACCAAAGAGTTGGTTTTATTTTTTATAAGTTTTTTATTATCACAGATACAATTATTATGTGTGGATATAAGTGAGAAATGGTCACACTTAAATATATTTAAGTGTGTCCAAATGTAATTAATGGCCACTTATACGAGGTTGTGTGACCAAAGAGTATCTTAGTTTTATTTTTTCTAAGTTTTTTATTGTCAAAGATACACTTATTATGTGTGGCTATAAGTGATAAATGGTCACACTAAAATATTTTTTAAGCGTGTCCAAACGTAATTAATGGCCACACGTTGATTTGACGAGTGGCGACGTCATCATTGTCTTTACAGTTTCAAATTAATGTGCCACCAATTTCAAATTGTAATTAATGCGTCATCATTGTTTTAAGCGTGTCCAAACGTAATTAATGTGCCACCAATTTCAAATTGTCAGGGAGACGTACCGCCGGGTTCCGATGGTGTTTAAATACCAGTCACAATCACAATCACAATCCACAATCACAATCACAATCTACTTCCGATTTATTTCCGATAATGGCTTTTCATGGATCGTACGTAAACCCGGTACTCATGCCCCTATCTACTACGACCCCACAAGGGTGAGGTTTGTGGACTATGTCCACCCTCACACCTTCATGTACCAACAACTTAACCGAATGGTTAGGTGGCTTGGGTACACGATTGCTGATTATTTCAGCATTGATATGGTAGTCCCGGGAATCGAGGCGGCGTACATTGAGTTGAATGACTTGGAGGACTTCAAGGCCGTGTCCCTTTATGGGGCATTCCGTAGTCAGGTGAACCTTCGCCTCCAAAGGCTTAAGGACTCCACCTACACCTCGGATGGCATGTACGAGAGGATCATGTCCTCTCATACTCCAGAAGAGAATCCAGATGGAGATTCGGATACGGAATCTGATGGCAGGTCTCCAGAAGCCTCGAATCCGATGGATATCGATGTAGATTCCGATATGGAATCGGATGCAAGGAGTTAGTTTTATGTAATTTGGTTTTCTATATTTATGTAAATGTTATTATTGTAAATGTTATTATATTTTGGTATTAATATGTTATGTGAATGTTATTATTGTAAATGTTATTATTAACTGTAGTGAAAAGATCCAATACACTAATCCTTAACGTACATTAACGTACACGAATCCATTTTTTCACGAATCGATCCATGAAATCACATCCAAACATCTCGGAATCGTCAATATATACATATCCAATCAATCATTTGTTCTCCCGAAAAAACAGTTTTGGATGGTTAATCGATCAATTTTTCACTTTTTTCACGAAGACCGTTTGGCTGAGCGTTTGCTTTTAATAAAATTTTAATTAGGGAATGACTTCTATGTAATAAAATTAAAATTAACCGGTTTAATTTTAATTATCTCTATATTATTTTAATTATACTTAATTAATGAAACTAGTAGAATAAACTTTATTACTTCGATTTAACTAAAAGGTATTTGAATCGAAATAAAACCAAAGTTTAATTAAAAAGTAATCTATAATAAAATATACCTTTATTTATTTATTAATATTGAACTGAACTCATAATATCTTAAGACTTTAGTTATATTTAATCGGGCTACTATGTTGTGCTTTCAAATGACATGTTGCGTTTAAGGTTTCTGAGCGTTTTCTGAGCGTTTAAGGTTTTTTGCCTTTGTTTTTAATGTACGTTAAGCATTAGCGTACAGTAACTGCATGTTATTATTATATTTTGGTTTAAGCGTAAGTAAAGCGTATTGGATGTAGTTTTCTTTAATTAACTTTAAAATAGATGTTAGTGTGATTGAATAACAAAATAAACCTAAAATTTAATTTTTGGTAGTTGAGACAATAATTTAATGTAATTAAGTTAATTTGTAGCCTAACTAGTAAGATATAGTTTATTTAAAGCGTACTACTAGCGTGATATATATTTCCAAGATATAGTAGCTTGTGAGCGTTTCCAAAGCGTGTGGAAACCATTTTGACAGGTAGTATGAAATTATACACTCAACAACCAACTATAAAACAACAGAGACTTTAATGACTGCAATAAAACTGGTGGCTGAAATTTATTAGGCTTTAACATATATATATGTTATGTGAATTCCAAACTTGGCCAAGCAGAAAAAATCTAAGGTTTCCACAGTTCTTAAGCTTCCCAAAGATCTTAAATATTGATAAAATCCCTTCCAAAGCTCAATGTCATCACAAAATCTTAAATTAGGTTACTGGTGATGGCATTGAGTTTGGAAGGGGTTTTTCAAAATTGAATTTTATTTGTTCAAAGGCTTCTTCAAAGTTTAAGACCTACAGATGCTTTGGTCAAAGATCTGAGTATATGGAGGGTACAATTCTGGTATGCAGGTTAGTGAAAAGAAGGGCATAATGGTCTTTTTTTTATAAAATGAGTTGATAATGTTTTGCAGGAAACCAACTGTTAAAAAGTATGTTGAAACATAACCAAATAGAGGTTGTGCAAGAAACAAAACCATCATACGAGAAATGATGACTGTCACCGATGGCCGATTTGGGCGGTTTCGTGGTTTCCAACCGAACCATGAACACCCTAGATAACATAATGCATTTTTGGGCTTTCTTTGTATTAATCTAACTTTGATATAGCATGAGTTAGTTATAAGTGTAATGACTTTATTGATCTTACTATTATACACTACAAGTCAATTGTGACTTTTATTGATGTAACATGATGTATGTTTGAACTTGACACCAATTGACCAAAATAGCCAAAAGATGAAATGAATTCAACAAACTAGCTTGTATAAGTAGTAATAGTATTAAAAACAACCAATATTTCTTTAGTTTGAATTAATAAGTACAAAGTAAAGAATGGTGTTATCATGTATCACAACTAAATTTAAACATATATTTACATCTAACTAGCCGAACGAACACAACTGTTGGGTCGACAACCCCGACATCGGTGTCAATCTCCAATAAGAATAGTTGTAGGCTTTTTCCCGGGCCTCCAGTAATCACTATGGTTTCTGTTGCCTCTATGTACGTCGACCCCATCAGTGCAAATCCCTAGAAGAAGATTTCTTGGATCGCTTCCGATGGTATAGGAGTACCTGTCATCTATGGCTTTCCATGCTGGTCAATCTGATGGGTGGCGTAAAACACCGGGTTTATTGGTACTCATGGCGTGCCATAAATACTTTGACCTCAACCTTTTTAGCTGTTTTTGTTGTTTAGGGCCTTCCTTTTTGAAATTACACACCCATGGTCTCTTCCCATCATATGTCTCCATGTGTCTCATAGCAAAAATATCACAATCTATTCCATTATTTCTTGTTCTCCATGTCATCTTCAATCTACTGATTGTTGCTACTTGGATTTGCTGAGCAATGGGGTGTTTGATTTTTTTAAGATACATGCAAAAGACGTTTTTCTAAACAAAATATAAAGCAATTTAAGTATTTTGACAATTTTTATAACAGGTATGTATGTTTTTTGGGTTAAAGGTATATATGTTTACCAGCATATCAGGAGTCTCTCCGTATCTTTCTTCAAAATTATCTCTAATTGCTTTTGATTTGTCTTCTAAGCTTTCAAACTTTGCACCAGCTGGTATTTCTTAATTTGCACTGTTGTTAAGTAATTCTATCACTCATGTTTGAAGATTGAAGGTAACCACAAAGAAATGTTCGTGTTGTAGAATTGGCACGAGCACTATAGCAACCTCCTTGAGTGATTTGATTCCAAAAATTGTCATTTATTTTTCGATGTTGTCTGAAAACACATCCAGTCTTTCTTTGTATGTGTAACCCTGTTGGGTCCATATTTGGTGGTTTGTACTTAGTTTTAGTTAATTGGTTTTGGTTGTATGTGTTTTATGTAAACCGAAATCCAATGGATTTCGGTGGGCTTGGGTCTCTACTTGGGCTTGGTTATTAGCTTTCCTATATATAGAGAATATGTGTATAGGGTTTAGGGTTGTTCACATTTGAGAGAAGTTGAACACTTTGAGAGCCACCATCTAGAGAGCAATACGTGTAATCTCAAGTACCAGACGGTTTAATAATATAATCGTGTGCATTTGGAGTATTACTTCGTGTTTATTATATTCATATTGTTCATCGTTGTTCTTGAATCACCACGTTAACTAGATTCCGCATATTTGATGTGTGTTGGTTGATATTATATTTTAGTGATCCAGATTCGGGACTTACAATTGGTATCAGAGCCTTTGACGAATTCAGGCTCGTTATTGTGATATTAGCGGATTCAAGATTTACGTACTTCGGTGGTTTGTTTTTCCGGCGAGTTTGTAATCTGAATCGGAGAAGAAGAAGAGTGTTTATTTTTGGTTAAAGATCGGTTTTTGTTTTGGAAACAAATCAAATCCCATAAATCTCGGGAGTTTGTTACAGTTAAAATCCTCCAATTATCCCAGTTTTCGGCCAGATTAAACCATTCTTGGGATCTTTTAAGAGGTTTTCGGTCAAGTGATTTCAGCCAAGTTTAAAGAGTTGTCCTCCAAGTGTTCTCTGTCAAGTGATTTCGGCCAAGTTTTAAGAGTTTTCGGTTATCAAGTGATTTCGTTCAGTTGTGTTCTCGGTCAACTCTCCGGGTTCTCGGTCAACGCTTCTAGCTGTTCTCGGTCAGAGGTCGTTCTCGGTCAAGCTTTCCTGTTCTCGGCAAACTTTTGAGTTCTCGGTTAAAAAAAAAGTATTTGGCGGGAAAGTTTTTCTTGAACAAAATTTTTCCAGAATACTCCTTTTTAGTAAAAATTCATCCTTGAAAATTTTGGCGAAAACATTTTTTTTTCGGGTGATTTTCGGCGAAATTTTGGCGGGAAATTCCGAAAATTTTGTCTTGAACGAAATTTTTCCTAGACACTTCTCTTGACTGGGACATTCTTCTTGAGAATTTTGGCGATCATATTTTTTCAAAAAAAATTGGCGGGAAAATGAGTTCGTGTGAGATTAGGTTTCAACCATACTCTTTAAATTGTGGTGAGAAAATAGAAATGTATAAGCTTCATTTTGATAACCTGACTAGAGATATGGAGAGAATAAAATCAGAAAGTTTTAAACATAAGAAGAATGAAAAGGGTTTTCTAGACAAAGTAGAAGCACAGAACAAGGACATTAAAAAGCTTAAATCTGATTTTAGCATAAAACGTTGTCACCACCTGGATGCCAAACAAGAAATTACTGAGTTAACTGCTAAACTGGAAGCTTCCAAGTTAGAAATCTTAAATCTAACTAGTAAGTTTGAAAAGGCTGAACTTGAGTTTAAAAAATTCGAGGGTTCCAGTAAAGTAGTTAACTCAATGATTGAAAACCAATTGTGGTGGAAGGAAAATGAAGGTGAGGGAATAGCATACAGTCAAGTTCCCCCACCTTACAACCACAATTATGTCCCTACCCCTGTTACCAAAGAATAGGAGGAAAAGATAAAAGACATGAAGTATGGTAAACAGGGTCAGTTTGAAACTGTTGGATCAGGATCCCTAGAGGAAATCAAGCCTGTTTTTAAATGTGTGAACAATTTTGATGCTTCTACTTCATGTGCAGATATAGTAAATGATTTTGCTTCTAATAGTAAAGGGGTTCAAGATAGTGAAAATGACTCTCATTCTAACGTATCATCAAACTCAGATGACCACACAACTCAAAATTGTACTTATAATAATACACAGAGTCGTGGCAACAAAGGGAAGAAACGTAAGAAATCAGCACAACAAGGACAGTCTCGTCCTCATAGATTCACCGGATCTCCATGTGTTGATAAATCAGTGGGTGCCATTTATGTTAAGAGGCAAACATGTTACCACTGTGGCACGCCAGGCTATATAGCCAGAAATTGTGTTCATCGTCTATATGTTCCATACTACAAGCAAAATCAGAAGGCTGTGCCAAGGGGCAAGAAGAATGGAAAAACCTTTCATAAGAAGGAATTCCAACATGCGGCTAGTTCTTACGTTGACATTAGAAGAAGGATGAAAGCATGTTTCGTCTGCGGGAACGACGGGCATTTGGCAAAGGAGTGTCACTACCGTGTTGTTAACAGACAAGCTCCTCAGGTGAATGGTAACAGGTTTCAATCGAATCCAGTGGTTAAACAAAATGCTTATTATGCAAAACCACGAGTATCTGTACAACGGGTCACATATACTCAAAGATTCAAAGTAAATATGACAGGTTTGCACTCAAATGGATTAGAATCTGTTAAAAGAAAAATAAATTTTCAGAAATCAAAGAGTGTTGAGAGTTCTAACAATTCGAATTCAAATTGCTCCACTCCAAAGTCTGTTCTATCAAATTTTTCTAAACCAAGACAGACTTGGAAACTTAAAACTCAGCAAACAGAATTTGTATTAACAAATGATTCTGTTAAAGTGGGAAAGATATGAGTTGGCAAGAGGTCACATATGCTGATGCTCAAGGGAATCCCAAGACATTTATGACTTGGGTTCCTATGTCCAACTGATCCTGCTATGTGTGTAGGAACAACCACAATTTCATTGTTTATTAAATGGGTTGTTCCAGGCACATGACAGGGCAAATATTCATATTTTTTAAATCTTTAAACCTTAAAATGGATTATTTGTTGCCTGGACGGGATTTTAAGGTGATAGAACGTTTTTAATCTGCTCTCTAAGTGTGTAGGAACAAATCAGGGAATACATTGCATATTAAAAGGTTTGTTCCAGACATTCAACTCGCAAGGATGCAAATCTCAAAACAAGCTTATTCCTAGGGGAAGATTCTCACAAATGAAAAATGACGTCTTGAAGATAAAAGGTAACCGTATCACTTTGGTATGAAAGATTGATCAATCAAAAAGATTTTAAAATTTTAAATTTTTTCTAAAAAAATAATACAAAATATGTTCATGTATAGTTTTTCAACTATTGTGTACTTTGTTTCCCAAAAATGAGAAAATGACTTGAACGTGCATGAAAAATGATAGTACATCAGTTGGCTGACTATCACACTTCATAAAAGTTTTTATTAAATACTACGTTTCGACGATTGAGTCTTTTTGAGGTTAAATTTGTACATAAAAGTTTTTGCACAAATTTAAGGGGAGAAAATTAAAAATTTCAAAAAGAGTTTGTGTGCATTTAATAAAAAAATCTATGTTTTTCAAACTTCACCCTCGCTTAAAATTATGTTGGCTGCTCAAGTTTGAAGAACATATACTTGTATATGTTTGGTCCGGTGATCTACTTGTAGATTCACAGGATAGCCATTCATCTAAAGACTGAAAGCATCCGGGGCGATTGTGATGTGTTTTTTGTATTTTGAATTCTTTCACTTAAAATTATGTCGGTAATTCCAAATTGGAGGGGCACGTATTCTCATATGTGTTTTGGTCCTGTTAACCACCTGTGGTCATACGGGATAGCCATTTACCTGAAAATTGAAGAGTGACCGGGGTGACTGAGTTCTTAACATGTGTGTCTTCTGTAACTTTCTGGGAAGTGATATATTTATTCAGTTAACAGCTTTTCAAAATCTTCAAAACATTTTCAAATGAAAATTGATCCAACCTTTGGAAAATGATAGATAAATCGTTTTTGTGTGCCTAAAGGGTGAAGTTATTAAGCTTAAAAGGCTCTAGAACAGTCATTGATTTGTATGGTAGCTTTCCATGATGCGTAAAAGTTGGAGTGATATAAAATAAATTTGCTAAACTTACTGTGGAGAGTCTTTTTGAAGAAATGTGCATGTCTCCATATACATCTCTCCGAATTATAGGCAGAAAAGCAATTACCCAGTCATACACGAGCCCGTTAGTGTCTTGATCACCAAAAATATTGTGCTATTTTGTTTATTATTATAAAAAAAAATAAAAAAAAGGGATGAAAAAAAAATAAAAAAAAACCTTATTATGAGTATGTATATAATTTGTGCTGTTAAAAACTTGGAATTTCAAAAGCTTAAAGGGTCAAACTAGAACTACAGAGATGGGGGCACACAAGTAAGTCCTGTCATGTCTCGAATGAAAGGCTTGTCAGTTTACTGGCACTAAGTCCAACGTTCAACCTCAAAGCTTAAATTATTGTTTGTTTATCTCTAAAAATCTTTTGATCAAGCACTAGGGGATTGGAGTCAAATTGGGGTGATCTGGGGAAAGCCAAATACGCTTTGAGAAGAGATAGGAGGTACCACAGGTCCATGAGTGATGTCCATCTAAGATTTATGCCGAACTGAACCTTAATCATATAACTGATGCAATGAAAATCATGCTAAGTTCGTTATACCTGCTATCAACCTGTTTCTTTATGTCATAATAACGCTGAACATGAATCCTTGTGAAAGTACCTTAATCAATAAGATTCCATGTTCGGATCTTTTCATAAAGGCAGCAGTTTTATCAAAAACTGAAATTTGATCCCATTTTTCTAAATTACAAGAAGACCGGATGATTAAATTTGTTTTATTTGTTGTTTTTGGTCTTATCTTATTTCATTTATTTTATTTTTACTTCTTAATTACTCTTGTCGAAACAAATGTGTTAGAAATCATTTTAAAATTTGTCTTCAGCTCATGAAATCTGATAACGGTTATTGTGTTATAGTTGGTTTAGCTGGTATGTTCTCATTTCAAGTCTTTTCAAGAAAATCATTAAAAAAAAGGGAATGCCTGTCTTATATTGTTTTGTTTAATTGTTTTCAAAAATATTTTGGTTGATCTTTCTATCAAAGTTGATTGTTCTTTCAAGACTGATTTCTTACAACGGAAGCATATGAAGTATTTGAGATTCATATTGAAAGTTGCTGATCATGTTCAAGGGGAGATGTTAGAGTATCGGAAGCAGATGCTGAAGTTGCTTATCATGTTCAAGGGGAGATGGTAGAGTATCGGATGCAGATGCTGAAGTTTCTAATCATTGAAGTTGCTGCTTATGTTCTAGTAAAGATTCTGAAGATATTGAAAGCATCAGTCTAAGGGCAAGATTGTTGGGTCATAAATTGGTTAGACTGACACATATCAAAAGGCCATGACATGATCAAGAGTAAAATGACATAAACAAAGACGAGTTGAGAACTGCATTGGTGTAATACCGAAATCCCTATGGATTTCGGTTCGGCTAGTCTGAAGTGAAATAAACAAGAACGAAGCTACAAACCAAGGGGGAGATTGTTGGGTCCATATTTGGTGGTTTGTACTTAGTTCTAGTTAATTGGTTTTGGTTGTATGTGTTATATGTAAACCGAAATCCATAAAGGATTTCGGTGGGCTTTGGGCTCTACTTGGGCTTGGTTGCTTCCCTATATATAGAGAATATGTGTATAGGGTTTAGGGTTGTTCACATTTGAGAGAAGTTGAACACTTTGAGAGCCACCATCTAGAGAGCAATACGTGTAATCTCATGTACTAGACGGTTTAATAATATAATCGTGTGCATTTGGAGTATTACTTCGTGTTTATTATATTCATACTGTTCATCATTGTTCTTGAATCACCACGTTAACTAGATTCCGCTTATTTGACGTGTGTTGGTTGATATCATATTGTAGTGATCCAGATTCGGGACTTACAAACCCCTTAACTCAACATAATGGTCACTTGTCTGTATAATAATTAAAATGCATATGATTAAAGAGTTTATTGAGCGTTTTCTAATAGTACAAACAAAATAGATTAATTTGTGCCAGCAGAGTGCTTGAAGCAAAGAATCTGAACGGTGATGCTGCAGATTTGTTCTTTTCTTCATAGTTCATTAGTTCAGTGAATGAATCCATTGCATTGGTGGTTATATAAATGCCAGGACAGTAGCTTTCAAAGATCACCTTGAACGAGTCTGTGTGAGTGGACTTGTAGACCTCCTACCAAATGTCTTCAAGACAAAAAAAATATATACTCTGAAATTATTTCTTCATCTTCTGTGACACTAGCGGATACGTCAACCTCTCTTAGAAGATATGAAGATTTCAGTGTAATGAGGTTATCACTTGTTGACAATCCGTTGTCAACTATTAAACATAAAACAACTCATTTTAAATTTGACTGAAAATAATTGTAACTTTAATTAGATACCTTCAACCCCTTTTGTTTTTTATTTATAATTGTTGGCAATCAAAGTCACAAAACTGCTTTTTTATTAAAGGGATTAAACCACCACACTTATACAAGACACTTTAGCCACCTATTTATACTAAAACATTACAACATAAAATCTACATAATCTTAAAACAACATGCATAACTAGTTGCAAGTTACAACCTTATCTTCCTAGATATGCTAACCTCCACTATTTTAAGTGATCCTAATATAATTGTTTACACAAAACATAATTTTACTTAATCACTGTATTAACAATAATTAAATACCTTCTTTCGCCCACTCAACCACTGTATTAACAACTTTATCAATATCTGCGCATGAGACATTGTTTTCTTGACCTGCATCACCTGCATCATTTTTTTCGACAGCCACTGATCACCAACACCAACATCTGAATCAACTGCATCACAAAGATGTAATAAGTTTAAAATAACAGCATAAGCGTTTTATGAGCGTTTTAATTATACTTATAATTAATTTAGCCCAAATTCCTTTTTGAGCAGCCACTGGACCACCAACACCAACATCTGAATCAACTGCATCACACAGATGTAATAAGTTTAAAATTCCAGCATAAGCGTTTTATGAGCGTTTTAATTATAATTATAATTACTTTAGCCCAAATACCTTTTTGAGCAGCCACTGGACCACCAACACCAACATCTGAATCAACTGCATCACACAGATGTAATAAGTTTAAAATAACAGTATAAGCTTTTTATGAGCGTTTTAATTATAATTATAATTACTTTAGCCCAAATACCTTTTAGAGCTTCCACTGGACCACCAACTCCAACATCTGAATCTTGTGTTTTAGGGACCACATTATTACTGAAACTGTTTTCCCATTCACAACATCTAGAAAAGATATTGTGATTTGGTGGATGTCTATCCTTTCCTTTACGGACCAACTCGTTGATCTCTGAGCAAATTTTATCAAATGTCTTCAACTTTTTATCCATTTCCTTATTACAAGACTGTAAAAAGAAAATATAGTTATTGTTAATTCAAAATCATTTTCAATTTATCCCAACCAGTTGTAATGGAGTTAAATAATAGTCAACAAGCACGATAGGCATTTGCAAACTTAAAGGTTAATAAACTCTTACATAATCATCCAAATCTTGTTTACCTGTTTGATCGGCATTATCTGTTTCAGTAGCAGCAGCAACCGCAGCAACAGTCTCATCAAGTCCCTTCCCGGCAGCACTAACTGTCACAGCATTAGTATCAGCAACAACCGCATCAGAAGTCTCATTAAGTCCCTTCCCGGCAGCAGTAACGGTCACAACAGCAGGAGCAGCAGCAGCCGCATCAATCCCCTTCCCGTCAACAATAAATGTCACAGCAGCAGCAGCAACCTCAGTAGCATCTTTTTCTAAGGGAGGACCACTATTCTCCAAGTATTTTTCCATCTTATTAAGAGTAGTTGTTGTTATGTAGTTGACTGCAGGCGTTGTGACGGGAGTCCCAAATGGACCATATTTTTTCTAGTATTCATGCGTGTAAAGCATCACAAGGAAGGTGATCGGACAGTTGTATTGAGCGTTGATATCTCTCCATTCTTCCTTTGTCATTTTCAAGTTTTCAATAAGATAGCTACACCAGTCCATATTTGGAATATCCAAGGTTTTATCAATTGCGGCGATGAATCGTTGATTGACTGTTGTTGATTTTGCCACAAATCCTATACAGGTGTTGAACAACACAAGGAAATTAATCTTAAACAGTTCACCAACTCCTTGATCCGCGGCTAGTTTGTCTTTCACATGCTTTATACTTATTCTTGAATTTGTCGGGAATTGCTTTTTGAACAAATCTGTAGTAACATCTTCCCCCAATCTTGATCAACTCTTGTCTAAAATAGGAATCTTACCCATTGGTATCCCCAACACTTCATGTACTTTTTGTGATGTTATCTTAATAACACCGCTCCCAATGTTCAATTCATTTAAACGGTTATTATAGTTCATGAGCAACCAATATCCCAAAGTTGTTGGAGTTTGGGCTTCTTGAAGTCTTAACGTTGATCCGAAACCCATTTTTTCTACACAAGTTTTTTGGGCAGTGGTTATTGCCTTTACTGCATCAACAATATTACAAGGTCGACCTATTCTTCAATTTTTTGTCTACAAATTCAACAAAAGGTTTTCCCACCTCGGCTGGCTTCTTTTCTTTAATGGCTTTCTTTTTCGGACGCTGAAAGTCCGGGTCAGATGTGTTGTGTTCCACCTCTTTCCGTTTTGACAACAACCTGTCGATTTTTGTGTCAAGGTCTGAATCAGAGTCTGCTTCCACAACATGTTTTGTTTTCACCTTTTTCACCACCGGAGCAACTTTTTTAGTCTTCCTTTTATCTCTCTTCTCTTTTAGATGCTTAGCTTTATCAGTCTTGTTTTTTCGACAACTGAATCACATACATACAATAAAACATGGGGGTAGGGGATAACAACACGAATCACAAGGAAACAGAAAACTCTTATCAAACATCACATTGATAATTCTCATACCAAAGCCGTAACACGCTTAGCATACACTTATAACATGCTTTAATATTATACATAGATTTTTAAAAAACAAAGATATGTATTACAACAACAACACGCTTATAAAACGCTTTAATACATAAGATGATTTAAACAAATTCTTACATTTTAAGATTACTTAAACCTAAAACGCTAAAAAAATCATAAATTAACACTTGTTCCATATTTATTCTGAGACCTATTGTGCTTTTGCTTCGTCATTAGTTCCGTTCCAGAAGTAGATGAGTTAGGGTTCTTTATTTTGGTTCTGTTCCAGAATAATTAAACCACTCGGGCTTGTGCGTGTGCTTGTGCTTCACAGTAGAAACGAATCATCGACGGTTTTAAGGAATATTGGGAATAATTGTGCTTCACAATAGAAATATTGACTTACGAGGTTGAATTTTGGGTAATAATTTGACCCTTTTAAAAGAAGGCGCGTGCTTTTAATTTCAAATCGTACGATATATATATATATATATATATATATATATATATATATATAATATTAGTGGGTGGTGGTGGGTTCAGGTGGTCATGATGGTGGTGGACGGTGGCGGAGGTGTGGTGGTTCGTGGTGGCGGATGTGTGGTGGTGGGTGGTGGTGGTGGGTAGTGGGTCGTGGTGGCAGCGGTCGGTGGTGGTGATGGTGGGTGGGTGGGTGGTAGTGGTGGTGGTGGGCGGGTATAAATATATATATATATATATATATATATATAGATATATTAGTGGGTGGTGGTGGCGGAGGTCGGTGGTGGTGTGGTGGGGGGTGGTGGTGGTGGTGGCAGAGGTGTGGTGGGTGGTGGTGGTGGTGGCAGAGGTGTGGTGGGTGGTGGTGGTGTGTGGTTGTGGTGTGTGGTTAGTGGTTGGTGCTGGAGGTCGTTGTGGCGAATGTGGCTGGTGGATGGTGGTGGTAGGTGGTGTGTAGTATGATTGTGGATATGTAATCCATGAGACGATAACGGTGCTATCCCGTATGATGACCATGATGATTGGCCCAATCATGACGACGACGATGCTAATATAATGGTACCCACATGAATACATGGATATAAAAACCTGGGTTGGTGGTGGTTATCATAATGATCCTGTTAACCTATATGGTATGGTTTGCTTACGCCAACCCATACGATGGCGAGTGTAGCTCGTACAATGAGCATGATGTCTATGATGATGATCACACATATATATGATGATGACCAATTATATGTACCTATATGACAATACGCCACATAGACGCACACACACACACACACACATATATATATATATATTGATGATGATGGTGACACCGATGTTTAATGACATGTGACCCGATGATCGAAGACGACCATGATAACGTATACGATGGTCATACTGATGGTAGCCTATACGACTGATGATGTCGTTTGATGACGACAACAATTCATAAGATGGTGCCGACAGTGATCGCTAATATTGGGCGTTTTGTTTACGATAACCCATACGATGCTGACTACATCCCGTACATGGCAATAAGTTGATGATGATGCTGATGATGATGATGCTGTTGACGATGATGATGACACTGATAACGAGATATATGTTACCCGTATGACCAACACCGACTACGATAGCCTATACAATGACCACGTTGATTACCCGCATGTCTGATGATGACGTCGTTTCATGGTGACGGTGATTGATGATTATGATGATGATAACCACTATAATACATGATAATGATGATAACTTTATGATGTTGATCATCATCATAACACATATGGTGATGATGATAACCTAGAAGATGATAATGATATAAAACTACATACTTATTCATTATGATAATGATAACACTAGAATGTTATGAGCTTCTCTATTACGAAGTTGTAAATCTTATACATAAAATTTTACTAATGGTTCAATAATGGATAAAATTTTAAATTTATTTAAAAAATACGATTTATTAAACGAACTCAACTTTTAACGAAATTTATACCGGAATGTTAGTAAAAAAAACTAAAATGTGTAGACTAGGATAAAAAAATAAAATAAAAATTCAAACCATTCTCAATGATAAAACCCCTTTACTTCAAAACCCTAAATCGACTTCGAACTTCGCTTATCCTGGTAAGAATACAGAATCGTCTGACATAAAAATGCCACGTCTCAATAATGGAGTTAAGTTCCTGGTAGATATCGACAGCGATTCCATGAGTAGGATGGTATGTTAATGTTATCTGGGTAATTTTTTTATGAAACATTTTACTGCAATTCTAAGAACATTTTTTGTGTCACTTATAGCTCATTCCTAAAGCTGTTCAACCAATGTTTGCTGACATGAAATCGAATACCGGCTGTTGTTTGATTTATGATCAAAGTGGGAGAACGTTTTCTGTAGTTATAATCAAAGTACTTGATGACTTTTATTTTGGAACGGGTTGGACTGAATTAATCAGAGAATGTTGTATAGAAGCTGGAACATATGTTTTTTTTGAGGTTAAGTCAACATCTATGTTGAACATGTTTACTTTCAAAATAAACGTAAATGATCAATCTGGTACAATTTTATGCATTCCAGTCAGAAACCGACATGTTCATTACTTGGTAAGTTCTAATTTCTGTTTTTAATGATTGTTTCCAAATTCAAATGTCTATTAATTAACATGTTTAACAGGATTTCCCTGAGTGGTACGTGATTCAAAAATTTTGTGAAAATTGCATGAATTTGCTTTTAGAGCTTATTGCTCCAGATAGAGTGTTGTTTAACGTTTCATGTCATTGGGATGGAATGGGTTTTAGGCTAGAGGATGGATGGAATGGGGTTTTTAAACAAACCAACTTGAAAGGTGGTTTGTTTGTTGTGTCTGAAGTCATATCAGATTTTACATTTCATATTAATGTATTTCATGAAGATGGCATAGAATTTATCCTTCCTGGTCCAAATCAGCTGTTTCTCAACTATCAATTAAGCAATCAAGGTAGTTCTTCCCAAAACCCAATTCATCTTGATAAGCAAAATGATGACTCTAAATCGTCTTTCACATGAATGTCACCAACAAATTGGTAAATTGAATTTTTAAATTTCTTTTTTATTTACAAGTATATTCGTTTAAATTTTAACTTTATAATATATTTGAAATTTGCTTTTCACAGCATCTTCCGGGTCACATTGCTACCAAGATTGATGCCTATGATGGAATGCTAATCACTTTGGTCAATCCCGAAGGTCATAAAAAAATGAAACTTCATGGTGAATTTTCGGAACTGAAATTCAGATATTGTTTGCCAAAATGGAAAAATTTCAGGGCGGAAAATGATTTACAGATTGGTGATAAGTGCATATTTGAATATGACATCAATGAAGGTACTTTGTTAGTTTCAAAAGTTGATTAGTGCAAGAATGCGCGTTGTGTTTGGTGATTTTTGGAACATTTGTGATTTGGTGACTTTGGGAAACATTTGTGATTTGGTGACATTTGTGATTTTTGTAACATTTGTTATTTTCATGTTTAGATGGTTGTATTGATACATATTTTAGTTTATTGTTTTGAATGTTGGTTGGTTAACTTTTAAATGCTTTACTTTCATAGTTTCTTGTAACATATTGTTTTGAATGTTGGTTGGTTACATATTTTAGTTTATTGTTTTAATGGTGCCTTTTGTATGAAAACTTTTAAAGAATTGTAATTATGGAGTATCTTAAAACAAATCGTAAAAACAACAAACACTTTGTTGAAAACGCTACTGACACGCTTATTAAATCGTAAACAACACTTGGTTAAATCTAAAAATAAAACAAAAAATACTTTGTTAAAAAACACTATTACGCTTGTAACACGCTAATGTACATAAAACATATATAAATATCCTAATACGCTAGTAACACGCTTATCCCCTTTAAGTTATAATAAAAACTATGCCAATAATCTATTGGTTCTTAATCTATTGTTAAAAACGCCTGTGATATGCTTATTAAAATATGTTATGTATTTGTTCAAACAAGTCTATTACGCTTGTAACACGCTAATGTACAAAAACATATATAAATATCCAATACGCTAGTAACACGTTTATCCCCTTTAATTTTTATATTAAAAACCATTTTCTATCAAAGTACTTATTTTCAGCCACCGGTTCTCTGCCAATAATCTATTGGTTCTTAATTAAAAGGGAGGCAAAACTCAAAAGCTCCAAAATATTGGCTCCGAATATTCAAAAACTCCAAATTACATTAAAAAACTTTTCCACTCCACAAATTAATCAAACGACACAATTGAAGAAGAACAATCAAAGATGAAGCTTATAGATGAAACAATCTAATAAGAAAATTGTTTTATACTCCGATGAGGAAGCCAACGACGACGACGACGCTTAGTCAAACGACACTGAAGGCTACTCCAGCGAGGAAGCCAACGACGACGACGGTCAAGAAGACGATGATATAGCAACGATGGCTATCGAACCCATCAACAGTTTTTCTACTACGAAAAAACCTACAAGGGGGTTGACGAGGTTACCTAAGCTACGTACCGATTATGCAAACTCTGGAGGTGTCAGACTTGCAGTGGAGTTTGATAATCTGGGTAGCTTCACTGGCCAAACTAGATCAAAGTTTGCAAGTTTTTTAGGGGATGTTGTAATGGAAATAGTTGGCTTGAGACATTTAAGTTGGAGGGAGGTCACAAAGGAGCTAAGAGATAAACTGTGGGAACAAATAACGGTTATTCTTAATTTTTATTTGTGCAAATTATATTTTGAGAAGTAATTTACCTTTACTGTATTATATTATGCAGAAATATTTTGAGATTGAGGCGTGTCACATGCCTTCTGTGATGAATCGGCTCGGACACCTTCTTCGAGATTTCCGAAGAAAAATGTATGCCAAATACATTATGCCGGACATAGGTAAACCTCTGAAGCTAAATGTGATACCCAAGAGACACAGGACGATCATCAGGCAAGAAGACTGGGATCGCTTCGTTGAGTACACACAATCAGAGCAGTTTCAGGTATAAATCCTCTACTCTGCAAACGTAGATTGATCGAGTATATATGGTTTATGTTTTTTTAAATATAATGAAATGATTATAATGTGTGGTTGAAGAAAATATCGGCTTCATCAAAGGAAACTCGAGCAAAGAATGTTTTTGATCATCACATGGGACGAGGGAGTTATACATACCTTAATTAGAGGAAGTCTTATATACATGTGGATTTAACTTGTAAGTATTTACATACAAAAGACGGGATAAAAGTTTCCCGTTTAGTGTTTAGAAGATTACTTGTTTTATAATTACAAAACCACCATTTATATATTCAAGTTTATACAAAACAAATCCGAGCCATCGAATATTCATAGCACTTCGACACTCCAAGTGCTATCCTTGTTCACCTGCAAATTGTAAATAAAATATGTCAGCAACGAATGCTGGTGAACACGCTGACGCTAAAATATTTTCTTTTACTTTATGCCTCAGCCCATCGTGGCTTAGGAATAACAAAGTTAAATAACACATTTATAAACTCGAGTCTCTACACTAGGTCACCTCAGCAAACACCGCAGCGTTCGACTTAGTTAAGTACCCGTATGTATACACATGGTCGTGCTTCCCGCGGGAAAGCGTCCTACGACCAGGCGTGGTGCGATGTGCCCACCGCGTACTACCACATATGTAAGGATCCAGACAAACTTATACTATAGCCTGAGGGCTAGGCTTATACTCTTATTTATAACGGTTTTGTAACCTGAAACTGGTAATCACCGTCAGCTGCTTTCTCTCTAGTTCAATGATTTGTTGCTTGTGTGTCTAATGCATGACCGTCAGCTGCTTTCTCTTGAATATTTTACAAGATCAAAAACAAGGAACTTGCACCGGATGAGATCCCCGGCCGTGCATTAATGTGGATGAAAGCAAGGTAGGACAAAGATGGTGCATAAAAGAATGCTGTTGTCGAAGGCGTGGAAACCAAATTAGTATGTTTTAATATTAAACTTTTTAAATCATGTTAAAGTAAATTCATTGCTTTATATTGGTGTCAAACAAACTTGAGTCTGTCTAACTTGTCTCAACACTTGATGTGGATACATAAGCGTGTTGCTATCGTATTAGAATATTTATATATGTTTTGGTACATAAGCGTGTTACAAGCGTAATAGACTAGTTTGAACAAATATATAACATATTTTAACCTAATCATTTACAAAGTGTTTATTTACTTACTGTAGTTCATGAAATCTGACGTTTTATGCTTGTAAGGAATCGGCAGTTTGACATTTGTTTTCTTGCAGGTTTAGCATGAGGAGCAGATCGCCTCCGGAGCCCTGACACTTGAACCGTGCACAGATGTCGTCACCTTGTTGCTTGGAAAAGATAAAGGTGGGTTTTTAAAAGGGATTGGGTACGGATTGACAACAGGTAAATATTGGGGTGCGGGTAAAAGGCTTGTTTAAGCAACGGATTGCCCAACTTGAGTATGAGGTGGTGCAGAGAGATGAAGTGGTGAACAGGTTGACGACTCTACTTGTATTTACAAATGCTATGCTAGCAAGCCGTGAGAAGGAACAGTTAGCATTTGAGGTCAGGTTCAGACATCTCGAAGGATTGTTGCCGCAAGTGTCGGCAAGTCAAGTAAGTGACGTATGCTACATATTAATTAATGCATTCGACATACATAATTAACACTGTTTTTGTCACAGTTCGTAGGTAAATCCGGTTCCCAATCAGGTTGGTTCTAACCAAAGTACTAGTGCTGTGGCGCAAAATAAAATGCCAGCACCAATAAGTATCTGACAGTTTCTTTGTTTATTACAACTTTCCATGTGATTTTTCATTTTCCATAACCTAATAAATTGATTTGTAGGCCAGTTCTGTGGGAAACATCTTAACCTCAGGTGAGGCTGTGCAACAAGAGTCCGCTCCTCAGGTAAGCATTTGACAGTTTGATTGATTTTTTTAATAATTAACTTTCCATGTGAGTGTGCTGATTTTGCATAAGTTAATTGTAGGCCAAGTCTATGGATAAAATAGTTTTCGAAACGGTACTCGCTCCCCATATCGCGACATCTGTAAGTATTTGACAATTTCAGTACTTTTTATAATTCGTTTCCAATGTGAGTGTGCTCATTTTCTATTACCGAATTGCAGGCCAGGTCCGTGGAAAAAATGTTGACCAAACGGTACTCGATCCCCATAGCGCGACATCAGTAAGTATTTGGCAATTTCAGTTTTTATATTTTATAACCTAATAAGTCTAACAATTCCAGTTTATTTTATATTACCAATGAAGCCTGTAGAGAACAATGTTGACGAAACATCAACACAACTAGACCACACTCCTAATAGTAACGGCTCGAAAAATCCATCAGTAAGTATTTGGCAATTTCAGTTTTCCCTTTAATTGTTGATTGATTTCCATCCATAAGCTGATTCATTGAATGGTTTTTAGGTAAAACGGAGAAGCCGTAAAAGAAAAGTTGATGTATCCATGGATGAAGCTTCCCCACCTGCTGAAATAAAGGTATGTAATGCGCGAAACATTGTTAATTTCCCACCAACATGGCATATCCATGGATATGTCCTTATAACAAATATTGACTTCAACATGATTTCACATGCTTGTTGATAGGTGTATGAGTGTTGTTTGTGTGTGCATGACATGCGTAAAAAGGTGGCACGTGGTACAGTTTATTGGTCACCGGTTCCACAACAGTTGCATGGAAAAGCAATCCCGGTGGGTTGCTATAAAGTTAGTATTGATGAAGCCATAAAGGAACAAGCAATTATTCTTTGTGAGGCAGGTGAAATTTTGACTGTTGGCAACGCACGTGGTACTTTTGTTGCTTGGCCAGAACACCTAATCTTATGTGACCAGGAGGTTTGTTTTTCTTTTAACTTAACCGAACAAATATCTCTGTTCATTTAGTTTAAAAAATGAACACTTGTGTTCGTTTATATTCGTTTATTTATAATCTAAACTAACGTAATTGAATAAAGATAAATGAACATAAACGAACTTCTCGCCGAAAGGTTCACGAACAGTTAAACGAACGTTCGGTTCGTTTGCAGGCCTACTATTTTGTTCTATTTAATTATAAAATATGACATTAACGAACAAGACATATTCTGTTGTTCCAGCTACCACCACTCCCATCCTCAAAAGAACAAGACAGAGCTGGCAAGAAGGCAAAGGCAAAGTACACAACGATAGACAGGGTGACAAACAGAAGACAAGGAGCAGTGCCAAGAAAACCGACGCCTTAGCTAGTATATAGGTAGTCGTTATTTTTGTATTTTGTAAGATATTTTGCATATACATTTGCTTAAGTGAATATTATTGTTAATATAATTTGTTTCTAATTTTGCTTTGTCATGTTTGCTTATAGCTGTTTTATATTACTGCACAAAAAATAAAAATAATTATATATTGCATAATTACAGACAATTTGGCCACATAGAACACATTAAATAGGTGTGGCCAAAAGTAAGACAATAGCCACACCTGAAATTACAAAAATTAGAGTCTATAAATGACCATTAGCCACAACAAAAACATTTTTGTGTGACGAAAGGGTACCAAAAACATTGGCCATACTTTCATTAGTTGGTTTTTGTTTGTGTGGCGGAACGAGATCAAACGTCATTGGAAAAATCACTATGTGTGACGAAAAGTTTGAGAATAGCCACACTTTAAATTATAAATAACATTTTGTGTGACAAACGGTAAGACAATGGCCACACCACAAACTACAAAAGAGTGTTTGAGTGGCAACTTCACATTTTTAGCTACATTGACAATAACCTCCAGTTTCTATATGTTATGTTTGGCCACACAATACATCACTATGTGTGACGAAAAGTTTGAGAATAGCGACACTTTAATTTACGAATAACATTATGCGTGACAAACGGTAAGACAATGGCCACACCACAAACTACAAAAGAGTGCCACACTTTTATGTGTGACAAAAGGTAAGACAATGGCCACACCACAAACTACAAAAGAGTGTTTGAGTGGCAACTTCAAATTTTTAGCCACATTGACAATAACATCCAGTGTCTATATGATACGATTAGCCACACAATACCTCACTATGTGTGACGGAAAGTTTGACAATAGCCACACTTTCAATTACGAAAAGCATTATGTGTGACAAACGGTAAGACAATAGCCACACTATAATCTACAAAGGAGTGTTTGAGTGGCAAGTAAACATATTTAGCCACTTTTAATATAATATCCAGTTTCTATATCATATAATTAGCCACTCTATTATTAAATTTAAGTGGCCATTTCTTTGCTATATCCACACGGTATAGGTCACAATGCAAGCTTAACACAACCCTATTGGCCACATTATTGTAAAATTCATGTGGCTGAAATATTAATTCATGTGGCTATATACTTGCAATGGTCACTCATAGGAAATAGTCATGTGGCCATTTTTTAGCGTTTAGCCACACTTATTGGAGAGGCTTCTTGTTGGCCAGCAACTAATGCATGTACCCTTTAGCCACACTTATTACCACATAAGGCCACTAAAAACTCTGTGTGGCCATATCATACCCACGGTGTCGCGACCTTTGGCCACATATGACTAGAACAAAATGTGTGTGGCTAAAGGCCTACGGCCACACTTTTTTCGTGTGAATCATTTTGAAAGCTTTATCTTGGATAAAATTAAGAAGGATGTTTGTTGTAAATGAAATGGAGTTGATAATTGGTTATTTATAGTGAAAATTTATAACCGTTTTACAACGATTATATTACCGTTTTATAACGGTAATATTACCGTTTGTGTGTGTGTGTGTATGTATATATATGTTTTGGATAAAAATCAACTAAGGATAATGTATCCAAATCTGTTAAGTGAGGTTTAGTGCTAAATTGATAACAATGAATATATGAACGAAATTAAGATGAACACAGCGATTTGTTGCGAGGAAAAACCCTTAGATCTTGTTCAGATCAAAAGAAAAACCCCGGGTGATGACAACTCGTCGATCACCGATTTATTAATCACAAAAAGGTTACAAGTGTTTTGGAGATTACGATCAATGTTACAACGAGTGCTAATGTGTAGAGAGAAAAACTAGTTATGCTCTGAGTGTGTGTGTATATAAATGAGTCTAATTGATTGTTATCTCAATGGTTATAAAGTAAATATCAACTAGCAACATTTCCTAAAAACCCGCCACTCGTCCATAACTGCTCCAACGTTCATTGACCACGTGCTTGGGAGCTTCCAGTAGCGAAGTTTAAGGTAGACCGAGTCATAAAGTCGTTATACCTGGCTAACACATCACCATTCAAATAAAATCATTAGTAAATTAATAATACCGAGGATCCTTGATCCTTCATAACTTGAAACATATCTTAAGGATAATATATCCACAAGACAGTCAAGAATAATGGATCCTCGGCATAAAATTCATGCCCTAACAATTGCCCCCATAATGGCGGGTGATTGTGTAACACAGCTGTCATTTTGAATTTCAAATCCCTGCAAAAAAGAAGATAATTAGACGTGTGTCCAGAAGTTATTATCAATAAACCATAATTATACACCGCCAATATATGCGATGATCATAACCCTCTTATAACCACACATCCAACCGTCACTCAGGTATCCTTCTTTCTCTTCTTTACATTTTCTTTCGAACATGTCTTCTATTTCTCTATCCTCTTCCTCTTCTGAGCATACCGACTCCGATGAACTCTACTCGCAAGGCATCCTTCAAGCCCCGTCTTCCGAGATCTATAAGTTTACGGATCCGGAGATTGATAATATCCGTTCTCTTTTCCCGGCCAACACTGTGTTTCGAGCCTTCGATTCCACAACCCGCAGCCATTGCGTATCAACGAACTGGGTTTGTTTCCCGGCCCAACCATTCCTTATAGGCTTCAAGTATCCCTTTCCTGATTTCACCCAACGATTCTTTACCTTGACGGGAATCAGTTACGTACAAACCATGCCGATGTTATGGAGAGTCTTTCATACCATAGAGAGGATAATCGAAGAGGAGGGTGTCGAGTTCGGCTTAGCGGAGTTAGCATACCTGTACAACCTAGTTACCCACGGTTCCAAACGTTTTGTTTTCAAATCGAAATCTCGTCAAGTGATTCCCATCTCCATGGTTACTCAGAATGACACACTCTGGAAGAATCAATTTTTCTTTATAAAAAGGGATTCCATTCCTGGTGGACCCGACCTTCCCAAAAAGTGGATCCGAAAGGGTAGGATCTAGGATCCTTAGTTAACCAATGTAGGATATTCGATTATTTTATTAATACTTTTGATTGCTTGTGTAGTTGAAAACTTTGGTTTGCTGTCTGATATGCCTGGAGTCGAAGAGAGAATCAAGAAATTCTTGGCACTGGATCGTACAATCAGAACATTTCAAGCTAGGTTTGTTGAAGCTTTTCAGGAGTCATATTCAGAATCAAACATGTCAAGTAAGTATCTTTACAACTAAATTCAATAATGATTAAAATATAATTGTAAACTTGTCTGGGGATCCTTGTTTACAAGTGCTCAAAAGTCAGGGAAATCCGCATCCAAGTTCTCACTCGAACATATCACTGTATGTTCGCAAAGAAGGAGACCTCCAAGTCCACTCCGATATCTAAACCTCGTCCAGTCACAACCCGAGCCAAGTCAAGAGCTAAGTGGAAGAAGAGCTCCGAACCAGAGAACCCCTTTCACACTGAGAAAAAGTTGCTCGAGATGCTGACCGCCGTAAGGATCCTTTATTCTCTTAACCTTTGTTGATAGATTAAGGATTCTTCTGATATAATCTTACTTTCTTATACAGGCTGTGAACTCTCCTCGAAGCCACCATGAGAGAATAGTTGGAGAATATGAGGAGACCCTCGCTGGGATGAGGTCTATGGCCACTGCTAAATATAAGGCTCTCTCCAAAATGAGCAAGGAGAAAAAACAGGTGAAGGATCATGCATCCACACTCGCGGTCCAAATGCAGGATGAGATCAATCGGGCTACCACCGAGGAAAAGATCTGGGAAGCTAAATCGGTTCTCCAAGCTAGGATCAAGCTGGTAATCGAGGCTAATGACCCAACTTTTAACAAATCCTTATGGGGCATCAAGCAGTGGAAGCAAGCCTTGTTTGACTTGGGTGGAGGTGAGGACGAAGAAAAAGGTGAGATGGGTGATGCAAGCGGAGTAGGTGTGAGTGGAGTGAAGGATGCAGAGGAGGCTGAAGGAGAAAAGGAAGCAACCGCGGAGGGTGAAGCAGCCGCGTAAACGGGCGATGAAGGATATAGAAGACAAGGCCCGAGCTCGTTTCCTTTATTTTGTTTAATGATGTTTTTATGAACAATGGTTATGGTTTGTAATAGACAGTAGTAACTAGGGTAAAGGATCCATGATCCATAAGACAATTTGTGGGGGTAGGAAAGGTGGATGGATCCTTTGTTTGTGGTGATGAAACCTTTGGTGCCCCTGTTCTTTATTTTCCTGCACTTATGAACAATTAGTACTACTTACTTAACCCGGGTGGATGGTCCATCTTTTGCATGGTGAAATCCGGGTTAAGAATTTTGGATAAGTCCTGGTGACTTATGTTAATAATAATCTAAAACTTTTGACTATCTGTTTGTTATCTATTATTTCGAAAGTTTAATTGATATAATCTTAACTTTATTGAAAGTTTTAAGAAATATTCTTGAGTGAAAATTTTAGGATAGAGTATCCTCATGAAAAATAATTATAAAAAATTTTAGGATAGAATATCCTTGTAGAAATAATTAGAAGACTTTAAAACCAACATAAAAGTTTATAAGGATCCTAGCCAATCAAATAAAAGTTTACAAGTAGAAATCATACCATAAGGTCTAAGTAGACCTAAGTTACCATAAGTACAGAACCTTCGTTGATCCTTGTAGAAACAAGATAAGGATCTTGAACCCATAAGTCTTGATTCTTGTTATTGAACTTAGAATATATGTTGCAAAGAGCTCATAATATTAATTGGGGTTAACCCGTTAAGCTGGGGACAAGCCCAAATAATAAACTTGGGACAAACCCATGTAACTGGGGACAAGCCCGTGAACTGGGGACAAGCCCGTGAACTGGGGACAAGCCCGTGAACTGGGGGCAAGCCCGTGACTGGGGACAAGCCCAAACTGGTGTTAAACTAGGGACAAGCCCAAATTGGGACTAGCCCAAGGATACGGATGTCAGCTGGGGACTCGCCAAAACCGGGATTTAGCCCAAACGAGAGTGACATGAAATGCCAAAACCTTAGCTAACATGAAAATATTAGAAACCTTTGTCTTAAGATAACTTGAAAACGTTATAAACCGGTGGTATGGTACGTCTACCATAAATCGTAGGATCCTCCATATAGCCGAAGACAACAAAATTATCAGCCACTAAGCGTGTATTGGTCCCGCTGCCCCGGACTATACGTTGGATAGCGTGCGCTCCAGGCGAGAGCGTAAAAACTCTAATTTATAAGAAAGGTGAAAACCTTTAAACCTTAGGGGATATGACCATCGGGGGTCATATCCAATCGTGGGCTAGGCCAAGGGAAATAGCTTAGTACCTAAAATATAAAGGAGAGGTGGCTAACCTCTTGATCATTGAATAACTCATTAATATCCTGCATTGTTACTTAAAACTTGCAAAATACAAATGTTAAGAATATGTTATCCTTAAATAAGAAAAAATCAAAAGTGAATAAGTGATTAGATAGATATTACCGATTTTAGGATCCTTGGCCCTTTAAGGATACTTGATCCTCAGAGGATACTTGATCCTGATCAGAAAAAGTATTTTTTTGAGGTGGATAGCATTCCATGTTCTTGGTAACCTGTTGCCTTCCATAGTGAGCAAATGATATGCCCCCTTTCCGGCCTCCAATTCAATCAAATAAGGACCTTCCCATTTGGGTGCTAGCTTCCCATCAGTCGGATTGGTTGTATTCTGGAAGGCTTTTCTCAAGACTAAATCTCCTTCTTAAAATCTCTGATTCTGATATTCTTGTTGTATATCCCAGCTACCCTTTGTTGATATGCCGCCATTCTGATTTTGGCAAGGTCTCTGAGTTCTTCAGCGGTATCTAAGTCTTCAAGAAGGATTTTTTCATTGGCCTTAGGATCACGGATTCTTGTTCTGGCTGTAGGAACCACCATTTCTGTGGGGACTACCGCTTCTGACCCAAACACCAATGAGAAGGGTGTTTGTCCTGTTGCATTCTTGGGTGTTGTCCTGTCGGCCCAAAGAACATAAGGTAGTTCTTCAGCCCACTTTCCTTTTTTAGATCCTAGCTTCTTTTTCAGGTTGTTGATGATGATCTTGTTGCTTGACTCTGCTTGACCATTAGCTTGAGGATGTACCGGTGTAGAAGTAATCATCTTGATCCCCCAACTGTCACAAAAGTTAGTGGTTCTTTTCTTGATAAACTGGGAACCATTGTCACAAATAATTTCTGAAGGAATGCCAAATCTAGTAATAATATTTCTTCTAATAAAGGATATCACCTCTTTTTCGAGTACTTGAACAAAAGCTTCTGCTTCTATCAAATTTGAAAAGTAATCAGTCATTGCGAGCATGAATACTTTTCGTCCTGGTGCCTTAGGTAGTTTACCCACAATATCCACCCCCCATTTCATGAAAGGCCATGATGATGATATAGGATACATAGGTTCTGTTGGTTGATGTAGGATGTTTGCATGTCTTTGACAAGCATCACATTTCTTGGATTATTCCATGGCATCTCTCTTCATTGTTGGCCAATAATATCCTGTTCTCAGAATCCTTGATAATAGGGCTCTACCTCCAGTGTGATTACCACAATCGCCTTCGTGAAAGTCTTTGAGCACCTCTTGAATTTCAGGATCCTCGATACACCTCAAGTATGGACCTGCAAGGGATTTTCTGTATAGCATATCATCTAACAAAATATATTGTGATACCTTGAGTTTGAAAGATTTGGGATTCTCCGTGGCTGGAATCTCTCCAGTTTGAATGTATCTATTAATTGGGAGGCTCCAGGATCCTTGGCTAGTTGAGGATAATGGATCCCAAAGTACGATTTGTTTGTCTGTTGTTATCTCCCCAACTTCTTGTCTCTTATTGCTGGCAAGAGTATATGGATGATTGGGATCTTCATATCTTCTGGCATTTTCAAGGATGAGGCTAAACTAGCTAAGGCATTTGCCCCAGCATTTTCGTCTCTTGGTACCTGTATGATACTAAACAACTCGAAGGATTTTGCTAACTCCTTCACAAAATATTTGATCATTTTTCCGCCTTTCACGGTATAAGAACCGTTATAGTGTTTAGTTATAAGTAAAGAATCCATATAAACTTGAAGATACCTGATCCTCATTTGTTTGGCTAAAAGTAAACCTGCGATAAGTGCTTCGTACTCTGCCTCATTGTTGGTGTCTTGAAATGCACATGCAATGGACTAGGGTATTATGTCCCCCTGTGGCGATTTCAGTAGTATGCCCAATCCCGTTCCTCTTACGTTGGATGCTCCATCTGTGAAGAGGATCCAAGGATCCTTGGTTTCTTCTAGTTGTTGGACATCTAAATCAACTTCCTTTTGCATGTCACTGCTGAAATCAACCATAAATTCTACTAGTGTATGCGATTTGATAGCCATTCTAGGCTCATACCGAAAGTCATATGCACTCAGCTTCACAACCCATTTGTCCATTCTACCTGATAATTCTGGCTTTCTAAGAACATTCTTAACAGGATAGTTAGTTCTTAAAATAATGGTATGAGTCTCAAAACAATGTCTTAATTTAGTGGAAGCCATAATAAGTGCAAGAATTAATTTTTCTAAATGAGAATACCTGGCTTATGCATCTAATAGACTTTTACTTACATAATAAATGGGATGTTGTTCACCCTCATGATCCCTCACAAGGATAGCACTTACAGCATTTCCTGAGACAGCTAGGTATATGTATAAGGATTCTCCATCCACAGGCTTCATTAGAGCTAAAGCTGAGGATAAGTAATCCTTTAATGCTTTGAGGGCGACTTCATGCTTCTCTGTCCATTCGAATTTCTTGTTTTTCCTAAGAATGTCATAGAAATCTTTGCACTTCTCCGAGGATCTGGAAATGAATCTGTTGAGAGCAGCTATTCTCCCCGTCAATCTTTGAACATCCTTAGCATATATTCACCGGGGACTTCAATTTGATAATGGCTTCTATCTGTTCGGGGCTTGCCTCTATTCCTCTTTTGGTCACCATGCATCCTAAGAACTTCCCTGCTTTGCCACCAAAATGGCACTTTGAAGGATTCAGCTTCATGTTGTACTGATCCAGGATGTTGAAAGCTTCTTCAAGATCTTTGAGGTGATCCTCAGCTTTCTTTGACTTCACCACCATGTCGTCTATGTAGACTTCCATGGTTTTTCCTAGCTGATCCTTGAACATCATGTTGACCGGTCTTTGATATGTTGCCCCTGTCATGTCTGACTGTTTTAAGGCAAATATGGATTTTCTTGGCTTTAGGAAGGATATCATATCCTCCTCAATTTCACTAGGGATACCGGATCCTAGGAACACTTTCACATCTAGATCCTCAGGGTCCAAGGATACTTCCTTTAAGTCCTTCTCACGAGCTTCCAGCACGTCCCTAGGATGTTGCTGTGGTTGTTATGTTATAGTTTGCTTGGCTATCGTCTTCATTGATGAAGAATAATAGTTCTTGGCCTCCACTTGGTCACTGTATATCCTCACTACTCCCCAAGGAATTGGGAGTTTAATTCATTGGTGGTAAGTAGAAGCCACCGCCTTCATCCCGTGTAACCAAGGTCTGCCTAAAATAACATTGCAACAAGAAAGGTTATCAATAACACAAAATCTTTGGTAAGAATTTAACCCTTTGATATATATTGGGAGGTTAATGTCCCCCAATGTTTTCTTGGTTTCTCCACTGAAACCAACTAGCACCGATGTCCTTGGGATGATCTCTGAGTCTGGTATGTTCATCTTCTGAAGAACATCATGTTGGATGATGTTGACCGAGCTTCCACCATCGACAAGGATCCTTCGTATATAATGGTTAGCAATAAACAAAGTAACAATCAAACCGTCGTGGTGTGGATCCTGGATGCTTGATTTATCTTCTTCATCAAAGAAGATCCTTTTGTCAGTCGTCAAAGTGGTGGATATATCTGGTCATTCCCTATTATCCAACTAGGTTTCCTTGGCAAGTCTCTTAGCTGCGGAGAAGGAAGTGTCGCATATGTCTGATCCTCTGGAGATGAAGTTGATCACTTGAGCATCTGGTGGGGGCGGAGTTGCTTTTTGAGGAAGCTCCTCAGGATCCTGGATCCTAGACTTCTTTCTTCCTAAGAGCTCCTTAAAGTGGCCCTTGCTCAGGAGGTATCCAATTTCCCTCCTTAAACCGATGCAATCATCCGTCATGTGGCCAAAATCCTCGTGGAAAGCACACCATTTGGACTTGTCTCTGAAAGTGGTTGACTTTTCGTTCTTTTGGGGGCATCTTGCTTTCTCACCTAGATCCTTCATGGAACAAATCAAGCCCTGAGTGTCTACTGAGAAGCAGTATTCTGAGATGCTTGGGTAGTCTTCATCGTCGTCTCCTTCTTCAGCCGCTCGGACGTTTTGATTGTTGAATTTGGAGTAGGGTTTCGAGTTATTGTTCTTGAACGAGAACCCCTGTTTCTTGTCGGAGGATTCTTGCTTTGTTTGGTTCCCCAGACGATCTTGATCCTCTTGTCATCTTCCAACCGTATGAATCTGAGTGCCCTGTTTCTAACTTCATCTAAGGACCTGCAAGGAGTCATCACTAGATCATCATAAAAGGGGGAGCACCTCTGAAGTCCCATCTTGAATGCTTCAACAACAGTAGACATGTCAAAATTAGGGATTTCCAGAGCTTCCCTGCCGAACCTCGTAACAAAATCCCTAAGGGATTCATCACTAGGTTAGATAACTCGGTATAAATCACTAGTTAACTTCTCAAATTTCCTACTACTAGAAAATTGACTGTTGAACAAGTTAACTAAGTGTGAGAAAGAAGTAACTGAAAAGGGAGGAAGACTTAGCAGCCATTTTAATGCAGATCCTGTCAGCGTTGATCCGAAACCCTTGCATAAACAAGCTTCTTTAAGTCTCTCAGGAATGGGATTGATCTCCATCCTTTCTCTGTACTGAGCTACATGCTCCTCAGGATCCGTAGTCCCATCATAAGTCTTCATGTTGGGGGTCTGGAATCGCTTTGGGATTTCAGCATCATAGATTGGTGGAGCAAATCTGGATAACTTGTGGCTCTCCTCCGGTATCTCAGGGATTGGACGGATCACCCTGGGTAAGCTGGATATCATATCCTTAAGTTTACACAGTTCCTTAGCCATTGCTTGGTTGATACCTGCATCCTGCATGGAACCATGGTTAGCATCTAAGGATATGGGATCATACGTGTTACCTCTTTGTTGCGTAAAGGTTGGCATTCCAGAAGAATGGTTGAGATAAGAAGTGTCTGCTACAGGAGTTGCTCCACCCGAAGCTATGGTCTGCATAGGGATTATATCTCCTTCATGGACCTCAGAGGATCTTTGATGTTGAACCCTAGAGGATCCTAGATCCTGGAAGAAGGATCCTTGATTGTGGATAAAGGATCCTAGTGGTTGGGAGTTGAAGGATCCTTGAGGATATGATCCGAAGGATCCTGGTTGAAGGATCAATGGTCCTTGCTGAAAGAACGAGGATCCCTGAGCTTGCTGACCCATGGACCCCGGTTGAAGGATGGATGATCCTTGCTGAAATACTGAGGATCCTTGAGCTATCTGACCCATAGAACCCGGTTGAAGGATGGATGATCCTTGCTGAAAATTTGAGGATCCTTGAGCTGGCTGACCCATGGACCCCAGTTGAAGGATGGATGATCCTTGCTGAAAAGTTGAGGATCCTTGAGTTGGCTGACCCATGGACCCCGGTTGAAGGATGGATGATCCTTGAGCATGTTGAGCCAAGGATCCTGGTGTAGTGAAATCCAGCATCTTAGGCATTAGAGGAGTTTGATCCTCTGCCGGCCTCTTAGTCCTCTTGAGGTCTTCTATCTCCCGGAGGATCCTCTGGTTAGTCTTGGTTTGTTGCTCCATGTATGCTTTGACCTGCGAAAACATATTAGAAACATCATTGTTAGTATTAACTACCGAAGTGGCAGCGGTAGTGTTCGAGCTCTGGAAAACTGGCAGTTGTGTCTTGTTCCCAGCAGCAGTAGCTCGTGGTGCTCCCGTGATTGGCGGAGGCACGGGCGGCAAGGTTCTTCATGAGAGAGGAACCAAAGTTGGCATGGTTGATGAAGCAGAGGTTGATTGAGAGGCCATTGATGGTGATATGGGCATGAAAGGATGAAAATGATAGGGTATTTTCTGGATTATAGCACCAATTTCCCCATGGTAGGCGCCAGATTGTTTTGGATAAAAATCAACTAAGGATAATGTACCCAAATCTGTTAAGTGAGGTTTAATGCTAAATTGATAACAATGAATATATGAACGAAAATGAGATGAACACAGCGATTTGTTGCGAGGAAAACCCTTTGATCTTGTTCAGATCAAAAGAAAAAACCCCGGGTGATGACAACTCGTCGATCACCGATTTATTAATCACAAAAGGGTTACAAGTGTTTTGGAGATTACGATTAATGTTACAACGAGTGCTAATGTGTAGAGAGAAAAACTAGTTATGCTCTGAGTGTGTGTGTATACAAGTGAGTCTAATTGATCGTTATCTCAATGGTTATAAAGTAAATATCAACTAACAACATTTCCTAAAAACTCGCCACTCGTCCATAACTTCTCCAACGTTCATTGACCACGTGCTTGGGAGCTTCCAGTAGCGAAGTTTAAGGTAGACCGAGTCATAAAGTCGTTATACATGGCTAACACATTACCATTCAAATACAATCATTAATAAATAAATAATACCGAGGATCCTTGATCCTTCATAACTTGAAACATATCTTAAGGATAATCTATCCACAAGACAGTCAAGAATAATGGATCCTCGGCATAAAATTCATGCCCTAACAATATATATATAATATTAATTATTTTAAAGTAAGATAATAAATAAGATATTAAATAAAGTTTATGTCATAAAATATATAATTAGTATGCACAATAATAAGGATAGAATTGTTAGTATAAATAAATCTAACTTCTAAATGAAATATTAGTGTGCATATATAAATAAAAGTTAGTTGCGATAAAAGTAAAAATTAGATGCATAATGAAAAATTAGAATAGTTATCAAATTTTAATAAAAATGTTTATACGCATTATTGTTATTACTTAGTATATGTATATGCATATATATTTTTCTAATGTACATAATTAAAGAAGTGTTTATGATGCTTATGTGGATAACTTTGTGCCTATTACCTTTCTTGATTAGGATATAAGTGGCTCTGCTGATAACGTGTTATATTTTAACTATTATTACCATAATATCTATAAACTAGAATTTTGTAGAGATTTTAAGAAGGATAAAGAAAAAAACTTATTCAAGTTCACTATCAAAGGGATGATCTTTCATTTTCATCATGGTGGTATTTATACTACACAAAAAGTAAATCTACAGGGGACAAACTCAACTATTGAATAGATTTGGAGTGTTCATGTGGCCAAAGGTTTGACAAATGTATCATCCATCTTGTTTGAAATAATTTACAACATCAAACACATTAAAGTCGCACAAAATATTTTAATTTATTTTTTAAAGGGTAAAATTTATTAAAAACACCTCAATATGCTAAACACCTACAACACAATTATAACATAATTACATAAAACTGAAATTACAACTAGATGATTGATGATGGTAGAATTATCAAATTAGTATAATTGAAAAGTTTGGTGTCACAAATATGTTTTCTTAGAATTTTGTATATAAGATATAGTTGTTAACAAAGATATGATATAATTACTTGGTAGCATGGCATGTGGGATTCCCTTAAGTCAGTTCGTGATGGCGACGGTTATCGGGGTTCGAATCCGCTCCAGGCCTTTGAATTATTATTATTAATTTGTAATGGCTGCATTGTAGCACATATGTACCTGTGTTCTACCATGATTTACAAAGCTTATATGCATGGATATACTTCCACGTGTTTCGATACGTGTCTTCAGGGCTGCCTCCCATAACGAGTAACGAAATATATAATCTAATTTTTTTAATATACGTTAATGCTATAGCAATATATATAATGAAAAAATAGTAAGAAAATAAGATACATTAATAGCTAACGGTTAACCAATGATTCTTTCTCCTAGCATTCTTTACCAACTGGATTCTGGTTTGGGCCCAATAACGTAAACTTTAACAAATGAATTATGAATAAAAAAACAATTTGTCCTGATAATTTTAAGATAATCAAAATTCAATATATTACATAAGGTTATATAAAGTTTGGTCTCAAAACAAAACATGCGTTGGCCGAAGTGCGGCTCGCATACCTCAAGAGTCGGCCCTACTTGTCTCTACTTCCCTTTTTCTTTCCGATTGTAATCACACATGCATTCGTCTTCATCTTCGATTGTTTTTTCACCACGAACGTAACCAATACCAACCGAATTTGTGTCGACCCGTCTTCGTAATGCTCAAGTTTAACCAACCCCCAGGTTTCAATGCTAGGGTTTTACCAATTGTCCCGGCGCAACTAGTTAGGCCTATTAGAGAACCATAAGTAACCAAGGGTCTTTATATCTTCCAAAATCTTCCTCATTATCACATACAAGCTTCAGAAGTGTCAAATCATTCTTAGCCTTTCAACTATACCAACATGCTATGATTAGGATACCATCGAATATTTCTTTATGCTCATCCTTCAGAATTTGTTTATAAAGCTCAAATATATCGCGAGTCAAGAAGGCAAAGATGGGAGCTACTATACACCAATTGCTAACGTGAAGCCAAATAACCGAGCTTATGTAACCAGATGTGAAAAGATGATATGCCGACTCCCCGGAATCCCCATCTAGCGGGCACAAAAGAGAGTCCAAATCAATATTCCTAGCGCTTAAAGCCATTAGACGTCGGGATACGACCCATCTCCGGTCTCCAACCGAAAATATTACATGTGATAGGGATCCAACCTAAGTATCATTATTTAGTTTAATTAAATAAAATCTGATACTTCTTTTAACTATAGTGTTTATAATCATTTATAATTTAAGAATAATTTTGAGTTATTAACAAACTTTATATTGTGATACACTCATTATTTTTCATTATCTCGTATACATGTCTAATTTGACTATTGATGATATGTTCCTCAGGGGGAAAGTTAAAGTACACAGACAAAAAAAATAAGAAGTGTTAGATGGACGTGTGATCACACAAAAAAAATCTTTTAAAAAAAATAATAGAAAAATCATAACTCAAAATATAAATAAAAAAAGAAAAAATTTAAAAAACCTAAAATGTTTCCCTTCATTCCCATAAAAAAACAATGAAAATACACAATGACGAAAATAAACAAAAAACACAACGATAACTAAAAAAGGACGCAATAGATCGCAGAATATAACACAATAACGAACAAAATATAACACAATTATGAGTAATATAACACAATGTCAAGGAAAAAAGACACAATCAATAACGAAAATAAATACAACGATAAATAAAAAGGCATAGTAATATTTTCCCTCAACATTGTGTCTTCTTTTTAGAACGAGGAAGACTGTGGAAACATTTTTGTATTTTTACTTTTTTGTTTTTTTATTAAATTTTGAGTTATGATATTTTTATTATTTATTTAGGATTTTTTGTATACCTATAAATCCTTCTCATTTTTCTCATTTTTATCCCCCTTTGCTAAGGGTGTTAAACGAATTGAATTTCGAATATTCGAATTAATTCGAATCAAATTATTCGAATTTTGAAATTTTGAAGCTAGAATCGAATTCGAAATAGATTCAACAAATTCGTTTCGATTCGAATTCAGAATAGCAAATTCGATTCGAAAATGAAGTTCGAATTGATTCGAACCCAATTAAAAAATGTATTTCAATTTCAAGACCACTATAAATTTGAGCTTTTTAACAACAAAAAGTAAAAGTCTAATTTGAATTCGAATTTCGAATCGAGTCGAATTTAAAATCATAAATTCGTAGTCGATTCGAAATTCGATTACTAAAATCGAGTTAGGATCAAATCGAGTTCGAACCTTCAAATTCGAATGCGAGTCGAATCGATTGTCGAGTTATTCAAGTCAGATTCGAATTCTGAACACCCCTACCCTTTATATAATAAATTGACCATGTTCCTCAAATATTAGAATTCAGGTTCATAAGAGAGGCCCGTTCTCACTGGGCTAGACTTAAGATGATTTTTGGTTTTATTGGTTAAGGTTGGATTATGTTAGAGGTGCACATCCTAACCGGTTAACCGGTTTGTAACCGATTCTCTAACCGGTTAGTAACCGGTCCAACTCTAACCGGTTACTAACCGATCCTAACCGCCGGTTAGTAACCGGTTTATATATTTGATTTCAAAACCTGTTATAAACCGGTTAACCGATATTTTTAACAATTATTTAATAAAAAACCGGTTATTAATCGGTTAACCGGTCCGGCTAACCGGCCAAACCCGCTTCTGCAGATGGTCAAAACCGGTTACTAACCTAACTGATTAACCGGTTAGGGTATTAAAAAAAAACGGTTACGAAAAAAACCGGTTTTCAGTTAACCGGTTAACTGAAATGTGCACCTCTAGATCATGTATTGAAAGTATTTCTTCTTCCGTTTACTTCTTTAACCCTTGTTCAAATCTTAGCACAGTTTAACCAGTATTCGTCTAACTTTTGACTTTGTTGGGATTTGACGATCGATCCATGACCAGACCATGAATTGAGCGCCTTTCTTCTGTGCGCTTGCTTGTTCGGAAAAAACCATTAACCATAAAACAACTCTAATTTAGTCTTTAAGATAATGACATGTTCCTTTACCAAACCTTAACTTATACTTTTCACCAAGAGAACACAAAAAAGGATTTGATGGGGCTGTTGGGACTTTGTACCCATCTACTCATCTAGACAACATCGTTCAACTAATCCATTTTACAAATTACCACCACTAAAATCATGATGTAACCTATAAAATGCATTATTTAGACAACTTCACCACATTAACTATAGGCCTTTTGGTTTTTGTATCGGGTTGTGACATCGTTAATATTTTTAACTTTGAACGCCTTGTTAGTAAAAAAGACACCCTCAAATACCCTGCTAACAAATGGAATCAAGTAGAACGCAGCTTACGTCACATACGTGGCCTTTAAAAAGTTAAATACAAAACAAGGTTAGATTCAAAACAGAGACACTTCGAAGTAAAAGGGTGCAAAATCAAATTATAAGCAGCTTTTTTTTACAATGAATCAATTATAATGATTCGCAACTCATTAAAAAGGAACAAAAACGAGCGAGTTGACTCAACCTCACCTGTTTAAAACCTTTAACCACCAAAACACATGCAACCAAGACATCAAAGTTTCAAAGCTAACACCATAACATCAAGGCAGCTTGTTACATATTACACATAACAGACACATATCATCTCTGCAAAAGCTACAATTAACCGCAACTACAAACACCACGAAACATCAAATGTCAACAATCTCTACAGTTTTTGTCGATCATAAGCGTCATCACAGACCCGCTAACATGATCCTATCGCAGATTATAGATACAGAAAGTCATGAAAATTATATAAAAAAGAACAGTTAAAAAAACATCAACAACATACAGCCGCCATCGGTTACTCACTGGCCCTCAACGTGACAACCGTTCACCACCGCGGCTTCTCCTTCTGATTCAACCTTTTTCCCGGACACATTGTCGAAATTACCTTTTTGCCCTTCACCAACATTTTTCTCAGCCTCGGTATCCAGTGTGGGTTCTCCATGGTTGTTTTGACCATTGGGTATTTTCTCTTCGGTCACCTCTGGCAGGGGTATTTTCGGGATTTCACGCACATCTTCTTCTTGTATGGGCGTGCTTTCATCCTTCTCGGTTTTCTCCGGCTCATGGGTTTCTTCTTTGTTGTCTTGCCCGTCGGCTATTTTCTCTTCATTCACCGGCTTACCTTCTTCACCATCTGCAATAGTTTCATCCTTCTCGGCTTTCTCTAGCTCCTTTTCCTCGGTTTCTTTAGGGGCATTTTCGTCATTTCCGTCATCTTTTTCGTCCTTTTCAGCTCCCGCATTAGTTTCATGCTTTTCGGCTTTCTCTGGCTCCTTTTCCTCGGTTTCTTTAGGGGCATTTTCGGCATTTCCGTCGTCTTTTTCGTCCTTTTCAGCTCCTGCATTAGTTTCATCCTTCTCGGTTTTCTCCAGTTCTTTTCCCTCGGTTTCCTCAGGGGCATTTTCGTCTTTTCCATCATCTTTCTCATCCTTCTCAGCCTCCTTCATTTCGACATCCACGTCGGTGATCACTTCAGAAGCCTCTTCTTTCTCCTTTTTACCCTTCTTAGAACTCGAAGACTTTCGGGCCCGTTTCTTAACGGGCTCGGGCTCGAAAGATGGCGGGGTTGACTTCACCTTCTCACTGATTCTTGTTGACCGCCTCGGTGTCTCACCAGTTCCCCAATCAAATTCTGACACCTTGGGCCCACCCGGGTGTGATTTCAGGTACTGCTCCAACTGCTTTCGGTTGGTTATTTCTTCACCCGTTGGTGCAGCGAACACGATTTCATTCTTCTTCGGGGTTCCTGGTTCCTTAGGCAGAAACTACACGTAAAACTGTGGATTAGAATCTCATTGATGGCAACACACAATTCATTTAACACAGAAACAGCATAATAATCAATAAACAAACGGCACGAGTCGACCCACAAACACCTTTTTTGTCTTCTATTTTTTAGATTTTTTTAAATCATTTTGAAATACACATTGGGTGTCTATTGAGCAGTTCAATACATTTCCATTTTAGCTTAATACGATAAGTTTGACCCGTTTTGAGATAAAAAAAAATATATATAACGCCTAAATTGACCCATTTACCTATAAACGGGCCAAAAATGGTACCACAACAGATTTTCCTAGAAACTCATAGCAATGCATATGAAGGGTAAAAGGGTATTTTTCATGTTAGCAGCATGAAGAAGATTACCATAGTCTGGTTTATTGGTCAAAAGAGTATATGATTTATTTTCTTTAAAAGACACAAATAACTGTACAAAACTATAACAAAAGATAAAATAACAATAATAATAATAATAATAATAATAATAATAATAATAAAATAAAAAATATCACAACAATCATGCAACAGAAAAACGATGCTGAAATAACTCGACTTCAGCCTTGATAACATTAAAATAATAAATTACATTCGATTGCATAAAACGGGAACCGACTCTGTTTTCACCAAACAAACATAAACCTTTCAATTGAAAATAATTTTCAACCATGAAAAAGGTACCGACACCTCATCAGCAACTTCAGCATTTTGACCTTTTATAATCGAAAACTTTGGAAGTTTTGAGCGGTTTTATGGTTGATAAAAAATTGGTTGTGTAAACCAAAAATTGGACCAAAGTTGATTACTTTTTTTATGCAATTAACCCTTAAAGTTATACTAATGAAATATTAACCTATTGTTTTGTCCTTGTAACATAACTAAGCCCTTACCATGCTAACTTTGGTGCAGATCACAAAGGATTATTAAGTAGAAACACGAAAACTATAGGACATATATTTAAAACATATATTTGCCAGTACTGCCACTTAAAAAACTGAAGAATTTGATATGGATTAAACTATCATACAATATACCTTAATCGTTAATACATATATGAACATTGTAAAGAAAAGAGTAATTCCAAAAACTAGGGTCGTAAATGAACCGAACTGGACGGTTTATGAACACTTTACCGAAGGAAACATCATGTCCGTGTTCATTAAGGAATTGAGCTTGTTCATGTTCGTTCATTAATTTTGTAAACAGACGCAAACGGACACTGATGGACACAAACGAACATAAATTAATTTGAGAATAACTATATCAACACAAAATCACCCAAAAAACCTCGCATTATTATCCAAAAAAGCCTAACATAGTAATCATAAACATAATTATATCAAATTTGTTATAGTAAAAAAAAATAAATAAATAGATAAAACTTGTAATAGTAAAACTTCTAATAAATAGACATATATATGTAAACGAGCGTAACCAAAACATTAACAAACCTAAACGAACACATTACCGAACGTCCACAAACACAATTGAACAAACGCGGCCTCTGTTTGTGTTCGTTCGTTAAGGTTACCAAACGAAATTCTTTGTTCATGTTCGTTCATTTATTAAACGGACGAACATAAATGAACTTCCCACCAAACAGTCCACAAGTGGTTCTTCAAAAGCCCTACCAAAAACTGAGTTGTGTTCTTCAAAAGCATGCTCAAACTTTTAAACTTTTGAAAAAAAAGCCCGACAAAAGATAAACTATCCCCAAAGATTTAAACGTTTAGCAAAATGAAACTACACCTAGAACTGAATCTAAAAGATTAAAGCAGTAATGTAAGTAGCTGTTCGCGATTTTTTTATTTAAGAGCTTATTTGCTTATTATAGAAAGAATAAGCACTGAAAATAATCAAATCCTAAACACCCACAAAAATTTAAGAAAATCAAACAATAAACATAGACATAAATAGCAAAAAGAAAAACTAAAAATTACCAACTTTCTTTTAGATAACACGCAAAATCCGAACTTTCATATCCACCAAAAATAAAGCCAATTATCCCAAAAAAAAATGTAGTTTTCAGAACCCAATTCATAAAACTAAAACAAATTATTAGTAAAATTGTGCAAAGAAAAATATAGCAAAAAGGAGAATCTAAAAGTTGAACAATTTTCTTCTAAAGAATGTTCGAAAACCTAATTTTATAACCAAGCAAAATTAAAGCTTTTATCCCCCGAAAAATGACCTTTTATCCGGTTCACAAAATTAAATCAACCTTTCAGCAAAATTGCGCATAGATATATATAGCAAAAAAGAAAAATTTAGTTACCAAATTTCTTCTAAACAATGTTCCGAAACCCTAATGTTCAAACCACCGGTATGAAAGTTAATTACTCCCAAAGATATGAACCTCTTCAAAACCCAATTCATAAAATTAAATCTACCTTTTTAGCATAGCAAAATTGAAGTGAATTGAAAAAAAAATAAAAAACTAATCAAAGAAGCCCAAATTATTCAAAAAAATCCTAATTTTCAAAACCCACCAAAATCAAACCAAATTATCCCCAAAAAATTGAACTTTCTTAAAACCCAATCCACAAATTTAAACCAACCGTTTAGCAACTAAAACAAGAACCGGATTCAAAAAAACTTGTCAAAGAATTTTCAAAACCCTAATTTTCACGAATTACCCAAATTTCTTCAAAAGCCTTAATTTTCAAAACCACCAAAAATCAAAACCAAAATTATCCCCAAATCTTGAACTTTTTCGAAACCCAATTCACAAAATTAAACTAACATTTTAGCAAAATTGAACTAAAGCAAGAACCAAATTCAAAATACAAGTCACAGAAATAAAAAATTTCAAGAACTACACAAAATTCTTCAAAAACCATAATTTTTCAAACCCACCAAAATTAAACCTACTTATCCCCAAAAATGTGTAAAATATTCATAACCAGCAAAATTTAAACCTTAAATTTCAAACCAACCAAAATCAAACCAATTTTTAACAAAATTGAACCAAAGAAAAAAATCGAATTTAAAAAACTTATCCAAGAAATCAAAATTTTCTTAAATTACCCAAATTTCTATTAAAAAAACCCTAATTCCCAAAACCCACCACCAATTAACCAAAAACCCCAAACCAATTCAACTCAATCTCACTTACACACACCACAAATTACAAATATAGAAACAATTTAACCCAATCCACAAAATTAAACCAATTTTTAGCAAAACTGAACTAAACCTCACAAAAACTAAAAACTTCAAGAATCACCCAAATTTCTTAAAAACCCCTAATTTTCAAACCAAAATATCCCAAAAATATGAACTTTATCAAAACCCACCAAAATCAAACCCTAATTTTACAAAAAAATTAAGCCAATTTTTAGCAAAATTAAACTTTTCCAAAACCCCCCAAAAATAATTTCTAATTTTCTTACTAATTTCAAGAATTACCCAAATTTCTTGAAAAAAACCCTAATTTCCAAAACCCACCAAAAATTATCCAACTTTATCAATATTAAACTTAACCCAGACCCAAATTCACAAAACCCACCACCAATTAACCAAAACCCCCAAAAATAATTAACTCAATCAACACCACAAATTCCAAATATAATAACAATAATAATAATTATAAAGAAAAGAACTTGAACCATTTTCTTCCAGCCAGGTGGTGCAGGAAGCTCCAATGACACAACTTCATCTGAATTCGCCATTTTTTTTTCACAAAAAAAACCCTAAAAATTTATGAAAAAAATGAACAATTAGACTGTCAGAACTGAATTAAAGAAATGGGTATGTGTGAAATTAGTAAGAAAACATGGAGAAAATAATTTGAAGGTTTCTGAATTTAGAAAGGTTTGTGACGAACCTTGGATTTTGTTTCTTGTACGAGAATTGGGGGTGTTGGAAATGAAACTTGGTTTTATTATATTATAAATTATAAATGGATATAGTTATTATTATTATTTAGTAGTTGGAGTATTAAGTGAGTGGCATGTTTAGTCCTCATGTTTTGTGCTTGTGACAAAAGTTATGTTTTTCTAGTGATTCTTTTAAGTCCTTTTAGTTGTTATATTTGATAACAAACAATTTTATATATTTAGTGAAAATACGAGTAAAAAATGATATTTTGTTAATTATTATTATTGTTAGAATATTGAGATAGTTAAATATGAAATTTAATCTTGATTATAAAATTGTCCTTCAAGTTTGATCACGGTTGTCATTTTAATCCAAATAGGTAAAAGGATAGATTACCCTTAACTTAACGTTAAAAAGTTAATGAGTTAGTGAAAGAGATGAAAATGACAAGACTCGAAAACTCCAAGGGTCCTTCTACAAAAAAACATACACTAAAGTTATGTAACTAACCAAACATCATAGACGAAAATGACATTTTTATATTAGTTCCCTCAGATTGGTTCAATAAAAGAGTCTGAATCCAGTTTTCACTTATGGAGCTTCAGTAAAATTGTGAGCATAAACAAACCTATTGTTCTAATACTAGCAATTAGAATTGTTAACCTCTGTGTGTATTTCTTTAACTCACGTATTAACCTAACTAGGGGTGTTCAAAACCATCCAAATCCGAATCCGTATCCGAATTATCCGACTATCCGTATCCGAACTATCCGAATTTTCGGATATCCGAATCCCGGATATCCGAAAATTCGGATTCGGATTCGGATATCAGTTTTCATATTTTTCGGATATCCGAATTATCTGAATTATCCGGTATTTTAATTTTATTTATATTTATTTTATATTATATGTATTACAAAACCCTCCCTTCCTTTTATAACCCACACATAATACGTAACACCACATCACACCACAGCCGCAACACCACACCCTCTTCTTCTGTATCACTTTTCACACAGCAACCGCAGCACCACACCACCACCATAGCACCACCACCATTCGTCCCTCACTGCAGCACCAAAACGGCACCACCGTCACAACACCACCATCTTCCTTCCCACTCTCACAGCGCCACCATCGTCTGTCCCACCCTCACGGCGGCACCACTGCACCAGCACCACCATCGTCCATCTCCGCCAGTCCCACCCTCACAAAAAAACTTTTATTTCTTTTTCGGATATTCGGATATCCGAGTTTCGGATTCGGATTCGGATAGTGATTTTCACTATCCGAAAGGTTCAGATATCCGGTTTCGGATATCCGAAAGTTCGGATATCCGGTTTTGAACATCCCTAAACCTAACCAATTAATCATACAATGTTTTTGTTTTTTCTTTTTTTTATTCTATCGGGTACCTGTGTAGTACACATGTTTAGTAACGTGAGTTTGAACATTAAATAATAAAAAACGAAACAGAAAAAAGTAACATGTGTCGATATGTTTTATGTTATAATACAACTATATATTTTAAGTTTTTTTATCTAGTTTATTGTAAATTGAAATAAATTTTAGCAGCCACAGAGTGTGGCTTCTATTTACGTTTATATAATTTTAAATATTTAGTTAAAAAATTATTATGATTATTATTACACTTAAGATTAGGATTATGATATAAATTGGATGTGACTCAATGGTAGAGCACTCACTTTACTAGTGAGAGGTAGGGGGTTCAAACCTCACTATCACCAATTTATATGGGAGATATGAGGGATGACCCTTGCTTGCCAGGGTTCGAGTCCTGATCTCACCCGGTTTTACTGGCTCCTCGCTGTCGTGCCATTTGGCGGGCGTGGGGGTCGGGTTTTATCCGGTGAATCCCTCAATAGGTAGACCGCTAGGGGTTCCGTCCGTCCGGACTAGTGGCCGGCTCGGGCTACCTTTAGCCAATGGGGTCCGCGTACGGAGTACCCGACGTTACTTAGTTGGTCGCTCAAAAAAAAAGATTAAGATTATGATAGGCTCCTCGCTGTCGTGCCATTTGGCGGGCGTGAGGGTCGGGTTTTATCCGGTGAATCCCTCAATAGGTGGACCGCTAGGGGCTCCGTCCGTCCGGACTAGTGGCCGGCTTGGGCTACCTTTAGCCAATGGGGGCCGCGTATAGAGTACCCGGCGTTACTTAGTTGGTCGTTAAAAAAAGATTAAGATTATGATACTAAATAATACATTATCATATATAAAAAGTTACAATCAAAATTTAGACTCGAAGCTTCCATTTTTGGAACTCGAAAAGATTTGTGACAATTGACGAACCTTGATGTTTGTCTCTCTTGAATTGGGGTGGTTTTTGGAACTTTACTTTGGATAGAAATGGTAAGTGAGGTCAACGTATGGAAATACTTAAATTTTGGCCCTTGTAGTATTAAATAGGTGACATTTTCAGTTAACAATTATTTTCATTTTAGCTTGTGAGAAATATTACATCTTTTATGTACCGAGCCAAAGCTAGACTTGGCATGACCCCGGTTCTGACTTATGAGGGCTCAAGATTGTTCCGAGCTTTTTTTATAAACCTCGAGTTTGGCTCGTAATTCGTTTTTTGAAGCTCATACCCGGCCTTGGCTTGGCTCGTCTATAATTCTATTAATTGTTTTGATATATTTTGAAAAAACCATAGCAAGCTTAGTGTCACGGAGTTATTCTTCTGACTCTCGTGCGGCCTTAGAACTTGGTCTAAGTAAGCCTGAGGGTTTGTTTATACGAGTTTTTGGGCAGCGGAAGTCTTGAAGAGTAGTGTTGGTTTCTTGAAGTGACTTGATTGCAAGTATTCAAGACAAGAGTTTTTATATTGTTGGAAGTTAAGCTTACAATGCTTAGTTGTTTACAAGAGTTGGGTGATCTCAAATGAGTTCCCTTTCACCTATTTATACTACTACATAAGATCTAGAGAGTTCTTAATCTAAGTTGCTCCATACAAAATATCTAGGGCATAATTCTAGAGATTTCCTTGTAAATATCTAGCTTCTTGATCTTTATGGACTCCTCTTGAAGCTTCTTCGTCAGTCTAGTAATGTCTTCGGTGTTCCGGAGTATTCCGCACTGATGTAGATAGCTCTTGGTTGTTCCGGAAAGTACCGGGCTGTTCAAGATAGGACCGGGCTGTTCCAGAAGCATCCGGAGTGCACCGGGCTGTTCCGGAGAGTTCCGGAGTGATCTGGGCTGCTCTAGGTCGTTTCGGATTGTTCCGGGTAGCCCTAGATGCTTCCATACGGTTTCGGAATGATCCGGATGTCGAGAAAAATGATGGGTGATTTGGCGGTGCGTGACATCCTCCCCCACCTGATTTCTCAACGCCCTCGTTGCGAGCTTTCGGCCTTCTTATGAGTCGTAGTGCAGAGATGGTTTTCCTTTGCCGAGTTTTCGCCTCCATTGGTGCGGTGTAGACTTGTTTTCCCTTCGTTAGGTAGAGGGCATTCAAGCTTGTTGCTACGGCAACGTTTGATTTGTGGAAGAACTCCATTCCGAGTACAATGTCGTAGTCATCTAGTGGAGCTACTGAGAAATCAATTCTTCCTTGCCATGATCCGATCGTAGCTTTTACATTCCACGCTTTGCCGACTATTGGTTGTACGTCTCCGTTAGCACCTTTGATCATTCCTTCCGTTGTTGTTATTTTTAAACCATGCCCTCTTGCTATTTCTGGGTTGATGAAGTCGTGGCTTGCACCTGTATCCACCAATGCTTTTGAACGTCTTCCATTTATTTCGATTGTCACGAACCTAAGTCCTTTTCCTTATATATTCTTGTTGATTTGTGGGTTCGAATCTACCATATGTTGGCGCTTCCCACTCGTTTCGCGCATTGCATTCAGAACTTGAAGTTGCATTGCCCCAAGTCGAACCTCCTCAGTCTCGTTGAGTTCTTCGTCAACTTTTACAACAGCGTTCAAACTGTTTTTCTTTGGGCAATAGCGTGGATTATACGGCCCATTGCATATAAAACATGCCTTATTGTAAGGTTCGTTGGCGATTTGGAGTGGTTTTCGGGTTTCATCCTTCCGGAATTGGGTGTTGTCGGGTCTGGCTCCCCCAACCTTAGTGTTGTCTTGGTTGACAACGTTGTTTCTTGCTGGTCCAGTCTCACGTCGATCTTGCAGGGACTCGTCCGCAATGATGGTAGAGGATAGGTCTTGAACGTTTCGACGTTCGAACTCGTTTTTAGCCCAATATTGTAAGCCATCCGAGAAGTTCGCCAGTGCTTCCCCGGGCGTGATATCCGAAATTTCGAGCATAAGGGTAGTGAAGTCATCGATGTAATCTTTGATTGTGCCCTTTTGTTTGAGATTATGGAGACGAATTCTCGCTTCGTATTGGGTATTTTCCGGATAAAATTGTCGTTTGATTTCTTTAACGAAATCTGCCCAAGTGGTGATGGTGCAGGTACCTTGTTCGATTTCTTTGTACTTGCGTCTCCACCATAACGCAGCAGTGTCCTTTAAGTATAATGGTGCCGCATAGATCTTTTTTTCATCGTCATTGATGCCTACACCTTTGAAGTTTTGTTCAATTTCCCAAAGGAAGTCGTCCACAGCCCGCGCCTCTCGTTTTCCAACGAATGGCGTTGGTTGGGGAACTTTAACCTTCGTGGGAGTGTTGTTGCTCGTGCTAGCATCTCCATTTCCTACGACCATCTTGAGAACATTAACTTCGCCTTGTAAAGTCCTGTAGAAATCGTGGCAAAATGAAAGCTCTTTTTCAATATTCTCCATGTTTGTTTTGAGTTGACCCAGCTCGTGCATAATCATTTCTTTCATATCGTTTCGCATGACTGCGAGGGCAACTTTGAAGTTTTCTTCTAATTCAACGACGTCACTACTCAATGGTTCAACTTTTTGTAGTGATTCGTTGGTGTGCGCCTTGAATATGTCGAATTCTTCTTGGAGTATGTCGACATGGGTTTTGTATTCCACTAGTGACGTCTCCACCTCTTCGACGCGATTCTCTACGCCTAATATGAGTTCTCTTGCAGACTTCTTTCCTTTCTTAGTCTCATATCCAACGATGTAGAGAGTGCCTTCGGATTTTGATTCGGATACCATCCCGACGAATTGATGTGCTCTGATACCAACTGTCACGGAGTTATTCTTCTGACTCTCGTGCGGCCTTAGAACTTCGTCTAAGTAAGCCTGTGTGGTTTGTTTATACGAGTTTTTGGGCAGTGGAAGTCTTGAATAGTAGTGTTGGTTTCTTGAAGTGACTTGATTGCAAGTATTCAAGACAAGAGTTTTTATATTGTTGGAAGTTAAGCTTACAATGCTTAGTTGTTTACAAGAGTTGGGTGATCTCAAATGAGTTCCCTTTCACCTATTTATACTACTACATAAGATCTAGAGAGTTCTTTATCTAGGTTGTTCCATACAAAATATCTAGGGCATAATTCTAGAGATTTCCTTGTAAATATCTAGCTTCTTGATCTTTATGGACTCCTCTTGAAGCTTCTTCGTCAGTCTAGTAATGTCTTCGGTGTTCCGGAGTATTCCGCACTGATGTAGATAGCTCTTGGCTGTTCCGGAAAGTACCGGGCTGTTCAAGATAGGACCGGGCTGTTCCAGAAGCATCCGGAGTGCACCGGGCTGTTCCGGAGAGTTCCGGAGTGATCTGGGCTGCTCTAGGTCGTTTCGGATTGTTCCGGTTATCCCTAGATGCTTCCATACGGTTCCGGAATGATCCGGATCTCGAGAAAAATGATGGGTGATTTGGCGGTGCGTGATGCTTAGATCTTCTTTCTTTTCTGACATCTTCTTTTTTTCTTACTTTTATCCCATTCCTTGTTCGAGTCTAAGCATGTAGGATGCTTACATCTCTCGAACTTTGCTCTGATACCAACTTGTAAGACCCCGTTACCGGTGCCCTACTTTGGACGTTGGATTTACTCATAAACACAGTTCTGAATATCAGAGTTAATTAATACTTTCTCGGAATAATATTAATAGTCAGCCATTCATTACAATTATTCATACTTGTCTTTTTAAAACATAAATAAAACATAGTATCGAAACATCATGACAAATCTTCAGATGCCAGCCTCTTAAATATTGCTATGTGTCCTGCTCAAACCAGCTGTCTCAATCTGTTAACCTGCGAGCATACTAAAAGTCAGCTACGCTGAGTAAGTTCTAGTTAATCAGACGACATACGATCCATTCACATACTAACATATGAACCCGAAGGTACATACCTTCATACTTAGTTACTTACATACGTACTTTCATTCTTTCTTTCGTACTTACATACATACTTTCATTCATTCATATACATTTTAAAGAGCATTCCGCCCTAAAACCTTCGCCGATATTATTATGGTCGGTTCCCTACCTTCGCCGATACTATTAGGGTCGGTTCCCTTCATTCGCCGATATTATTAGGGTCGGTTCCCTACATTCGTACTACTATAACATACCTGACCTTTACATACTTTCCTTGACAATATGTGCAATCTCCGAAGAGCGTTCACGTACCATCAACATATCATACATACATTGTTCATACATCCTATATATTCATATATACATAATTCATACATCACACTTGTCAGTCATACCTTTAACCACCACTTGACAGCACAAACAATATCCAAAGATCGTTCACACACCGTCAAGCAGTCATCATACATAAATCATACAAGACATACACTTATCACCTAAGGTAAGTGTATTAACTATCACATCGAGTATGAACACAGCCCCGAAAACATAACAAGGAAATGGGGCTAGAAACACACCTGAACTCGATTACGTTTATCGTTAATTGTTATTCCTTTCCTTAGCTGTGCTCGACTAACTGTATAACAATTACACGTATTAATTAACTATCACTACTCACATCGCGTTTCTAATCTATTTATAACCCTCAACGAACGGGGGTCCGGGGGCAGCGCCCCTGGCAGCGGGGTCTAGGGGCGGCAGCCGCTCTGCCCCTTGGACCCTGCTACTTAAAAGTTCAAGGGCTTATTTGTAATTAAATCATTCTTTTTCTAAGTCCAAGGACCATTCTGTCATTTTATCAAACTTTTAATTCGTTACTTTGCTCTTAACGAACTGGCTTAACTTAGCGAACTGGTTCTCATAACGAATCAGTTCATGTAACGAATCAGTCCATAGTGAACCAGTCTAGGTAACGAATCGGTCCATCTAATTCGTTATCTCTTCTAACGAACTGGCTATAACGAATCAAGGGTAATTCGCTACCTTTTTCCCTTAACGAAACGGATACGAACTAGAGCTAGTTCGTTATGCTCCCTTAGACGAATCAGCTAGCGAATCAACTTTGATTCGTTAACCTTCCGTTAGCGAACTAGGGTTAGGTCAGGGAATGTCAGAACATTCCCTGACATCTCTTACCTCGTACCTAACTTTCCGGCGCCGCCGTCGGAAAGCCGCTGGAAAACCGCGGATTTGCCGGAAAAACGAGTTTTAACTCGTTTTTCACCGTTTTTCGTCCCGTTCGATCCAGATATGAGCTAGGGTGACCCCTAAGCTCATCATAGGTTCAGTTTATACCCGATTCCACCCAGATCTCGTGACTTAAACGGTTTAACGGTGTCGGCTAGTCGTTTCGTGATTATATCTTACGGGTTTAAGCACATACAATATCATACTATCATACCTTGGATCAGGATCGGTTCCTCTTCTATGTTTCGGATAGAGAGAGACTAGAGAGAGAGAGAGAGAGCTTAAGTGTGTGTTTTGGGAGGTGTATGGACTATTTGTGAAATGAAATTAAATGGGTATTAAAGGTTTATATATTTATGGATCACGGGCTTAAGCCCATGGTCCTTCCTCTTTCCTTCATAACCCAAGTCCAAAACCCAATTCCATTTAGCCCAACACTAGCCCGACTCATAATAACTCATACTTTCATTTATTAACCGAAACCCGAAAAACGGGATGTTACAAGTCTTCCCTCCTTAAAGAGGTTTCGTCCCCGAAACCTAACTATTACATAAACAAATTTGGATAAAATTTGCGCATCTCTTCCTCAACTTCCCATGTAGTGTCCGATCCCTTGCGATGCTTCCATATCACTTTCACTAGGGGTATAACCTTGTGACGGAGTTGCTTTTCCTTGCGATCAACTATCTCCATAGGTTGCACAATGTAGTTCAACTGTTCATCAACCTCACTATACATTAATGGCACATGCGACGTGTCATCAGCCAGACATTTGCTCAGATGAGAAACATGGAAGGTTGAGTAAATTCCATAGCACCGGCGTAAGCTAGAATTCTTTGCCAGTATCAAAACACAGAAAAATGTTTGTTAGTCACCATTAAAGATTAATATAAAGCAAGATCCCCTTGTTAAAATCAGGAAGCAATTGAAATAAATAAGCCATAATAGAGTCAACATTAATCCAAAGCCCTTTTGTACTAATAAAAAACCCGTAATAATATGTGTGATATGTGTTGTTAAAAGTCCTTTAGTGCGTGTATGCTTTGAGGTCAAATGAACGACATGTCAAAGTGGATGAATGTGTCAAAGTGACTTAACCATCCGTGTAATTAACTCTCAATACAATAAAGAGACTGTGTCCTGATGACCGAGTCTCACTCTCAAGTGTACTAAACAAATAATTTATAGAAAATGAAAAAAAAATTAACACTTATAAAAGACTAGAATACTAATATACTGACCTTCATCCATCCTCCTAATCCTTGACATCACACAATGACATAAACAAAGTATTACCTGTATAGTTGCAACAGCTTCTACAGCACCAGCTGCTCCGAGAAGGTGACCGATCATAGATTTTGTAGAGTTCACTCGCAACTACAAAATATTAAAAAAGGCTTTTTATAATATGGTAAAAAAACAAATACATATTTCTCTGTTTGGTTTGGTTTGGTTTGGTACCTCTTTGCTCTGGCCAAAACAATGAAGAAGAGCTTGGTATTCCTTTAGGTCACCGACGGGTGTTGATGTAGCATGCGCATTTATGTAGTTCACATCCTCCCCGCTCACCCCCAGCCTGTGCCAATGCTTTCTCTATGCATAAAATCACACCGGTACCTAATGATAAACATAAACACATCAATCACATGTTTCATCTTCATTTCATTTATAAACCAGCCAACAAAACAATATACATACCTTGAGGATGAGGCTCGGTCATATGATAAGCATCACAAGTGAAAACAAGTATACGAAAATAGTTTTGTATTTTATTTCTAGAAAACAAATAGGAAAAAGCATGAACTCACTTGGTGTCGCGTGTAATAGACTTTTCTCAAAACTAAAAGGATGCACTTAACTCGCTAACCGTTACCTAGTACAAGTGTTTAAGTTATGAGAATGTGTTCAACAACACATGACTCTAAAACCCAAGTATGGACTAACACACAAACACAAACTTGACACGATGACTCTTTGGTGATAATAAGTAATGTCAAATGCACCAAAAAGTCCTAGCATGTATCAACACATCATATCATGGAAACGTAACCAAATATTCATCATACAACTCGATTTATAATCATTCGGTTCACGGGACAGATTTTGGCAATGTACAAACTGATTTTATTCACTAAGCAAAACTTAAGGATAAATGGTACAAAATTTACCACAATAGAATATATGAATTAGATTTCTTAAAACATTTTTATCTTATTTTTCTAATTCACACAAAACTCACAATAATTCAAACATTGCAGCAGTTCATCAGATTGCGCAACAAAAAGTAGTTTAATGGTTCTCTCAACTCATTTATCAAAATTGGGCAAGGCCAATTGGATTATCTTATAAACTAATACTACTAAGTTCCAAAAGTGGAATCAACTCATTTGGCTTCATTAATCTCAATCAAAGTTAGTTTCATACAAACAACCTAAGGTGCCAAGCCTAAGAAATATCTCAATCAAAGGTCTTATATGTTACCTCATTGTCATCATCAACATCATCGAGAAAAGCTTCCACTACTTTGACGTAACTGCCTCTATTGTCATTGCATTTCTTTTGCACGTAGAACCCATGACAAAAGAGGTTGTGTGTCCGATCTTTCTGAATCTGTAATCCCCATAATATCCCACAATTTGAGAATGCGGACTAAGAAAAAAGCATGCAAAACAAGGAAACGATATATAAAAAAGCTCGAAACAAAAGATATATATTCTCAAAAACTGAAAACTCACTTACCAAGACAATCCGAAGGTTGCCATCTATTCCATCTTTTTTGTTGCCGCTTCCCTGCAACTGGTGAATCAAAAATGCTAATAAGGCTGCACCCCACGCATGCTTTGGGACATCATCTAAATCTTTTAGAAGTTCAACGTATGTGCGGGAAACTTCATACCCATTATAGCCGGGCATGATGAAGCAACCGACTATCATTTTCAGCACAACAACCTTGCGTTGCGTCTCACCATTATTCTTATCAAATGCAATACTCTTTAGGTCCTGGATCTTCATTGGCGCCTTAGCGCCAAAAACTTCTTCACAAGATTTCGTGCTCGGAGACTCCTTGCACAAGACCGGTTTGCCATCAATTGGCAAATGCGTAAGATATAGGATATCTTCCAGCGTTATGAAAAGTTTTTTTCCTTTCACCACGAAGACCTTCAAATCACGGTCGTACCTCTTGAGAAGTATATCAATCAAAGGCATTGGAAGTTTTATTTTTTCATCTACCAAAAAAAGAGGCGTGAAGAGACCTCCTACATTGAGAAGCTTTTTCAGAAAAATTTCATCGTGAGTTTCCAGGCTCGACTTCCAACTATAAAGGGTATCCAGATACAGATCATAACATCTTAGTCTTCATAATCTGCAAGTTGACTGTAGTGCCCATAACTTTAAAAAAATATTTAAATACTTAAATACTTAAATGTTATACTTAAATATGTAACATTTCGTAATTTCTAAGAATAATATTTAATATATTATTTATTTATGGTGGAAAAGTTTACTTAAGTTAGTAGAAAATAATAAAGATGGAAGGATAAGTAGGCTAATTAGATGGAATTAATGATGGACCAAAAAGGAAAGATAGGCTTAAGGTCTATGGGCTTAAGGGAGTATAAATACCCATTAAAAGCCTAATCCTTTCCATTTTCATACATCTCCACACCATAGCCTACACCATCAAAACACACACTTAACACAATTCTCGTTTTTGAGAAAACCACCCACAAAGACACAAAGATTCCCGGATATCTAGCCGTCGGATCGGTCTCAAATTATAACTGAGTGTTCATGGTATGTAAATGAATATTTCCACCGATTAGATCTTGGATCGGAAGTCGGGAAGTCCGATTTTTATCAGCAAAACCATAGCAGCTCAAAAGTGAAGATCACAGAAACTGTTCAGCTGTTCCGGCAACTGTAGTGGCGGTTTCTGGAGAAGGTGAGCTGATGGGTTTGTATATCGGGATGAGACGGTTCCGTGGCCGCTTGAATCACTCAAATCGGAGTTCGTTTGATATGGTTTTGAGCAGCTCGAGTGATTTCATACAAAAACCTCAAAGTTAGCCGAGCTCAGTTAAAGAAGGGAATAACGATTAACGACGAACGCAACAGGATCCAGGTGAGTTTCTAGCCCCTTTCCTTGTTATGTATTCGGGGCTGTGTGCATACTCGATGTGATAGTTAATACAACCTTAAATGGTAAGTGTATGCCATGTATGATATATGTGATAGATACGAATGATTGTTTGTCGGTACGTGAACGATCTTCAGATATTGCACGTACTGTCAGGTTATAAATAAAGATATGAATATTGTATATAATGTAAGGATGATGTATGCACGTTATGAAAGAAAGCTTGTCGGTACGTGAACGATCTTCGGATATTGCACGTATTGCCAAGGGATGTGATTAGCTCCTTACATGGATATTAAATAATAACTTATATACAGTGTTCCTTCTATGGATTATATATAGAGTTCCTTCTATGGATAGTATAATGTTCCTTCTATGGATAGCATAGTGTTCCTTCTATGGATAGTGTAGTGTTCCTTCAATGGATAGTATAATGTTCCTTTTATGGATAATATATAGAGTTCCTTCTATGGATATTATAATGTTCCTTTTATGGATATCATAGTGTTCCTTCTATGGATAGTGTAGTGTTCCTTCTATGGATAGTATAATGTTCCTTTTATGGATAATATATAGAGTGTTCCTTCTATGGAAAGTATATAGAGTGTTCCTTCTATAGAGAATATATATATATATATATATATAGTACGGGTAATAGTAATAGTAATAGTTCTTTTAATAGATATTACATGGCGTTCCTCTTATGGATATTTATACAAGGTTAAGTTAATAATACGTGTCTTCGGATACGGGAAGAAATGTATGAGAATGAATGGTATGTTGCCTGATTAACTAGAACTCACTTAGCGTAGCTGACTTTTAGTATGCACGCAGGTGAGTATGATTGATGAGCTAGCACAAGGAGGGCACATGGCATGAATTGAAAGGCTGGCGTCTGAAGATAGAAGAGAAATGGTGTTTTAGTTATGTTGTCTTATATTATGTTTTAAAGAAAAGATTGAATTTTTGTATTGAATGATTAAAGTTAATGTTTCCGCAAAAGTTTAAATAAACTCTGATTTGTAGAACTACGTTTATGAGTAAATCCAACGTCAAAAGTGAGGCATGGGTAACGGGGCCTTACAAGTTGGTATCAGAGCAAAGTTCGAGAGATTTAAGCATCCTACATGCTTAGACTCAAACATAGAATCAAATTTAAGTAAGAAAAGAAAGAAGATGCCAGTTCAAGATAGCCATGTGTCACTCAAGCAAGCTCGGTAAAGGTAAAGTATATGATTAATTTCATGTATAATGTAAGAATGTGTAAGGAAGTTAGCTTAGTTGCCACAGAAAGAATATTTGAATGTTAGTTTAACTGCTAAAGAAAGAATGTGTGTATGCTAGCTTAAATGCTAGGGATAAGGATGTAGGTTATATGTATGTTATGACTGTGTGAGAAGTAGAAACTAGCACAAGTGAAATCACAAAGGGAAATATGTAGAACCTGAGGAGTAATGTAAAGAGTTAATTACACTTGGCCACTGTCATTAACTACTTACCTTACGAATCATGTGCTAAATAATTCCTAGAGTGATAACATTTGTGTTTCCTAGAGATAAGATAGATGACTGCTACAAAAGGGACGAGCGCGAAGAGGTCGTACTGGACGCTGTGGTAAGACACGTGCCAACCAGACACCTGTTGTAGAAGGTGTGACAAAGTAATATACGAAAGCAATAGGACTTCGACTTTAGGAAGTAAAGAAGAAGGATCACGCTTGGAGCTTGTAATCATATATACCAAGGGAGTTGCTCAAATGTTTCGCATTACAATGCCAACAATGTTCGCCGAAGCATCAAAGGTAGCCCGAACTGTGAAGTCCAAATGGAAGTAGCATGAAAGAAACAGAGATAAGCCAACTAGAATGAGTCAAGAAAGGTAGTATGTCTGCAATAGTTAACTTCATAAGGGAACTTGCTGGGATCGTGAGTAACGAAGCGAATGACGAGAAAGTAGAGATGATCGAGAAGGATGGGTGAAAGTCGAGGCATCTGTAACACCCCAGCTAAAGCGGAAACGCCTAAGTGTGACGTACAGATTGCTCAAAACACATGTGACACTATTAAGTGAAAATATTATCATTAATTCATTCCAAAGCATCAAGTACACAAATTGTTTCAAATGAACAGACACAAAGAAGAAGGAACAAAACAAATGTCTTCTTGTTTATTATTTAAATAACCTAACTTCTAGTATCTTCACCCATCCTCTAACGAAAGTACCTGTAGCATATATATAAAATAAAGTCAACTAACTGAATAGTTGGTGAGTTCACACAGTTGAAAATAATATATAAAAACCATACAATTCCATGAAAACTTGTGAAAATCACATAAGGGTTCTTTACACTAGAAACAATGGTCCATGAGTGTAAAGAATAAATGAAGGTATTTTCCAGTTGGGATTGTGCACCAACGTACTCAGATCGGAGTCCCTTTTCCACCAGAAACAAATGGTCCATGGGTGCAAAGGGGGGCGTATGATCATACTTATCGAAGAAATCTATGCACGTAATAATTGAGCAAGTAACAAGTAAACACACAAGTCCATGATGCGAATTGTAGTTTGTAGATAATTAATAAATAAATTAAATTTTGATAGGATATATATGCTACCCCAAAAATAGTTAAAAAGAGTAAAAAGGGGGTGTGAGAAACTCACATTTGCAATTGGATGATAACTTGAAATAATAACCGAAAGCGCGTTTAAGGAAATAAATGATCGAACCTCACAAACTATAATTAAAAAGGAAATACAAAATTTAAAGACTAACTATCGGGATTATAAAAGATAAATAATATTATTTTTAGGAATTATGCATTATTTAAAAATCTATTTCATTAACTTATGGCAAATGGGGATTTGAGAATATTTAATTAGTTTAACAACAACGAATAAAGTTTATAAAAGTCATTTGATGTTTATTAGTTTAAAAATGATTTGTAGATACATAATTATAACTTATTAATATAAGATTAAATAACAATATTAATAATAATTTATGATTAAACGTTTTTTTTCCAAGTAACATAATTAATTAATTTACTAATTAATTAACTTAAATGTTTTGCATGAATTCTTTTAAAGAAATTATAAATATTAGTTTATGTTGAAATAAAATAAACAATTTTACTCAATTATTAATTTAAAGATATGAAGTATGTTATATCTATTGTGAAATATTTTAAATAAAAGATATATTTATAAATCATCTTATTTAAAAGAAAGTTTATAAGTTATGATGATCAACGAATTATAAGATTTAGATAAATATATATACATGTTTGTTCTTGCAAAATAACTAGGCTTGATCCAAGATTTTAGAAAAATCAAAGTTTTCATCTTGGATATCCATGATCACAATGATTCTTAAAACCAAGATATAATATTTTTATGATAAAAATAAAATGATCATGAAGAACAACTTATGAACAAGTATGAACATTCAAGATAAAATCAAAAAGAAAGCTATAAAAAGCTTGAAATGGTAACAACTTACTTGTTAGTGCTCTTAAACTTAGGAAAAGAATGGATTAAGGTGTGAAAATAATGGAGGATTTGTCCTCCTTATATATTGAAAATATAGAGTTGTTATGTCTTAAGGAAATTATGAAAATTAATCATATTTAATATACTTAAAACACAAATTAAAAATTGTTTAATAGGGTATTCAAAAGGTTTAACTATTTTGATTAATTTTATTCAATTAAAACATTCATTAGTTTTAATTAGTTAAGTAATGACGTGAGGTCGAAGACTCACTAAAAAATAAACCAATTACAACTATTAGATAGCGATAAGCGGGTATCGAACACAGGGAGTTTGTGGAAAATGTGTTAATAAGTAACTTTATAATTAACTATATTAAACCAAGTGCAAAAGTAAATTCAAATAGTTGGTTGTTGGTTTTGATTAACAAAAATAGCTAATGCAATAAACGAGTTTTAATCAATATGAGAAAATATGCCTTCCCTCGGTTTCAGGTTTCCATGAATGTTACAGTTAATGTTTAACTAAGATGAACAATAAATAAAGTTCTTGTTTATGTAAACGGTTGCGGTAATTGAAGATCTAGTACTTGGATTATACAACGCAAGGTAATCACTCAAAAACCAATTAGTTTATCCAACCCTAAATCCCTCCCGATTAATCTCGATTACTTAAAGCACCAAGAACTGACGGTTTAGAACACAAAATCGATAAACTAACAATCTTTCAACCAATACACAAACACCATAATAATGAAATCAATAAGATCAAATATTATCTCAGAAATTATCTAAACATTCAACCAAACAAACATAGTAAACCTTACAATCCGAGGGAAAACACGAAGGAGTTTAGCCAAGCATGATTCGGTTCATCATTCCTTCGATTAAGGTTTGCATATGAATCAAAATCGAGTCTCTAATGATTGCTACACTCACAATTGATCTAAAACACCTCAAAATCGCCCCTAGGTCGTCCTTAGATGAAAAATAATCATAAGAATGTCAAAAGCCAACCCTAAAACGAGTTTATAAGGCTGTTACAAGTTTCAGCGTCAGTCCCACCGTATGCTACGCTGGCCACCGTAGCTTACGGTGGTTTCAAAAAAGCCTACGGTGGCTTAAAACTGCCATACGGTGTCATTTTCTTCAGATCCCACCGTAAGCTACAGTGGCTTCACCGTAAGCTACGGTAGCCTTGTTTGTTTTCGTCATAACTTTCTCGTTTCAACTCCGTTTTCTTCACCATTTTCGCCCACGTTCTCGTAATTACATCCTCTATCTTCTCCTACCTGCAATTATATGAGTAATCATAGTCAACTAATTCCACAAAATAAACCGATTTTATACATGGTTATTAACGGTCTTATATCACCTAAGGGTTGTCCAATGGACCACCCGTCACATTCCCACACTTACCCGTTGCTTGCCCTAAAGCAACATCTCAACACAAATATTCTATTACATTCAACTTGTATCCACCATTCTTACCACAAATCCGGTTCAGTTACGGTCCCAAGTAATACCCTATTCCCTTAATTTATATTGGATGCACTAGTTCACTTGATGTTCCATTTAAACCAAAGATTTCTAACCAAACCTAACATGATTTCGGCTTTTACCTATACATAACACACATTTACACAATAACTTTCCCTTGGTGATCATCTGTATATTTCATATTTAGTCAATTCTCCTCGCATACGCTTGTACAATCATCAAATCTCCACCTATGTAAATGCATTTTGACATGAATACAAATCAAGATGGTCCTAAAACGGGTTGTAATGGGGCCAAGTGTAAGGGTATGGAAGGGAATATTGAAAGTAGCTCAAGCGATCCGATCCGACTTATTACAAACAAACTAAGAAAATAATGAAATAAACAACTATAAACATCACTCAATAAATAATACTTTAAACTATGCATACATAATCATTGCAACTCTAATACAAGTTATTTTTTTTATGAACTAATATAATACTTGAGCATTACATACCAGCATAATAAACATAATGCTTCACATATCTAACTGATAAATACTAAAACAATTACATAGAAACCTATTAAGTCGGATCGTTTCGTAATATAACATGGGGTTGATCAAATAAAAGAATAGGCCCAATAAGGTTTTCTAAAGGAACCCAACCCCCCCGCCCCTCACATAACCATCCTCATATGTATAATGTATGAGGCCCCAACCCCCCAAAACCCACACTCTCACTCATCCAGACGAGGCTTAACCTAAGTGCCTCTATCACTTTTGCACTCATGCCAAGCTAAGATCTCGAAATGCACTAATTGTACAAGTTCTATCGGAGAATATCAACTGTCTCACCAACCAATACTTTCTCAATTCTCAAGTGAAAACGAACGTGTTATGTAAGTCATTACACCGAAAGCATGCTAACCCTTATTAGAAAACTACATAATCTCCTTTTTATTAAACAACTAGGCACATATTATTTAGGGAATTGTGACCATGAAAAGGGACCCAAAACTTCACCCCGCCATCTTACCACTTTCCGGTTTCATTAAAACATTTTTAAAATTTTTGTTTTTTATGATTTTTTTAATTTTTTTTTTATTTTTTTAAACGAAATTTTTCAAAACAAACGAAAATTTCCTCATCCACACACTTGGGATACATTGTCCCCAATGTATGGTTTTGAGAAAATAAAAAAAAAAGACACTACTAAGTAAAACTCTACTTCCTTCCATGAAAAACCCTGGTTGTTCCTAACACAGTGTCGAAGAGAAATCCATAAGAATTTCCCCACACTTGGTTTTTGCTAAGATGGTATGCTTAAAATACCATTAATAACAAACGAACTAGAAATTATAATGCAAAATGAAAATAAAAATATACAAAATGTAAATTACCACCTTTTTGAAACTTCACGACATTCAAGGTGGGTGATTGGCCCACTCCCGTGCAGCCTTCTCGTTATCAGCACGCTCTTTTTCAAGCAACTGTTACCAGTCTTCTGGAAAACCAGGGTCGGGCCCGAACATCCACAATCTCCACCCTGGATCATTTAGGTTAGGTGGATGAGGTCTCACTTTCGTCTTCCTTGGTCGGTCAACTTTTTCTTCCACCTTCTCAGTCTGTTGATGATCAACTTCTTTCTTCTCTACTAACCTGTCAATCACAAAACACTCCACTTTCATGTGATCCATGCTCAAGGATACACACTTGTTAACAAAATCCGCCTTTAGGATTTCCTTGTCAACAACAGAGTTAGTATTATTTTCAAATAATAATAATCGTTTATCACGATTCCCACACTTTATTCCCAGTGTCCCCTTGGCACAATCAATCACTGCAAGTGAAGTGGCAAGGAAGGGTCTACCCAATATGACTGTGAGTTGCGTGTTAGTTACATTTTTAGCATAATCAAGTACTAAAAAGTCAACTGGGTAACAGAAATCCTCCACATGTACCATCACATTATTTATCATGCCTCGGGGAAGTGTATGGGTTTGATCTGCTAAAACCACGGTGGTGTTTACTTTTTGTAGCGGACCAAACTCATATTGATCATATAAACTACCGGCCATGATACTAACACAAGCTCCAAGATCTAGCAGTGCCCGATTAGTTTTAAATTCACCAATTCGGATTGATAAAAGGGGCACTCCTGGGTCTTGAAGTTTACTCGGGATAATATTATTATCAACCTCTCATCCCTTATTTTGAATAATTTGTCATTTAACATTTATCACAAGAATAATTTTCACAAAAAGATGTTTCATTCGGTTGTAATTCAGAGTTATTTTGAAAAATTGTTTCATAATTAACCACCTTTTCAATCTCATCACTAATATCTTCCACCACCCCCTCAACAAACTGTGGTGTTGGGTCAACTTGAACACTAGAAATTTCAAAATTAGGTAAAATACTTACCGCATTGATTTGCACTTTGTTCCCCTTCTTTAAACTCGAGCTGTATTTCTTCAAATTCGTCACATTAGTTGCAAGTTGACCCATTTGAGTGGTCAACGATTGGATGGCTTTGTCACGGACTTCATCCTTTTTCATGCGCACTTCATCAAGTTGCTTTCTCCTTTGCATGTCTTGTTGCATCATCTTTAACATGTCCATAAGTTCATTCCCATTTGACGAACTTTGACCCATTGACCCACTTTGACCACCACCCCCTTTACTATTCCCACCATGAAAATTACCTTGGTTTTTGTATTGTTGGCGAGGAACATAATTGCCTTGATTTCCTTGAAAATTTGGGTTAGATTGAGTGGCCGGATTTCCGTATCGAAAATTCAGATGATTTCTTAACCCGGGGTGGTAGGTGTTGGAGTTCATGTTGTAATTCCTACCACCTCCCCCTTGAAATGCATTAGCCTCTTCCACCGGTGCTTGACCTACCCCACATACTTCCGAAGCATGACCCAAATCGTTACAATTTGTACAAACATTGATTACTTGATTAGTGGCTTGTACATTTCCTTCTTCCACGACTTGCACTTGCGGTCTACCAACCGCCGGTCTTGCTCTTCGTCCAGTTTGGGCCTTCCTCTTTGAAGTAACCGCCATTTGTTCCAAATATGCCCAATCATCTTGTTCATAATTGGTACCAAATGTACCATTCGTGATCGACCTCAAATTTCGTTCATCCTTCATACTCAAACCTTCATGAAACGCAATCAACAATTCCCATAAACCAATACCGTGATGAGGACAATTTTTAATCATCATGTTAAACCTTTCAAATGCTTCATGAAACATTTCCCCCGATTGTTGTTGGAAAGTTCTCAAACTTCTTCTTGCATCATTGGTCTTTTGGGCAGTATAGAATTCTTCCAAAAATCTTTGTTGCATTTCGGCCCAAGTATAGATAGACGCGGAAGGCAAAGTGTAAAACCATCTCTTTGCCTTGTCTTCCAATGAAAACTGAAATAGAACCAACTTCACTTCATCCGATGTAAAACCTTGACCCCCAATTGTGTTGCAAATGGAGTCATATGCCACCAAGTGGAAGTAAGGTTCCTCCGTTGCTAGACCCTTATACTTCGGAAGACTTTGAAGTGAATTTGTTCTCACCTCGAATGTCCTCCCTAGTTTATTATGAGGGATACCACCGGAGATGGATTTTTAGTAATTATGGTCGGAAATGGGCTTCAACCCCCCTAACCATCTCTCTTGCGTGCCTTCTTGGTACCCCTATTGGTAATCTTGGTTGACCCATTTGCCTATAAACAAGCCTTGGCTGCGCGAATTGTTGTTGAAACTGTGTTGGGGGCATTTGTGGTTGGAATTGTTGATCTTGAGGTTGCCCTTGTGGTTGTTGAACAATAGGTGGCGGTTGAACTTGTTGATTAACAACAACTGGTGGTTGTTGTTGAGCTTGTTGTATAACTGGCAGTTGTTGAACGGATTATTGAACAACCGGCGGTGGTTGTTGTCGATTAAACTCTTGCAACGGTTCCGATTGTTTCCATTGACCATAACCAAAATTTCCCGGATTTACCCTTTTGCTTCCATCACCTCCCATGTAGTAACCTTCCACCTCATACCCATCAAATTCACTGTCAAACCCATATCCGTATCCGTCACCTTGTGATATTGAATATTGCATGAAAGGTTGGGGTTGATATTGGTAACTTGATTGTGATTGTTGAAAAGTTGGTGGTTGGTTTTGTTGAGATGATGATGCACCAAATGTAGGGAAAAGGTTGGAAATAGATGGCAATGTGGATGATGTTGTGTAGGTGTATTGAGCAGGGATGGGTTCGGTTGTGTGAGGTGGTAATTCACTTGATGTTCTAGGTATATTAGTAGTGATTGGTGGAGGTGGATTTGGTGGAGGTGTAGTCGGGACAGTTTGACCCGAAGTGGGAACTGGTGAATCCATGTTGCTGTTTGATGCGGTTGGAGAACCCAGAATCTTGTTCTCTCTAAGTAGAACTCGGTTTCTTCGAAGCGTTCTGTCAATTTCGGGATCGATTACTAGTGGTGATGACTTGTTAGATCTTCTAGTATGCATACACCTGTAGGTACCTGCACACTAACACAACCAGCGTAAACCCGAAAATAAAAAACAAAAACTACTAACACTAACACACGTTGCGTACTACTCCCCGGCAACGGCGCCAAAATTTGACGTGAGGTCGAAGACTCACTAAAAAATAAACCGATTACAACTATTAGATAACGATTAGCGGGTATCGAACACAGGGAGTTTGTGGAAAATGTGTTAATAAGTAGCTTTATAATTAACTATATTAAACTAAGTGCAAAAGTAAATTCAAATAGTTGGTTGTTGGTTTTGATTAACAAAAATAGCTAATGCAATAAACGAGTTTTAATCAATATGAGAAAATATGCCTTCCCTCGGTTTCAGGTTTCCATGAATGTTACAGTTAATGTTTAACTAAGATGAACAATAAATAAAGTTCTTGTTTATGTAAACGGTTGCGGTAATTGAAGATCTAGTACTTGGATTATACAACACAAGGTAATTACTCAAAAACCAATTAGTTTATCCAACCCTAAATCCCTCCCGATTAATCTCGATTACTTAAAGCACCAAGAACTGACGGTTTAGAACCCAAAATCGATTAACTAACAATCTATCAACCAATACACAAACACCATAATAATGAAATCAATAAGATCAAATATTATCTCAGAAATTATCTAAACATTCAACCAAACAAACATAGTAAACCTTACAATCTGAGGGAAAACACAAAGGAGTTTAGCCGAGCATGATTCGGTTCATCATTCCTTCGATTAAGGTTTGCATATGAATCAAAATCGAGTCTCTAATGATTGCCACACTCACAACTGATCTAAAACACCTCAAAATCGCCCCTAGGTCGTCTTTAGATGAAAAATAATCATAAGAATGTCAAAAGCCAACCCTAAAACGAGTTTATAAAGCTGTTACAAGTTTCAGCGTCAGTCCCACCGTAAGCTACGGTGGCCACCGTAGCTTACGGTGGTTTCTGAAAAGCCTACGGTGGCTTAAAACTGCCATACGGTGTCATTTTCTTCATATCCCACCGTAAGCTACGGTGGCCTTTAACAAGTCCTTCTTGTTTTTGTCATAACTTTCTTGTTTCAACTTCGTTTTCTTCACCGTTTTCGCCCACGTTCTCGTAATTACATCCTCTATCATTTCCTACTTGCAATTATATGAGTAACCATAGTCAAATAATTCCAAAAAATAAACCGATTGTATGCATGGTTATTAATGGTCTCATATCACCTAAGGGTTGTCCAATGGACCACCCGTCAAGTAACATATGAAAAGATGATGATGATAATAAAATTATTAATATTAATTATAAATATTAAAAGTATTAGTTGTAGTTAAATAATAATTCTAGTAAATTGCATGAGACATGTACATAAATATTTGATCTTGATTATGAATGTTTTAAATGAGTATGTAATACTATAAGGGTGGTGAAATGTATAATTGCATAGATATGATCAAATAAAATACATTAACAAAAATTGAGATTAATTAATAATATTATAAAAATATATAAATTAAATAATAACAAAACCGAAAATTTAAAATGGGTCGGGTTTTCGGGTTTGAAAAGTAACGAATGTTACATCATCCTAATTGAAAAGGAATGAATATACGAGACTACATAGTTTAGAAAATATGAAAGAAGACGTTAAGAAGAATGTAATTGTGTACCTGATACTTTATGAAAGAGACCACTAGCGATACTTTCGTCAAAGTATGCGAATGCTTAAGAATTGTAAGGTAGAACTAGAGGGACGTGAGTTCCTTTCTACTCTTTATGATTGACCTTAAGAGAGTTCGATGTCGTTTGGGAATGGATTTGTCGTCTGATTTAAATATCGTATAGCATGTAAGAGTAAGTTGATAAGGTTTATTTCATTGGATGACGGTACAGTGACAGTTTATGGTAATAAGGAAAGTTCAAGGCCTAACGTCATTCCAATGATAGAAGCTGAAGGTTTGTTAAGGAAAGGGTGCAGTGCCTACCTAGTGTATGTTGTCAAAGCTACGACCGACACGAAAGAAATGAAAGATGTTACTGTAGTGTGTGACTAACAAGAAGTGTTCCCATAGGACCTTCTGGGGTTAGCACTGGAACGAAAGGTAGGATTCCAGATAGAGTTAATACCAGGAGCAAAGCCCGTCGTGAAAGCATCTTACCGCATGGTTCCGTCCAAGATGAAAGACTTAATGTCCCGATTACAAGAACTCCTCGACGAAGGTGTTCTATACAGAGTATTTCCCTACGTGGTGTACCGGCGATGTTCATGAAGGGAAAAGATGGAAGTATGAGAATGTGTATAGATTTCTACAAGTTGAACAAGCTTACTGTGAAGAATAGATATTGCCACAAATGGATAATTTGTTTGATCAAATGCAAGGTGCGAGTTGGTCCTCGCAAATAGACCTCAGAGTAGGCTATCATCAGTTGAAAGTGAAAGAGGCAGACATCCCTAAGACAACATTTCAGATGCGATATGAATACTACGAGTTTCTCGTGATACCGTTTGGATAGACGAATGCTAAAGCAGCATTTATGGTTATGATGAATAGGGCATGTCATCCGATATTAGGACAAATATGTCATTGCCTTCACAGACGATAGTTTTGATTATTCAAGGGATAAGTCCGACCATGCTGAACACTTGAGAGAAGTGTTGGAAACGCTGAAGAAAGAGTAATTGTATGCTAAGTTTTCAAGGTGTACCATTGACACATGTCATAAGAAGCAGAAGGAACGGAATACGAGGCAAGAAGATGAATGAGGCTAATAAAGGATTATGATTGTGGAATCAAGTATTATCCTGGTGAGGCTAATATGGTTGCTGACGGCAAGAATGTGGAGAAGATATCAAGACATTTAAGTAGTATAAATTAGTTACTACTCCGGATTGCATTAGCGAGATCCACGAGGTACAATTAAAAGTTATAAAGGATGAGAGCTAGACGAAAAATAAATGAATTCTCTAGTTACACCGAGAGTTGAAAGATAATACTTATGATGTGAAGATCAGATTTGTTCGCCTAAGGATTCCACGTCATGGATATCTTCGAGGCCAAATCCTAGATGAAGGTCATAAGTCTAGATGTCGGTTATAGTGAAGGCATATACTAATAGAAGTGAAACGCTTTAGTAGAAGTCAAATGAAGTTGAGTCCATGGTATGTGACAGTTGTGGATAGACATGATACTTTGCCAACACGGATAAGAACAACCACAAGTGTTATGAATGTGGAGCCTAAAGTCACACTGCAAGAGAATGCTAGAAACCAAGGACAAAAGGTGGAAAGACATGCAAGGAAAGTGTAGATATGGTTTAGATTTATTGGGTCTTGACACAAATGATTAGTGAGTAATTGATAATCATGTGATCATGTAAGGGAAGTCCTCTGGAACGGAAAGGATAGAATGGTATTATAAAAGAAGGTCAAGACATACCGGAAAGGAAATCGGTTAAGGTAATTGGTTACGATAGATCAGCCAGCCTGATATGCAACGGCAAACATCAATGGATTCATAGGACAACGTGAGGCTTGATTAGTCAAGAAAGAGGGAGATGTATCATCATGAACTTCATGATCAAGCCACCTTGGGCAGTTATAACTCATGAACCTTACATGTTGATGTAGAGCTGAGAATGAAAGAAAGTATAAGTGGTGCCTTAAGGAGTTTTGCGACAAGTTATGCAATGGACGCGCTCAATAATTGCAAGAAGTGTTCTCTCTCAAGGAACAGACAAAGGTATTTTAAGAAGTAACCCTTAAGGAGAAACTGGAAAGGTTTCCTTTTTGGAATTAATATGCTTTGAACGTATTGCAAAGCAGTATATTTGCTAAAGGTTGTAATTGGACGGAATGGTCATTCAGTGCACATTTAAAGGACAAGAAAGGAGACCATACTTGTGGAAGTAATATGCACTTGCAAGGTCTGGAAAAGGAAGCGTATCATAGATGACTTCATGGACAAGCTACCTAAGAAAGCTAAAACTAATTAACATCACTCGTGGATTGTAAGACAAATGATAAACCGGTAAGTCAAAAAGCTAAAGAAAGGATGTGAATACATGAAGTATTCCTCTTTACAAGGACTAAGCAGGTTTCAAGGAAGAAACACTTATCAGGTGGGTAGACTTGTAACATCCCGAAATTTCTAAGAATAATATTTAATATATTATTTATTTATGGTGGAAAAGTTTGTTTAAGTTAGTAGAGAATAAAATAATAAAGATGGAAGGATAAGTAGGCTAATTAGATGAAATTAAATATGAACCAAAAAGGAAAGATGAGCTTAAGGTCCATGGGCTTAAGGGAGTATAAATACCCCTTAAAACCCTAATCCTTTCCATTTTCATACATCTCCACGCCATAGCCTACACCATCAAAACACACACTTAACACAATTCCCGTTTTTGAGAAAACCACCCACAAAGACACAAAGATTCCCGAAGATCTAGCCGTCAGATCGGTCTCAAATTTTAACTGAGTTTTCATGGTATGTAAATGAATATTTCCACCGATTAGATCTTCGATCACAGGTCGGGAAGTTCGATTTGAATCAGCAAAACCATAGCAGCTCAAAAGTGAAGATCTCGGAAACTGTTCTGCTGTTCCGACGACTGTAGCGGCGGTTTCCAGCGAAGGTGAGCTAATGGGTTTGTAGATCGGGACGATACGGTTTCGTGAACGCTTGAATCACTCAAATCGGAGTTCGTTTGATATGGTTTTGAGCAGTTCGAGTGATTTCATACAAAAACTTCAAAGTTAGCCGAGCTCAGTTAAAGAAAAGAATAACGATTAACGGCGAACGCAATAGGATCCAGGTGAGCTTCTAGCCCCTTTTCTTGTTATGTTTTCGGGGCTATGTGCATACTCGATGTGATAGTTAATACACTTACCTTAAATGGTAAGTGTATGCCATGTATGATATATGTGATAGATACGAATGATTGTTTGTCAGTACGTGAACGATCATCAGATATTGCACGTACTTTCAGGTTTTAAATAAAGATATGAGTATTGTATATACAGTAAGGATGATGTATGAACGTTATGAAAGAAGGCTTGTCGGTATGTGAACAATCTTCGGATATTGCACGTATTGCCAAGGGAAGTGATTAGCTCATTACATGGATATTAAATAATAAATTATATATAGTGTTCCTTCTATGGATAATATATAAAGTTCCTTCTATGGATAGTATAATGTTCCTTCTGTGGATAGCATAGTGTTCCTTCTATGGATAGTGTAGTGTTCCTTCTATGGATAGTATAATGTTCCTTTTATGGATAATATATAGAGTGTTCCTTCTATGGAAAGTATATAGAGTGTTTCTTCTATGGAGAATATATATATATATAGTACGGGTAATAGTAATAGTAATAGTAATACTTCTTTTAATAGATATTACATGGCGTTCCTCTTATGGATATTTATACAAGGTTAAGTTAATAATACGTGTATTCGGATACGGGAAGAAATGTATGAGAATGAATGGTATGTTGCCTGATTAACTAGAACTCACGCAGTGTAGCTGACTTTAAGTATGCACGCAGGTGAGTATTATTGATGAGCTAGCACGAGAAGGGCACATGGCATGGATTGAAAGGCTGGCATCGGAAGATAGAAGAGAAATGGTGTTTTAATTATGATGTCGTATATTATGTTTTAAAGAAAAGATTGAATTTTTGTATTGAATGATTAAAGTTAACGTTTCCGCGAAAGTTTAAATAAACTCTGATTTGTAGAACTGTGTTTATGAGTAAATCCAACGTCAAAAGTGAGGCACCGGTAACGGGGCCTTACAAAATACTTAAAAATACTTAAATACTTAAACTATAAAGGGTATCCAACCCACCCTTAGTCTTCATAGACAACATTGTTCTATGCATTTAATAAGTTTAAAAAAAATACTTAAATGTTATAAACAGAAACTACTAAATTAAGGGCCGGATCTGGGCCTGTGTAAGTTGTGCAGCTACACAGGCCCGTAACTTTTTTAAATAATAACACACAGGTCCAAAAGACCAATAAACAAAGCTAAATAAAAACTTTAATGGACCAAGTACAAAATGCCGGAAGCAATTTTTCAATTGCATTGAAAATAGAGTTGAAAAGGGGGATGATTACTTCGACTTGTTCGTTACAGAAACCAAAACCAAAATTCAAAATTTACAAAATATAAAAAATTAAAAACCAAAACAGGGGAAGAACTTGTTTACCTTTTGGGAGTGGGATCGGTGAGCGGAACAGAACGATCAGATGGGAGAAGAAGGAGATTAGGGGGAGAGGTGCTCAGATTCGTCTGGGTTACGGGTCTCAGAGAAGGGTTTAATACCGTTGTTTATCTCACTATATCTTATATAAAAATCGCGCAATGAGAGTGCCAAATAAAAGTTGCAACCCCTGGTCTCTGATAACTGATTCTTAGGTGACTTATTAATTTCTAATTCATTCATTGGTTCTTGGATACATTTATTAATTAGATTATTCTAGATTTGCCTTTTTGTTTGATTGTGTAATTTTTGTTTTTTAAATTTTAAGTGTCTTTTAAATTCATTACTCTGTTGTCTAAAAGTGGAATTTTAATAGTGTTCTGTTTGTAGAACAGACATTATAATTAAAATAAAAACTGTAAAATTTTTTAAAATTTTGATTCTTTGTAACAATTGCAACTTTTTTTTTATTAAAAAACGCAAATTAAAAAACTAATAAGGTGAGAAATACGTTTATAACTTTTCAAAATGGGATTTTTACTAAAAAGGGGAGACAAAAAATTACTTAAAAAATATGTAACATTCCAAAATTTCGAATAATAATAATGAATATTGACTCGTTATGACGGAGAAGTTTACTTGAGTTAATAAATAAATAGTAAAATAGTAAAAAGGAAAGACAAGTAGGCTAATTAAATGGAATTAGTCATGGACCATAAAGGAAAGTTGGGCCTTAGGTCCATGGGCTTAAGGGAGTATAAATACCCTTTAAACGCTAAATCTTTTCATTTCCATCCATCTTATCCATTTTACACCTTAAAACACACAGTTAAGCCAAACACTCCCTCCTTAGCCGCCGGCCACCATCCGAATCCACAATCAAGCATCGCAACTTAGGATTCTTCAATCATACAAGTAAGATAACAAGTCCAAGATCGTATATCAAGCAAAACCGTAACCTAGAAACATCAAAGGGTATGTTCTCTATAATTAAAGGTTACATTTTTATGAACATTTATCCATGAAACTTGAACCTAAAATAGGGTCGGGTCTAGATGTTTCAAAAAAATACAACCTTGATGATTAAAATGGACGAAATGGACTCATAGGTGTAAACGATTCATAAAGGAAACCCTAGATCTAGCCTAGAACGTTTTAACTCTATAAAGGTTTAAGCTTTATGTCTAAAACAAGTTAGATCTTGAACCATGATGTTAATGGGTGTAAAACGGTTATGAATGATGTTAAAATGGGGGTTAAATGTTCATGATTTGAACCATAGAACAGTTACTGCGCAAGGCATAAACATAAAGGTAGAAAGATGAGCTGAACTGGGGGTTCTCGGCCAGATTTGAGGGTTCTCGGCCAACACGTGTTTTCGGCCAAAACGGGTTCTCGGTCAACGAGAGTTCTCGGTGACCTGGGTTCTCGGTCACCAAGAGGTTCTCGGTCAACATTGAGTTCTCGGTGGCAGGAGTTCTTGTCACACCCCCATCTTAGGCTTAGGAGTGTGAATCGACAGTTACTACCACATTTGTATATAAATCAGAGTTTCGGGTTATTAGTGGAAGTCTTTGTAAAACATGTGGATAAAAGTTATAAATATTTACATTACAAAAGATGAGACAAAAGTCTCATTATATGTTTACTTGTTTATAAGTTTACAAAACCACCATTTAATTATATTTAAGTTTAACAAAAATTATCCGAGCCATCGGATTCTTGAGCCCTTCGTCTTCACTAGCTCTATTCTTGACTACCAGCAAAATGTTATAAAAATACGTCAGCAATGTTTGTTGGTGAATATGCTGACGCAAAAATATTTTCTTTTACTTTGTTATCCCTCGAGGGTTACGCAAGCCTCGGCCCATCTTGGCTTAGGAATAACAAAGTTAAAACATCAATATAAACTCGAGTCTCTACACTAGGTCACCCCAGCAAAAACCGCAGCGTTTCGACGTACTTAGGTACAATAAATATACACAAGGTCATTCTCACTCGAACATACTTTGGTTCGGCCCATCGTGGCTGGAGGTCGTGACCAAGCGTGGTGCGATGTGCCCACCGCATTCCACATATGTAAGGATCCAGACAAACGTATACTACAGCGTGAGGGCTAGGGTCATACTCTTATTTACAATGTTTTTAGAGACACGTGGTCTCACGTAAAGTTTTACATATAACACATTTAATTCTTTGAAAACAAGTTTGTAAAAGTGGGGCGTATTCACCTTTGATCAGGATCGGTTTCCACCACCGTCCTTGCGTCTCTTTCTTGTTATCTCGCACCTATAGTACGAGTATAACTATTCGTTAGTCGGATATAAATCCTGCTTAAGACCTTTAGTCTTATTACCTCAATGAACCTTTAGTTAATTTCTTAATTACTTGAAAATATTTATTTTAAAAGTATTGTTTATAAACCTTTAGTTTATTATAAAAACCCTATGTTTCTTCTTCTTTAAGAAACGTATTCTTTTCTTTATTATTTAAGAATACTCATTAAACTTAAATAATATATATAACAAAGAAATATATATATATATATATATATATATATATATATATATATATATCATTATACACACACATATATATATATATATATATATGTATACACTTTTTATTTCTCTTTCTTTTCTTTGTTATTTCTTTTTATTCTCGAGGTATTGAATATGATTTCAACTTAGGGCTTAAGCCTTTAATATAATATTATATTAAATTCTTTTGACATTACGCCTAACCTCGTTGGCGTTTTGGAACCCTAAGGATTTGAGCAGCACTTCCACGCCACTTGATAAACACTTCTTTACGTCAACGAACCTCTTGTCGGCACGCTTTTCGAGGTACCAACACTTCACGGCATGCACTCCCAAAATGATCGTCGAGACGTCGGTACGGGAACACCTTCTTGATATACACGTCGTCGGAAAATGGCACGATTATCGAGGTATGGCACGGAAAACGAGGATTCGGGCACGTTTATCGAGATGGGTCGAAGGCACGGTTTTCGAGGTGTAGTGAGATGTTAGAGAGAGAAAGGAGTATGTGAATTTGGTGTGCCTTGAATGAGATCCCGGACTTGCTATTTATAGGCAAAATCTGGGATCCCATCGGGTACGCGCCCGCCACCTGGGCACCCGTCGCGTACTGCGACGTAGCCTTGGTGACGCACAAAGTAGGTCTGCCACGTGTCGCCACGTGGCAGACGGTGTGCCACGTGTTAACACGTGGCGGAAGATGTTCCACGTGTTGCCACATGTCGGGACACGTGGTCACCGGTGTGCCACGTGGCGACACGTGGTGAAAAGGTGTCAGACGTGTCAGGCCACGTCATCGCGGTACGCGATGACGTAGGCTCAACAGCGATCACGTATCGTTTTTGACCACTTCTAGAAACTTTGACCAAGCCCCATCGCGGTACGCGATAGACTTGTCTTTTGTCCTGTCGTGTAGCGCGATAGGACAAGAAAACAAAATTTTCATTTTAGTCCCTGGAGTTTGGATTTTGGCAGATTCGGTCCTTTAACTTTGAAAAGTTGACATTCTTGGCCCGAAATTCCCGTGATGTTATATCCTCCCCACCTTGAAATAAATCTCGTCCTCGATATTGCTTTCACGAGAATAAGTGGGGGTATTTCTTTCTCATTTCGGACTCGAGTTCCCAAGTATACTCAGGTCCTCGTCGGGAATCCCATTTTACTTCCACGATTTTCAAGGTTCGTCTTTTGAGTTTCTTTAATTTTGAATCTTCGATTTGGATTGGAAATTCTACGAATTTAAGTTCTCGTTAATTTCAACATCTTTTAACGGCATTGCTAAAGATTCGTCAGCTAGACATTTTCGCAGATTTGAGATATGGAATATGTCGTGTATCCCTTGCATTTCCTCGGGTAGTCGCAAACGATATGCGACGGTACCAATTCGTTCAAGTACCTCGAATGGTCCTACGAATCGAGGAATTAACTTTCCTTTCTTGCCGAAGCGAACTACGCCTTTCCATGGCGAAACTTTCAAAAGAACTTTATCACCGACATTGAAATCTAACGGCTTACGACCGACATCGGCGTAACTCTTTTGGCGATCACGTGCCGTTTTAAGTCGTCCAAGGATTTGAATAACTTTGTCGATAGTTTCTTGGACTATCTCGGGTCCAGACAATTGTTTATCTCCGTTTCAGACCAGCATACGGGCGTTCTACATTTTTGACCATATAACGCCTCGAATGATGCAGCTTGAATACTTGCATGACAACTATTGTTATACGAAAATTCCATTAGGGGTAAGTGGTCATCCCAGCTTCCACCTAAGTCTATCACACAAGCTCGGAGCATATCTTCCAATGTTTGAATCGTCCTTTTGCTTTGCCCATTAGTTTGCGGATGATAGGCGGTGCTAAGGTTTAACTTTGTACCAAGCGCTTGTTGGAAGCTATTCCAGAAATGAGACGTGAAACGGCTGTCTCGATCAGAAATTATGGACAGTGGTACTCCATGTAATGCGACAATGTTGTTTATATAAATACGCGCTAATATATCCATTGAGTACGACTCATTGATAGGTATGAAATGTGCGGACTTTGTTAAACGGTCCAAAATTACCCATATAGCATTATGTTGTTGAGTCGTTTTAGGGAGTTTGGTAATGAAATCCATAGTAATTAACTCCCACTTCCATACGGGAAGTTCGGGTTGCTGGAGCAGTCCCGAAGGCTTTTGGTGTTCAGCCTTGACTTTCAAACAAGTAAGACATTTCGCAACATGCGAAGCGACATCCCTTTTCATTCCATTCCACCAATAGTTCGCTTTAAGATTATGGTGCATTTTTTCGCTCCCGGGATGCATCATGTACTTCGACTTATGAGCCTCGTTCAAGATTTTCTCACGCAAGTCCCCAACGATTGGTACCCAAATTCTATTTCCGAGTCTAAGGATACCATCGTCACCTTTGACCAACGAGTCAATGGTGCCATTACCTTTCTCGTCGGATATTTGGTTTTCATTTATCGCTTGAGTTTGCGCGGATTTGATTTGTTCGAAGAGATCGACTTGAAGTTCTAGCCTTAACGCTCGGACTCTATTGGGATTTTCATGTTCCTTGCGACTTAAGGCATCGGCCACGATGTTGGCTTTGCCTTCATGGTAGACGATCTCACAATCGTAGTCATTGAGTGTCTCCATCCATCGCCGTTGGCGCATATTAAGCTCTCTCTGATCGAATATGTGTTTCAAGTTCTTGTGATCGGTGTACACGATAAATCTTACTCTATAGAGATAGTGCCTCCATATCTTAAGTGCAAAGATTATGGCGCCTAACTCTAGATCGTGAGTTGTGTAGTTCTTTTCGTGCACTTTAAGTTGACGAGAGGCGTAAGTGATTAATTTCTTTCGTTGCATCAATACACATCCCAGGCCGGAATGAGACGCATCGCAAAAGACAACGAAGTCTTCAGTACCTTCTGGCAAGGCCAGTATAGGGCTTGGGTAAGCTTTTGTTTAAGTATACCGAACGCCTCTTGTTGCTTTGGTCCCCATTCATATTTGATGTTTTTACAAGTTAAAGAGGTTAGGGGAACAACGATTCGGGAAAAGTTTTCGATGAATATTCGATAATAGCCGGCCAGTCCCAAGAAGCTTCGAATCTCGGTTGGCGACTTTGGAATTTCCCACTTAGAGATAGCTTCAATCTTAGCGGGGTCCACTTGAATTCCGTTAACGTTGATGATGTGACCAAGAAATTGCACTTAGTGCAACCAGAACTCGCATTTCGAGAACTTGGCGTACAATTTCTCTGTTATAAGAATTTCAAGTAAGGTTCCAAGATGATTTTCATGATCGGCCTTAGACTTAGAATAAATTAATATGTCGTCGATGAATACGATCACAAATTTATCCAAGTAAGGCTTGCAGATACGATTCATCATATCCTTGAACGCAACCGGCGCAGTTGGTAAGTCCAAATGGCATAACGGTGAACTCATAATGGCCGTACCTTGTTCGGAAAGCGGTTTTCGGAATGTCTTCGGATGGGACCTTGAGTTGGTGATAGCCAGAACAAAGATCGATTTTGGAAAAAAAGCTAGCACCTTGAAGTTGGTCAAAAAGATCGTCGATTCGAGGAAGTGGATATCTTCTTGATTGTAACTTTGTTGAGAGCACGGTAGTCGATGCACATACGCATGGATCCATCCTTCTTCTTGACGAATAGTATCGGCGCTCCCCATGGTGATGAACTTGGTCGTATGAAACCATTCTCGAGAAGTTCGTCCTATTGTTTCTTCAGTTCCTTCATCTCGGTTGGTGCTAGGTGATACGGAGCCTTGGCGATCGGAGCAGTTCCAGGAATAAGATCGATCCTAAATTATACTTCATGATCGGGAGGGATACCAGGAAGTTCATCGGGAATGACATTGGCGTAGTCGGAAACAACAGGAACGTTTTTGTTTTCTTTGGGTTTTGATTCTTCGGTGACGTAGGCCATGAATGCTAAGCATCCTTGATTTAAACATTTGTTAGCCCTTATCATAGAGAATAGGCTAACTTGGCCAGCATCTTTATCCCCTTAAATTCGTATGGTACGTTTATCAGGGGCTTGAAGTTCAACAGTTTTGCTATTACAAAGGATACGAGCATGGTTGTCGGATAACCAATCCATACATAATACAACATCAAAACCAGCAAGAGTCATTGGGAGCAATTGAATAGGCAAAACGTAACCGCCTAATAAGATTTTTCCGTTTTCTAGAGCTTCGGAGATTTTAATAATTTCGCCATTAGCGGTCTCAACGCTTGAGTTTTATTAAGTTAGATTAAAGGTTCGTTTAATAGACTACAAAATTTATAATCTATAAAACTTAAATTGGCTCCTGAATCAAACAAAACTCTAGCATAGGCGTTGTTAACAAGGAAGGTACCAGTAATGGTTTCCGGTGTGTCGGCCGCTTTCTTTGTATCCAGGACGAAAACTCTTGCATTTCCCTTCTTGGGCTCATTCTTTTGACCGCTACCACCCGCACCACCAGTCGCGGGCTTATTCTTGGGGCATTCGAAACTGAGATGTCCCATCTCCTTGCAATTGTAGCAAGTCATCTTCTTCTTCCAACAATCGGCCATGGCGTGGCCGGGTTTGTGACATGATTCACAAAGTCGTGGAGTTAGGTGGCATCGACCCCTATGGTATTTCTTGCAAATTTTGCATTGGGATGCCGGGGTTGAAGCCAGACCTTCATTGGTCAACTCCTTTGCCCTTGAAACGGGTGTCTCATCCTTTTCTCGAGTCGTGTGTTGCTACGACCTTCTTGTCTTCTTCCTTATTGCGGATCATTCCGCCCATCAAGTACCCAGCCAACTCCATCGCGGAGTCAGCGGTTTGTGGCAAGTGCGACCTCACCATATCACGAATCTCTCGTGGTAGTCCCCAAATGTAACTTTGCTAGACTCAGGGGTAACTAGTTGGGGAACCAAGCGACATTATTCATGGAATTTCGTATTATACTCACGAAGGTTTGTTCCAACCACCTTGTGAGACAAGAACTTGGCTTGAATCTGGTCCGTTTCATGCATCGGACAGAATTTCGACATCAGCAACTCCTTAAACTCGCTCCATGACATGTTGTACATAACCTCCCTTCCTCTACTCAAGATTAACGTGTTCCACCATTCTAAAGCCTCGCCTTTAAACATTAGAGCAGAGTATTGAATATTTTCTTCTTCGGTACACTTGCTCGTAATCACAATAGTCTCCATCTCTTCAAGCCACCTTACGGTCGTGATGGCTCCCTTATCACCGTGGAATTCCTTCGGCCCATAGTACTTAAAATCCTTGAACGAACATCCACCAGTTTTTAGTCTCTTGAATTCTTGTCGAACCCGACCATCAGCGTTTGATTCATGTACACTTTCCTCCCTACGTGAGGGTCTAGAATGGGGTTTAGAAACAGATTTTCAGGAAGGATGAACAGATTGAGAGTGTTTAGTTTGTCTATGTTGATACCTAGCCATGGATTCTTCCCTAACGGCATCTTTAATCATCTTTTGAATTCGATCCATAAATTTTTCGGGAATTGGATCTTCTTGTTCTTTTTCGGGTCCCTTTCCTTTTTCTTTTTGTTTTTCGGCTTCCTTTCGGGAAGCCTCAAAGTTATTACTTTGTTGAGACATTTTATCTTTTCTTTTCGATTTATATCTAAAATTTAACGAATGTTCCTTATTAAACACACATTTTATTTATTTCAACACTTGTATATACCATACAAGGTATATACAATGATTATTACAACACATATTTATATATATTCATTCATATTTGATGTATATATATTCCTATCCATACATCACATAATACACATAACATTACATTATTCAAAACATCACATAAACTTCAACTTCTCGAAAACACGCCACTACCACCATCATCTCAGTCCTTCAATAACTTCTTAACAACCCTCGTCAGTTTGTTGCATTTGTGAAGAAGCTTCTCTCCCATCATTTACTTTTTCTTCCCTTCCTCAACCACCTTCTACCTCCAATCATCAGTCTCGTGTAAAGCGCGATCCAGGTGTTCTTCATATGACTGCGAGATAACGTCGGGGTATCCATATTGTGGAGGTGGGTCGCGGTAACCCAATTTCACCATCTCGTAATGATTCCTCAGTTCAGGATACGGGACCTCAGTCATATCAGATGCAAGGTAGAAGAAATTCTTAGCAGCTTTGTTTTGCTCACGAATCTCATCGGCTTGTTCTTCTTCAGTTGGAATTACACCTTGGAACGGTGGGAAGCTTGACGAAGCTTGGTTCTTGATCTTCTCAAGATACTGAACATACGGATTGACGAAACCGTAGCTTGGGTTGTGGGAAGTGAGTGATCCATCAATGGATGTTGATATCTCGTTAGGATTGTCAGGATGCTCTTCTTCCGGTTTGGACTCTTCTACAGGATCCTCCTCTTCCTCGGGGTCCTCTTCTTCTTCCTCCATAGGCTCTTCCTCCTCTTCCATATATTGGGTGGTCTCGCTGATCATTGCGGGCATTTTTAAACTCTCATAAGGCATCGTCACCCTCATTCTTGGTTTTCGGGATGATCATTCGCCATTGTTGGGTCGTGAGTGGACTTCGTTCATGGTGGAGCTTCCAGTAAGCCACCTTCGTGGGTCAGAGTGGCACTGCATCCAATCGAAGGATGGGGATCTTGGTTCTTCCTTTATTGGTCGGTTTGAAAGGAAGGCATAGGATGGGTGTGCATTTGGGAAATATCCGGTGGGAAAATATTGTGGGATCTCTAATGGTTGGTAATTAGGGATCTCCGATGGGTGGTACTTCGGTATTTCAGATGGATAATATATGGGAATTGTGGGTGGATGATAGCTCAAATATCTTGATGGTTCGATTTGTTTGGGTGGGCTATCAGGTAGTTTAATTGGGCATTGCTCAGTCCCGGGGAAGTATATTGGTTTGGGACATTCAATGTATTGGTCTTGTTTAAAGAAGGCCTCAAAGTAATCTTCACTCATGACGTCCTTTGGGAATTTGTAGTATTTTCTTGCTCTTCTTTCTTCACGATCATAATACTCCATTAATTTCTCATAAGACATCTTTGATGGGTGGTTTAGAATGTAGAGACAGAAAGAAATGGTTACCAACCAAATCTTATCCATATTCAAATAAACAAGTAAAAATATTTTCCTATGCTTAGATCGAAGCTTGGGTATTGTTTTATGATACCCAATTAGCTAAGATCGATGGCTCTGATACCAAACTGTCACACCCCCATCTTAGGCCTAGGAGTGCGACTCGACAGTTGGTACCACATTTGTATATAAATCAGAGTTACGGGTTATTAGCGGAAGTCTTTGTAAAACATGTGGATATAAGTTATAAATATTTATATTACAAAAGATGAGACAAAAGTCTCATTTTAAGTTTACTTGTTTATTAGTTTACAAAACCACCATTTAATTATATTTAAGTTTAACAAAAATTATCCGAGCCATCGGATTCTTGAGCCCTTCGTCTTCACAAGCTCTATTCTTGACTACCTGCAAAATGTTATAAAAATACGTAAACAATGTTTGCTGGTGAATATGCTGACGCAAAAATATTTTCTTTTACTTTGTTACCCCTCGAGGGTTACGCAAGCCTCGGCCCATCTTGGCTTAGGAATAACAAAGTTAAAACATCATTATAAACTCGAGTCTCTACACTAGGTAACCCCAGCAAAACACCGCAGCGTTTCGACGTACTTAGGTACCATAAATATACACAAGGTCATTCTCACTCGAACATACTTTGGTTCGGCCCATCGTGGCTGGAGGTCGTGACCAGGCATGGTGCGATGTGCCCACCGCATTCCACATATGTAAGGATCTAGACAAACGTATACTACAGCCTGAGGGCTAGGCTCATACTCTTATTTACATTGTTTTTAGAGACACGTGGTCTCACGTAAAGTTTTACACATAACACATTTAATTCTTTGAAAACAAGTTTGTAAAAGTGGGGCGTATTCACCTTTGATCGGGATCGGTTTCCAACACCCTCCTTGCGTCTCTTTCTTGTTATCTCGCACCTATAGTATGAGTATAACTATTCGTTAGTCGGATATAAAATCCGGCTTAAGACCTTTAGTCTTATTACCTCGATGAACCTTTAGTTCATTTCTTAATTACTTGAAAACCTTTAGTTTAAAAGTATTGTTTATAAACCTTTAGTTTATTATAAAAACCCTATGTTTCTTCTTCTTTAAGAAACGTATTCTTTTCTTTATTATTTAAGAATACTCATTAAACTTAAATAATATATATAACAAAGAAATAGATATATATATATCATTATACACATATATATATGTATACACTTTTTATTTCTCTTTCTTTTCTTTGTTATTTCTTTTTATTCTCGAGGTATTGAATATGATTTCGACTTAGGGCTTAAGCCTTTAATATAATATTATATTAAATTCTTTTGACATTACGCCTAACCTCGTTGGCGTTTTGGAACCCTAAGGATTTGAGCTGCACTTCCACGCCACTTGATCAACACTTCTTTACGTCAACGAACCTCTTGCCGGCACGCTTTTCGAGGTACCAACACTTCACGGCATGCACTCCCAAAATGATCGTCCGGACGTCGGTATGGGATCACCTTCTAGATATACACGTATTGCCAAGGGAAGTGATTAGCTCCTTACATGGATATTAAATAATAACTTATATATAGTGTTCATTCTATGGATAATATATAAAGTTCCTTCTATGGATAGTATAATGTTCCTTCTGTGGATAGCATAGTGTTCCTTCTATGGATAGTGTAGTGTTCCTTCTATGGATAGTATAATATTCCTTTTATGGATAATATATAGAGTTCCTTCTATGAATAGTATAATGTTCCTTTTATGGATAATATATAGAGTGTTCCTTCTATGGAAAGTATATAGAGTGTTTCTTCTATGGAGAATATATATATATATATATATATATATATAGTACGGGTAATAGTAATAGTAATAGTAATACTTCTTTTAATAGATATTACATGGCGTTCCTCTTATGGATATTTATACAAGGTTAAGTTAATAATACGTGTATTCGGATACGGGAAGAAATGTATGAGAATGAATGGTATGTTGCCTGATTAACTAGAACTCACCCAATGTAGCTGACTTTTAGTATGCACGCAGGTGATTATTATTGATGAGCTAGCACGAGGAGGGCACATGGCATGGATTGAAAGGCTGGCATCGGAAGATAGAAGAGAAATGGTGTTTAAATTATGATGTCGTATGTTAAGTTTTAAAGAAAAGATTGAATTTTTGTATTGAATGATTAAAGTTAACGTTTCCGCGAAAGTTTAAATAAACTCTGATTTGTAGAACTGTGTTTATGAGTAAATCCAACGTCAAAAGTGAGGCACCGGTAACGGGGCCTTACAAAATACTTAAAAATACTTAAATACTTAAACTAAAAAGGGTATCCAACCCACCCTTAATCTTCATAGACAACATTGTTCTATGCATTTAATAAGTTTAAAAAAAATACTTAAATGTTATAAACAGAAACTACTAAATTAAGGGCCGGATCTGGGCCTGTGTAAGTTGTCCAGCTGCACAGGCCCGTAACTTTTTTAAATAATAACACACAGGTCCAAAAGACCAATAAACAAAGCTAAATAAAAACTTTAATGGACCAAGTACAAAATGCCGGAAGCAATTTTCCAATTGCATTGAAAATAGAGTTGAAAAGGGGGATGATTACTTCGACTTGTTCGTTACAGAAACCAAAACCAAAATTCAAAATTTACAAAATATAAAAAATTGAAAACCAAAACAGGGGAAGAACTTGTTTACCTTTGGGGAGTGGGATCGGTGAGCGGAACAGAACGATCAGATGGGAGAAGAAGGAGATTAGGGGGAGAGGTGCTCAGATTCGTCTGGGTTACGGGTCTCAGAGAAGGGTTTAATACCGTTGTTTATCTCACTATATCTTATATAAAAATCGCGCAATGAGAGTGCCAAATAAAAGTTGCAACCCCTGGTCTCTGATAACTGATTCTTAGGTGACTTATTAATTTCTAATTCATTCATTGGTTCTTGGATACATTTATTAATTAGATTATTCTAGATTTGCCTTTTTGTTTGATTGTGTAATTTTTGTTTTTTAAATTTTAAGTGTCTTTTAAATTCATTACTCTGTTGTCTAAAAGTGGAATTTTAATAGTGTTCTGTTTGTAGAACAGACATTATAATTAAAATAAAAACTGTAAAATTTTTTAAAATTTTGATTCTTTGTAACAATTGCAACTTTTTTTTTATTAAAAAACGCAAATTAAAAAACTAATAAGGTGAGAAATACGTTTATAACTTTTCAAAATGGGATTTTTACTAATAAGGGGAGACAAAAAATTACTTAAAAAATATGTAACATTCCAAAATTTCGAATAATAATAATGAATATTGACTCGTTATGACGGAGAAGTTTACTTGAGTTAATAAATAAATAGTAAAATAGTAAAAAGGAAAGACAAGTAGGCTAATTAAATGGAATTAGTCATGGACCATAAAGGAAAGTTGGGCCTTAGGTCCATGGGCTTAAGGGAGTATAAATACCCCTTAAACGCTAAATCTTTTCATTTCCATCCATCTTATCCATTTTACACCTTAAAACACACAGTTAAGCCAAACACTCCCTCCTTAGCCGCCGGCCACCATCCGAATCCACAATCAAGCATCGCAACTTAGGATTCTTCAATCATACAAGTAAGATAACAAGTCCAAGATCGTATATCAAGCAAAACCGTAACCTAGAAACATCAAAGGGTATGTTCTCTATAATTAAAGGTTACATTTTTATGAACGTTTATCCATGAAACTTGAACCTAGAATAGGGTCGGGTCTAGATGTTTCAAAAAAATACAACCTTGATGATTAAAATGGACGAAATGGACTCATAGGTGTAAACGATTCATAAAGGAAACCCTAGATCTAGCCTAGAACGTTTTGGGTGGTCTTCTACAGGATCCTCCTCTTCCTCGGGGTCCTCTTCTTCTTCCTCCATAGGCTCTTCCTCCTCTTCCATATATTGGGTGGTCTCGCTGATCATTGCGGGCATTTTTAAACTCTCATAAGGCATCGTCACCCTCATTCTTGGTTTTCGGGATGATCCTTCGCCATTGTTGGGTCGTGAGTGGACTTCGTTCATGGTGGAGCTTCCAGTAAGCCACCTTCGTGGGTCAGAGTGGCACTGCATCCAATCGGAGGATGGGGATCTTGGTTCTTCCTTTATTGGTCGGTTTGAAAGGAAGGCATAGGATGGGTGTGCATTTGGGAAATATCCGGTGGGAAAATATTGTGGGATCTCCAATGGTTGGTAAGTAGGGATCTTCGATGGGTGGTACGTCGGTATTTCAGATGGATGATATATGGGAATTGTGGGTGGATGATAGCTCGAATGTCTTGATGGTTCGATTTGTTTGGGTGGGCTATCAGGTAGTTTAATTGGGCATTGCTCAGTCCCGGGGAAGTATATTGGTTTGGGACGTTCAATGTATTGGTCTTGTTTAAAGAAGGCCTCAAAGTAATCTTCACTCATGACGTCCTTTGGGAATTTGTAGTATTTTCTTGCTCTTCTTTCTTCACGATCATAATACTCCATTAATTTCTCATAAGACATCTTTGATGGGTGGTTTAGAATGTAGAGACAGAAAGAAAGGGTTACCAACCAAATCTTATCCATATTCAAATAAACAAGTAAAAATATTTTCCTATGCTTAGATCGAAGCTTGGGTATTGTTTTATGATACCCAATTAGCTAAGATCGATGGCTCTGATACCAAACTGTCACACCCCCATCTTAGGCCTAGGAGTGCGACTCGACAGTTGGTACCACATTTGTATATAAATCAAAGTTACGGGTTATTAGCGGAAGTCTTTGTAAAACATGTGGATATAAGTTATAAATATTTATATTACAAAAGATGAGACAAAAGTCTCATTTTAAGTTTACTTGTTTATTAGTTTACAAAACCACCATTTAATTATATTTAAGTTTAACAAAAATTATCCGAGCCATCGGATTCTTGAGCTCTTCGTCTTCACAAGCTCTATTCTTGACTACCTGCAAAATGTTATAAAAGTACGTAAACAATGTTTGCTAGTGAATATGCTGACGCAAAAATATTTTCTTTTACTTTGTTACCCCTCGAGGGTTACGCAAGCCTCGGCCCATCTTGGCTTAGGAATAACAAAGTTAAAACATCATTATAAACTCGAGTCTCTACACTAGGTAACCCCTGCAAAACACCGCAGCGTTTCGACGTACTTAGGTACCATAAATATACACTAGGTCATTCTCACTCGAACATACTTTGGTTCGGCCCATCGTGGCTGGAGGTCGTGACCAGGCATGGTGCGATGTGCCCACCGCATTCCACATATGTAAGGATCTAGACAAACGTATACTACAGCCTGAGGGCTAGGCTCATACTCTTATTTACATTGTTTTTAGAGACACGTGGTCTCACGTAAAGTTTTACACATAACACATTTAATTCTTTGAAAACAAGTTTGTAAAAGTGGGGCGTATTCACCTTTGATCGGGATCGGTTTCCAACACCCTCCTTGCGTCTCTTTCTTGTTATCTCGCACCTATAGTATGAGTATAACTATTCGTTAGTCAGATATAAAATCCGGCTTAAGACCTTTAGTCTTATTACCTCGATGAACCTTTAGTTCATTTCTTAATTACTTGAAAACCTTTAGTTTAAAAGTATTGTTTATAAACCTTTAGTTTATTATAAAAACCCTATGTTTCTTCTTCTTTAAGAAACGTATTCTTTTCTTTATTATTTAAGAATACTCATTAAACTTAAATAATATATATAACAAAGAAATAGATATATATATATATATCATTATACACATATATATATGTATACACTTTTTATTTCTCTTTCTTTTCTTTGTTATTTCTTTTTATTCTCGAGGTATTGAATATGATTTCGACTTAGGGCTTAAGCCTTTAATATATTATTATATTAAATTCTTTTGACATTACGCCTAACCTCGTTGGCGTTTTGGAACCCTAAGGATTTGAGCAGCACTTCCACGCCACTTGATCAACACTTCTTTACGTCAACGAACCTCTTGTCGGCACGCTTTTCGAGGTACCAACACTTCACGGCATGCACTCCCAAAATGATCGTCAGGACGTCGGTATGGGATCACCTTCTAGATATACACGTATTGCCAAGGGAAGTGATTAGCTCCTTACACGGATATTAAATAATAACTTATATATAGTGTTCCTTCTATGGATAATATATAAAGTTCCTTCTATGGATAGTATAATGTTCCTTCTGTGGATAGCATAGTGTTCCTTCTATGGATAGTGTAGTGTTCCTTCTATGGTTAGTATAATGTTCTTTTTATGGATAATATATAGAGTTCCTTCTATGGATAGTATAATGTTCCTTTTATGGATAATATATAGAGTGTTCCTTCTATGGAAAGTATATAGAGTGTTTCTTCTATGGAGAACATATATATATATATATATATATATATATATATAGTACGGGTAATAGTAATAGTAATAGTAATACTTCTTTTAATAGATATTACATGGCGTTCCTCTTATGGATATTTATACAAGGTTAAGTTAATAATACGTGTATTCGGATACGGGAAGAAATGTATGAGAATGAATGGTATGTTGCCTGATTAACTAGAACTCACCCAATGTAGCTGACTTTTAGTATGCACGCAGGTGATTATTATTGATGAGCTAGCACGAGGAGGGCACATGGCATGGATTGAAAGGCTGGCATCGGAAGATAGAAGAGAAATGGTGTTTAAATTATGATGTCGTATGTTAAGTTTTAAAGAAAAGATTGAATTTTTGTATTGAATGATTAAAGTTAACGTTTCCGCGAAAGTTTAAATAAACTCTGATTTGTAGAACTGTGTTTATGAGTAAATCCAACGTCAAAAGTGAGGCACCGGTAACGGGGCCTTACAAAATACTTAAAAATACTTAAATACTTAAACTAAAAAGGGTATCCAACCCACCCTTAATCTTCATAGACAACATTGTTCTATGCATTTAATAAGTTTAAAAAAAATACTTAAATGTTATAAACAGAAACTACTAAATTAAGGGCCGGATCTGGGCCTGTGTAAGTTGTCCAGCTGCACAGGCCCGTAACTTTTTTAAATAATAACACACAGGTCCAAAAGACCAATAAACAAAGCTAAATAAAAACTTTAATGGACCAAGTACAAAATGCCGGAAGCAATTTTCCAATTGCATTGAAAATAGAGTTGAAAAGGGGGATGATTACTTCGACTTGTTCGTTACAGAAACCAAAACCAAAATTCAAAATTTACAAAATATAAAAAATTGAAAACCAAAACAGGGGAAGAACTTGTTTACCTTTGGGGAGTGGGATCGGTGAGCGGAACAGAACGATCAGATGGGAGAAGAAGGAGATTAGGGGGAGAGGTGCTCAGATTCGTCTGGGTTACGGGTCTCAGAGAAGGGTTTAATACCGTTGTTTATCTCACTATATCTTATATAAAAATCGCGCAATGAGAGTGCCAAATAAAAGTTGCAACCCCTGGTCTCTGATAACTGATTCTTAGGTGACTTATTAATTTCTAATTCATTCATTGGTTCTTGGATACATTTATTAATTAGATTATTCTAGATTTGCCTTTTTGTTTGATTGTGTAATTTTTGTTTTTTAAATTTTAAGTGTCTTTTAAATTCATTACTCTGTTGTCTAAAAGTGGAATTTTAATAGTGTTCTGTTTGTAGAACAAACATTATAATTAAAATAAAAACTGTAAAATTTTTTAAAATTTTGATTCTTTGTAAAATTTTTTAAAATTTTTTAAAATTTTAAAAGTTTGTAGAACAAAGTGGGGCGTATTCACCTTTGATCGGGATCGGTTTCCAACACCCTCCTTGCGTCTCTTTCTTGTTATCTCGCACCTATAGTATGAGTATAACTATTCGTTAGTCGGATATAAAATCCGGCTTAAGACCTTTAGTCTTATTACCTCGATGAACCTTTTGTTCATTTCTTAATTACTTGAAAACCTTTAGTTTAAAAGTATTGTTTATAAACCTTTAGTTTATTATAAAAACCCTATGTTTCTTCTTCTTTAAGAAACGTATTATTTTCTTTATTATTTAAGAATACTCATTAAACTTAAATAATATATATAACAAAGAAATAGATATATATATATATATATCATTATACACATATATATATATGTATACACTTTTTATTTCTCTTTCTTTTCTTTGTTATTTCTTTTTATTCTCGAGGTATTGAATATGATTTCGACTTAGGGCTTAAGCCTTTAATATAATATTATATTAAATTCTTTTGACATTACGCCTAACCTCGTTGGCGTTTTGGAACCCTAAGGATTTGAGCAGCACTTCCACGCCACTTGATCAACACTTCTTTACGTCAACGAACCTCTTGTCGGCACGCTTTTCGAGGTACCAACACTTCACGGCATGCACTCCCAAAATGATCGTCAGGACGTCGGTATTGGATCACCTTCTAGATATACGCGTCGTCGGAAAATGGCATGATTATCGAGGTATGGCACGGAAAACGAGGATCCGGGCACGTTTATCGAGATGGGTCGAAGGCACGGTCTTCGATGTGTAGTGGGATGTTAGAGAGAGAAAGGAGTATGTGAATTTGGTGTGCCTTGAATGAGATCCCGGACTTGCTATTTATAGGCAAAATATGGGATCCCATCGCGGTACGCGCCCGCCACCTGGGCACCCGTTGCGTACCGCGACTTAGCCTTGGTGACGCACACATTAGGTCTGCCACGTGTCGCCACGTGGCAGACTGTGTGCCACGTGTTAACACGTGGCGGAAGATGTGCCACGTGTTGCCACGTGTCGGGACACGTGGCGACCGGTGTGCCACGTGTGGACACGTCGTGAAAAGGTGTCAGACGTGTCAGGCCACGTCATCGTGGTACGCGATGACGTGGCTCAACAGCGATCGCGTATCGCTGTTGACCACTTCTAGAAACTTTGACCAAGCCCCATCGCGGTACGTGATAGACTTGTCTTTGTCCCGTCGCGTAGCGCGATAGGACAAGAAAAATGTTTTTTCATTTTAGTCCCTGGAGTTTGGATTTTGGCAGATTCGATCCCTTAACTTTGAAAAGTTGACATTCTTGGCCCGAAATTCCTGTGATGTTACATCGGTCACGAGTTCTCTGCCAAAGAATTCTCGGCCAGTCCTCTGTTGGGTATTGGGTTGAACCCACTTGGGCCTAGATAGCGAACAGTTGGGCCCAGTTACCATAATGGACAGTTGGGATGAGCCCATATATAATATAAAGCAAACTGGCCCATTAACTTAGGCTTAGCTAATAAGCCCAACTTAGAAAATAATTTAAAATGTTAGTGGAAAATGTGTTAAGACAGTTAATGAACCCCGCTAGGGGCTGCCACTTGGACCCAGCCAGGGGCTCTGCCCCTTGGACCCCGCTAGGGGCTGCCGCCCCTAGAACCCCGCTGCTAGGGGCGCTGCCCCCGGACCCCCGTTCATTGTGGGTTATGTAAAGATAGAAATACGTTATGAGTAGCAATAGTTAATTGATACATGTAAATATTATACAGTTAGCCGTGCACAGCTCAAGAAGGGAATAACTATTAACGGTGAACGTAACCGCATTCAGGTGAGTTTCTAGCCACACTTCCTTGTTATGTTTTCGGGGCTCTGTGCATACTCAATGTGATAGTTAATACACTTACCTTAAGTGGTAAGTGTATGCCTTGTATGATTTCTGTGTGTTGATTGCGTGACGGTGCGTGAACGATCTTCGGATATTGCATGTACCGTCAGGTGGTAGTTAAAGATATGATTGTTATGTATGATGCAAGATAAGATGTATGTATGAATATATATATGATGTACGCATAATGTAGGTATGATATGTTGATGGTACGTGAAAGCTCTTCAAAGATTGCACGTATTGTCAAGGAAAGTATGTAAGAACAGGTATGGTACAGTTGCATGAAACCAAGGGACCAGACCCTTTATAATATCTGTGATGTTGGGGACTAGACCCTTTATAATATCTGTGTTGTTGGGGACTAGACTCTTTATAATATCTGTGATGTTGGGGACCAGACCCTTTATAATATCTGTGATGTTGGGGACCAGACCCTTTATAATATCTGTGATGTTAGGGACCAAACCCTTATAATATCTGTGAGGTTATAGGGCGGAAGGCTCTTTAAATATGATGGATAGTTATGTATGAAGAATAAATATGATTAATATACACCCCTTCGGGCACGTGTGCAAGTATGAGAACAGATTGTATGTTGTATGATTAACTAGAACTCACTCAGCGTAGCTGACTTTTAGTATGCACGCAGGTGAGTAGATTGAGGCAGGTTGCATAAGAGGAAGCACATGACATGAACTTGAAGAAGTTTGCATCTCAAGAAATGTTATGTTATTTTGAAGACAATGTTTTATGTTTAATTAACCTAAATGCCTGTTAAGACAAGAAAGGATGGTTATCTAATATAATGGTTTGAATGTTTTAATATTCCGCGAATGTTTTTAATTAAATCTGATGTTTAGAACTGCGTTTATGAGTAAATCCAACGTCCAAAGGTGAGGCACCGGTAACGGGGCCTTACAAAATATCAAAATTTACAAAATATAAAAAATAAAAACCAAAACAGGGAAGAACTTGTTTACCTTTGGTGAGTGGGAACGGTGTGCGGAACAGAACGATCAGATGGGAGGAGATGGAGATTGGGGGAGAGGTGCTCAGATTCTTCTGGGTTACAGGCCTCAGAGAAGGGTTTAGTACCGTTGCTTATCTCACTATATCTTATATACAAATCGCCTAATGAGAGTGCCAAACAAAAGTTGAAACCCTTAGTCTCTGATAATTGATTCTTAGGTGACTTATTAATTTCTAATTCATTCATTGGTTATTGTATACATTTATTACTTAGATTATTCTAGATTTTCCTTTGTGTTAAGTTGTGTAATTTTTGTTTTTTAAATTTTAAGTATCTTTTAATTTCATTACTCTATTGTCTAAAAGTGAAATTTAAATAGTGTTATGTTTGTAGAACAAACATTATAATTTAAAAGAAAAACTGTTAAATTTTTAAAAGATTCTTCGTAAATTTGCAACTTTTTATTAAAAAACGCAAATTAAAAGACTAATAAGGTGAGAAATACATTTAAAACTTTTCAAAATGAGATTTTTAATAATAAGGAGAGAGGAAAAAAGTTACTTAAAAAATATCTGGATCAGATGTGAAACATATTTTGATAAACATATTTTTTTAACAGCGCCCGGACTAGCATATTTTTAAAAGCGACCGGACTAACAAAAAATATGTTACTTTGACTTGTTCGTTACAGAAACAAAAACCAAAATTCAAAATTTACAAAATATAAAAAATAAAAACAAAATAACTTTGGGGAGTGGAATCGGTGGGCGGAACAGAACGATCAGATGGGAGAAGAAGGAGATTAGGGGGGAGAGGTGCTCATTTTCGTCTGGGTTACGGGTCTCATAGATGGGTTTAGTATCGTTGCTTATCTCACTATATCTTATATACAAATCTCCTAATGAGAGTGCCAAACAAAAGTTGCAACCCTTGGTCTCCGATAACTGATTCTTATGTGACTTATTAATTTCTAATTTATTCACCGGTTCTTGGATACATTTATTACTTAGATTATTCTAGATTTGTCTTTGTGTTTAGTTGTGTAATTTTTTTTTAACAAATTTAAAGTGTCTTTTAAATTCATTACTCTATTGTCTGAAAGTGGAATTTAAATATTGTTCTGTTTGAAGAACAAACATTATAATTTAAAAAAAAACAATAAAATTTTTAAAAATTTTGATTCTTTCTAACATTGCAACTTTTTTTATCAAAAAACGCAAATTAAAAGAATAATAAGGTGAGAAATACGTTTATAACTTTTCAAAATGGGAGTTTTACTTATAAAGGGGAGAAAAAAAAAGTTACCTAAAAAAAATCAGGATCAGATGTGAAACATATTTTGAAAAACATATATTTTTTAACAGCGCCCGGACTAGCATATTTTTTAAAGCGCCCGGACTAACAAAAAATATATGTAACTTCGACTTGTTCGTTACAGGAACCAAAACCAAAATTCAAAATTTACAAAATATAAAAAATAAAAACCAAAATAGGGAAGAACTTGTTTACCTTTGGGGAGTGGGATCGGTAGGCGGAACAAAACGATTAGATGGGAGAAGAAGGAGATTAGGGGGAGGGGTGCTCAGGTTCGTCTGGGTTACAGGTCTCAGAGCAGGGTTTAGTACCGTTGCTTATCTCACTATATCTTATATTCAAATCGCCCAATGAGAGTGTCAAACAAAAGTTGCAACCCTTGGTCTCTGATAATTGATTCTTAGGTGACTTATTAATTTCTAATTCATTCATTGGTTCTTGGATACATTTATTAATTAGATTATTCTAGATTTTCCTTTGTGTTTGATTTTGTAATTTTTGTTTTTGAAATTTTAAGTGTCTTTTAAATTCATTACTCTATTGTCTAAAAGTGGAATTTTATTAGTGTTCTATTTGTTGAACAAAATATATAATTTAAAAAAAACTGTAAAATTTTTAAAAATTTTGATTCTTTGTAAAATTGCAACTTTTTTATTAAAAGACGCAAATTAAAAGACTAATAAGGTGAGAAATACGTTTATAACTTTTCAACATGGGATTTTTACTAATAAGGGAGAAAAAAAATTCACTTAAAACATATCTGGATCAAATGTGAAACATATTTTGAAAGACATATTTTTTTAACAGCGCCCGGACTAGCATAATTTAAAAAGCGCCCGGACTAACAAAAAATATGTTACTTCGACTTGTTCGTTACAGAAACCAAAACCAAAATTTAAAATTTACATAATATAAAAAATAAAAACCAAAACAGGGAAGAACTTGTTTACCTTTGGTGAGTGGGATCGGTGTGCGGAACAGAACGATCAGATGGGAAGAGATGGAGATTAGGAGGAGAAGTGCTCAGATTCGTCTGCGTTACGGGTCTCAGAGAATGGTTTAGTGCCGTTGCTTATCTCACTATATCTTATATACAAATACCCTAATGAGAGTGCCAAACAAAAGTTGCAACCCTTGGTCTCTGATAATTGATTCTTAGGTGACTTATTAATTTCTAATTCATTCATTGGTTCTTGGATACATTTATTAATTAGATTATTCTAGATTTTCCTTTGTCTTTGATTGTGTAATTTTTATTTTTTAAATTTTAAGTGTCTTTTAAATTCTTTACTCTATTGTTTAAAAGTGGAATTTTAATAGTGTTCTGTTTGTTGAACAAAATTTATAATTTTAAAAAAACTGTAAAATTTTTAAAATTTTGATTCTTTGTATAATTGCAACTTTTTTATTAAAAGACGCAAATTAAAAGACTAATAAGGTGAGAAATACGTTTATAACTTTTCAAAATGGGATTTTTACTAATAAGGGGAGAAAAAAAAGTTACTTAAAAAATATCTGGATCAGATGTAAAACATATTTCGAAAAACATATTTTTTAACAGCGCCCGGACTAGCATATTTTAAAAGCGCTCGAACTAACAAGAAATATGTTACTTTGACTTGTTCGTTACATAAACCAAAATTCAAAATTTACAAAATATAAATAATAAAAACCAAAACAGGGAAGAACTTGGTTACCTTTGGTGAGTGGGATCGGTGTGCGGAACAGAATGATCAGATGGGAGGAGATGGAAATTAGGGGGAGAGGTGCTCAGATTCGTCTGGGTTATGGGTCTCAGAGAAGGGTTTAGTACCGTTGCTTATCTCACTATATCTTATATATACAAATCGCCCAATGAGTGTGTCAAACAAAATTTGCAACCCTTGGTTTCTGATAACTGATTCTTAGGTGACTTATTAATTTCTAATTCATTCATTGTGTATGGCCCCGTTACCGGTGCCTCACATTTGGACGTTGGATTTACTCATCAACATAGTTCTAATCATCAGAGTTAATAAAAACAGTCGCGGAATATAAAAACTTTCATAAAAACATTACATCAATTCAAAACTTGCCTTAATTAAACATTCTTCTCTTTCAAATAAACGTCAATTAACATTAAACACCTTGAGTCTCCAGATGCCAATCTCTTATTCACCCACCATGTGCCTACTCAAGCTAGTTGTCTCATTCTACTCACCTGCGTGCATACTAAAAGTCAGCTACGCTGAGTGTGTTCTAGTTAATCAGGCGACATACAATACATACACATATCATACTTACATACATATCTACAATCACTAATCCTAGTCTACCGAGAGTACGTTCATAGTCCACCGTCTATACCTATACTCAAGGTTGTGAACACGTAAAAGGTCCGCAGTCCTTACCTATGTCACTAGTTATGGTACGTGCAAGGCCCGCAGTCCTTCCCTGTACCATCCTATATTGACAAAACGTACAAGGTCCTCAGTCTTTTCCTATGTTGCAACCTAAACCATAGCACGTACGAAGTCCGCAGTCCTCCCCTATGCTAACACAAATATAGCACGTATTAGGTCCACAGTCCTTTCCTGTGCTGACGCCTATCTACATTACGTATAAGATCCGCAGTCCTTATCTACGTTGGTGTCTATCTCCTATAACACGTATAAGGCCCACCGTCCCTATCTACGTTTACATCTATCATCTACATCATGTATAAGGCCTGCGGTCCTTAACTACACCATCTCCTGCCAAGTCTATGTCCAATAGAAGTTAAAGGGATTTTCCATCCTAACTTACTAAATCGGACGTAGAACTCACATACCATTCCTGTACCTATATACACATACTTTACATATATAATAATTACATCATAGCATAAAAACACTCTGGGCGTTCTTTACATCATTTATTTGACAATCATTCTCCTTGTCGAAACGTGCAATATCCGAAGATCGTTCACGTAACGACAAGCAATCATTCATATCTATAACATATATAATATATAGCATACACTTAAGGTAAGTGTATTAACTAATCACATCGAGTATGCACACAGCCCCGAAAACATAACAAGGAATGGGGCTACAAACTCACCTGATTGCGGTCACGTCTTCCCTAAATGGTTATTCCTTCTCTTTAGCTGAGCTTGGCTAACTGTTCAATATATGTTTGTTACTTAACTGCATAATTTTAAGTTGGTGTTTTAATTAACCAACACACTTCCTAAGTTGGGCCTGCTTGTATAAGTCTTACATATGGGCCAATTAGTTAGATCAGGTCCACTGTTCATTATAATCTCTGGCCCAACTGACCAGGCCCAAGGTCAACAGTGGACCAAATGGACGAGAACTCAAGTAGGGAACCACAGTTGGCCGAGAACCCTGTTCTTGACCGAGAACCTATGTTTTTGGCCGAGAACACAGTGGCCGAGAAATCAATGGCCGAGAACTCGTGTTGACCAACAACCTTTGGTGACCGAGAACCACGAGTCACCGAGAACCCTCGTTGACCGAGAGCTCCCGTTGACCGAGAACCCATTTTTACCGGGTTCTCGTGTTGACCGAGAACCCATGTCTGATGCCTTCAGCCCTTGTTTTCTAACCTTAAACCCATTCAAGGCTCATCTAACGGTTAACCAGTCCATGACTACACTTTTAACCATCTATAATCCACTTCTCCTTAACCGTTTTACATTCGTTATCAACCCATCATCAAGATTCAACCCTTATCTAGCATAAACCTTGAACCTTTATGGCTAAAACGTTCAAAACTAGATCTAGGGTTTATTTAAACGAGCCGTTCATAACCATGAGTTCGTTAAGTCCATTTTAACCTTCAAGTTTGCAACTTTACGATTTGTCTAGACCCGATCTATCATCCTACCAATTTTCATGTAAATCCGTCCATGAAAAGTAAACTTTTTTAACAAAAACGTACCTTTGAGGTTTTCGTTTGAAATCACTCGAGATGCTCAAAACCATAACAAACGGACTCGGATTTGAGTGATTCAAGCGGCCACGAAATCGTCTTTCCCCGATCTACAAACCCATCATCTCGCCATTGCCGAAAACCGCCACTACAGTCGCCGGAAAAGCTGAACAGTGGCCGGAATCGTCATTATTGAGCTGCTACGGTTTTGATAATAAAAATCAGACTTCCCGACCTCTGATCGAAGATCTGGTCAGTGGAAATCTTCATTTTGACACTCAGTTAAAATTTGAGACCGATCCGACGGCTAGATCTCCGGGAATCTTTGTGTCTTTGTGGGTGGTTTTCTCAAAAACGGGAATTGGGTTATGTGTGTGTTTTGATGGTGTAGGCTATGGTGTGGAAATGTATGAAAATGGAAATGATTAGGGTTTTAAAGGGTATTTATACTCCCTTTAGCCCATGGACCTAAGGCCCATATTTTCTTCTTGGTCCATAATTAATTCTATCTAATTAGTCAACTTGAACAATCTTTGTTATTTATTTACTTCTCTACTAATTCTAGTAAACTTTTCCATCATTAACGAATAAGACATTGAATATTATTCTTAGAAATTTCAGATTGTTACACATTGGTTCCTAAATACATTTACTACTTAGATTATTCAAAATTTGCCTTTGTGTTTACTTGTGTAATTTTTGTTTTTGAAATTTTAAGTGTCTTTTAAATTCATTACTCTATTGTCTAAAAGTGGAATTTTAATAGTGTTCTGTTTGTTGAACAAAATTTATAATTTAAAAAAAAAACTATAAAATTTTTAAAATTTTGATTCTTTGTAAAATTGCAACTTTTTTATTAAAAGACGCAAATTAAAAGACTAATAAGGTGAGAAATACGTTTATAACTTTTTAAAAAGGGATTTTTACTAATAAGGGTAGAAAAAAAAGTTATTTAAAAAAAATCTGGATCAGATGTGAAACATATTTTGAAAAACATATTTTTTAACAGCGCCCGGACTAGCATATTTTAAAAAGCGCCCGGACTAACAAAAAATATGTTACTTCGACTTGTTCGTTACAGAAACCAAAACCAAAATTCAAAATGTACAAAATATAAAAAATAAAAACCAAAACATGGAAGAACTTGTTTACATTTGGTGAGTGGCATCGGTGTGCGGAACAGAACGATCAGATGGGAGGAGATGGAGATTAGGGGGAGAGGTTCTCAGATTCGTCTGGGTTACGGATCTAAGAGAAGGGTATAGTACTGTTGCTTATCTCATTATATCATATATACAAATCGCCCAATGAGAGTGCCATACAAAAGTTGCAACCCTTGGTCTCGGATAAATTGATTCTTAGGTAACTTATTAATTTCTAATTCATTCATTGGTTCTTGGATACATTTATTAATTAGATTATTCTAGATTTTCCTTTGTGTTTGATCGTGTAATTTTTGTTTTAGAAATTTTAAGTGTCTTTTAAATTCATTACTCTATTGTTTAAAAGTGGAATTTTAATAGTGTTCTGTTTGTTGAACAAAATTTATAATTTAAAAAAAACTGTAAAATTTTTAAAAATTTTGATTCTTTGTAAAATTGCAACTTTTTTATTAAAAGACGCAAATTATAAGACTAATAAAGTGAGAAATACGTTTATAACTTTTCAAAATGGGATTTTTACTAATAAGGGGAGAAAAAAAAGTTACTTAAAAAATATTTGGATCAGATGTGAAACATATTTTGAAAAACATATTTTTTTAACAGCGCCAGGACTAGCATATTTTAAAAAGCGCCCGGACTAACAAAAAATATGTTACTTCGACTTGTTCGTTACATAAACCAAATCCAAAATTCAAAATATACAAAATATAAAAATAAAAACCAAAACAGGGAAGAACTTCGTCTGGGTTATGGGTCTCAGAGAAGGGTTTAGTACCGTCGCTTATCTCACTATATCTTATATACAAATCGCCCAATGAGTGTGTCAAACAAAAGTTGCAACCCTTGGTCTCTGATAACCGATTCTTAGGTGACTTATTAATTTCTAATTTATTCATTGGTTCTTGGATACATTTATTACTTAGATTATTCTAGATTTGCCTTTATGTTTAGTTGTGTAATTTTTTTTTAAAATTTTAAGTATCTTTTAAATTCATTACTCTATTGTCTAAAAGTGGAATTTAAATAGTGTTATGTTTGTAGAACAAACATTATAATTTAAAAGAAAAACTATTAAATTTTTAAAAATTTTAATTCTTTGAAAAATTGCAACTTTTTTATTAAAAAATGCAAATTAAAAGACTAATAAGGTGAGAAATACGTTTATAACTTTTAAAAATGGGATTTTTACTAATAAGGAGAGAGAAAAAAAGTTACTTAAAAAATATCTGGATCAGATGTGAAACATATTTTGATAAACATATTTTTTTTAACAGCGCGCGGACTCGCATATTTTTAAAAGCGCCCGAACTATAAAAAATATGTTACTTCGACTTGTTCATTACAGAAACAAAAACCAAAATTGAAAATTTACAAAATATAAAAAAATAAAAACCAAAATAGGGAAGAACTTGTTTACCTCTGGGGAGTGGGATCGGTGGGCTGAACAGAACAATCAGATGGGAGATTAGGGGGGAGAGGTGCTCATTTTCGTGAGGGTTACGGGTCTTACAGAAGGGTTTAGTACCGTTGCTAATCTCACTATATCTTATATACAAATCGCCCAATGAGAGTGGGAAACAAAAGTTGCAATCCTTGTTCTCCAATAACTGATTCTTATGTGACTTATTAATTTCTAATTTATTCATTGGTTCTTGGATACATTTAATACTTAGATTATTCTAGATTTGCCTTTGTGTTTAGTTGTGTAATTTTTGTTTTTAAAATTTTAAGTATCTTTTAAATTCATTACTCTATTGTCTAAAAGTGGAATTTAAATAGTGTTCTGTTTGTAGAACGTATAATTTAAAAGAAAAACTGTGAAATTTTTAAAAATTTTGATTCTTTGTAAAATTGCATCTTTTTTATTAAAAACGCAAATTAAATGACTAATAAGGTGAGAAACACGTTTATAACTTTTCAAAATGGGATTTTTACTAATAAGGAGAGAGAAAAAAAGTTACTTAAAAAATATCTGGATCAGATGTGAAACATATTTTTATAAACATATTTTTTTAACAGCGCCCGGACTCGGATATTTTTAAAAGCGCCCGGACTAACAAAAAATATATTACTTCGACTTTTTCGTTGCAGAAACCAAAACCAAAATTCAAAATTTACAAAATATAAAAAATTAAAACCAAAACAGGGAAGAACTTGTTTACCTCTAGGGAGTGGGATCCGTGGGCGGAAGAGAACGATCAGATGGGAGATTAGGGGGGAGAGGTGCTCATTTTCGTCTGGGTTACGGGTCTTATAGAAGGGTTTAGTATTGTTGCTTATCTCACTATATCTTATATACAAATCGCCCAATTAGAGTGCCAAACAAAAGTTGCAACGCTTGGTCTCCAATAACTGATTCTTAGGTGACTTATTAATTTATAATTTATTCATTGGTTCTTGGATACATTTATTACTTAGATTATTCTAGATTTGCCTTTGTGTTTAGTTGTGTAATTTTTGTTTTTAAAATTTTAAGTATCTTTTAAATTCATTACTCTATTGTCTAAAAGTGAAATTTAAATAGTGTTCTGTTTGTAGAACGTATAATTTAAAAGAAAAACAGTTAAATTTTTAAAAATTTTGATTCTTTGTAAAATTGCATCTTTTTTATTAAAAACGCAAATTAAATGACTAATAAGGTGAGAAATACGTTTATAACTTTTCAAAATGGGATTTTTACTAATAAGGAGAGAGAGAAAAAGTTACTTAAAAAATATCTGGATCAGATGTGAAACATATTTTGATAAACATATTTTTTTTAACAGTGCCCGGACTCGGATATATTTAAAAGCGCCCGGACTAACAAAAAATATATTACTTTGACTTTTTCGTTGCAGAAACCAAAACCAAAATTCAAAATTTACAAAATATAAAAACTAAAAACCAAAACAGGAAATAACTTGTTTACCTCTGGGGAGTGGGATCGGTGGGCGGAATAGAACGATCAGATGGGAGATTAGGGGGGAGAGGTGCTCATTTTCTTCTGGGTTACGGGTCTTACAGAAGGGTTTAGTATTGTTGCTTATCTCACTATATCTTATATACAAATCGCCCAATTAGAGTGCCAAACAAAAGTTGCAACGCTTGGTCTCCAATAACTGATTCTTAGGTGACTTATTAATTTCTAATTTATTCATTGGTTCTTGGATACATTTATTACTTAGATTATTCTAGATTTGCCTTTATTTTTAGTTGTGTAATTTTTGTTTTTTAAATTTTAGGTATCTTTTAAATTCATTACTCTATTGTTTAAAAGTGAAATACTAATAGTGTTCTATTTGTAAAACAATCATTATAATTTAAAAAAAAAAAACTTTAAAATTTTTAAAAATTTTGATTTTGTAAAATTGCAACTTTTTTTAATAAAAAACGCAATTAAAAGACTAATAAGGTGAGAAATACGTTTATAACTTTTAAAAATGAGATTTTTACTAATAAGGGGAGAAAAAAAATTACTTAAAAATATCTGGATAAGATGTGAAACATATTTTGATAAACATATTTTTTAACAGCGCCCGGACTAACAAAAAATATGTTACTCCGACTTGTTCGTTACAGAAACCAAAACCAAAATTCAAAACTTACCAAATATAAAAAATAAAAACCATAATAGGGAAGAACTTTTTTACCTTTGGTGAGTGGGATCGGTGTGCGGAACAGAACGATCAGATGGGAGGAGATGGAGATTAGGTGGAGAGGTGCTCAGATTCGTCTGGATTACGTGTCTCATAGAAGGGTTTAGTACCGTTGCTTATATCACTATATCTAATACACAAATCGCCCAATGAGAGTGCCATACAAAAGTTGCAATCCTTGGTCTCCGATTACTGATTCTTAGGTGACTTATAAATTTCTAATTCATTCATTTGTTCTTGGATACATTTATTACTTAGATATTCAACCACTATGAAAGTCGCCGTTCGAAAAAAAAATAATTTATTACTTATATTATTCTAGATTTGCCTTTGTGTTTAGTTGTGTAGTTTTTTTTTTAAATTTTAAGTATCTTTTAAATTCATTAATCTATTGTCTAAAAGTGGAATTTAAATAGTGTTATGTTCGTAGAACAAACATTATAATTTAAAAGAAAAACTGTTAAATTTTTAAAAATTTTGATTCTTTGTAAAATTGCAACTTTTTTATTAAAAAACGCAAATTAAAAGACTAATAAGATGAGAAATACGTTTATAACTTTTCAAAATTGGATTTTTACTAATAAGGAGAGAGAAAAAAAGTTACTTAAAAAATATCTGAATCAGATGTGAAACACATTTTGATAAACATATTTTTTAACAGCGCCCGAACTCGCATATTTTTAAAAGCGCCCGGAATAACAAAAAATATGTTACTTCGACTTGTTCGTTACAGAAACCAAAACCAAAATTCAAAATTTACAAAATATAAAAAATAAAAACCAAAACAGGGAAGAACTTGTTTTCCTTTGGTGAGTGGGATCGGTGGGCGGAACAGAACGATCAGATGGGAGAAGAAGGAGATTAGGGGGAGAGGTGCTCAGATTCGTCTGGGTTACCGGTCTCAGAGAAGGGATTAGTACCGTTGCTTATCTCACTATATTTTATATACAAATCGCCCAATGAGAGTGCAAACAAAAGTTGCAACCCTTGGTCTTTGATAATTGATACTTAGGTGACTTATTAATTTCTAATTCATTCATTGGTTCTTGGATATATTTATTACTTAGATTATTATAGATTCGCCTTTGTGTTTAGTTGTGTAATTTTTGTTTTTTAAGTTTTAAGTATCTTTTAAATTCATTACTCTATTATCTAAAAGTGGAATTTTTATAGTGTTCTGTGTAGAACAAACATTATAATTTAATAAAAAACTGTAAAATTTTTAAAAATTTTGATTCTATGTAAAATTGTAACTTTTTTATTAAAAAACGCAATTTAAAAGACTAATAAGGTGACAATTACGTTTATAAGTTTTCAAAATGGGATTTTTACTAATAAGGGGAGAAAAAAAAGTTACTAAAAAAATATCTGGATCAGATGTGAAACATATTTTGATAAACGTATTTTTTTAACAGCACCCGGACTAGCATATTTTTAAAAGCGCCCGGACTAACAAAAAATATGTTACTTCAACTTGTTCGTTACAAACCAAAACCAAAATTCAAAATTTACAAAATATAAAAAATAAAAACCAAAACAGGGAAGAACATGTTTACCTTTAGGGAGTGGGATCGGTGGGCGGAACATAACGATCAGATGGGGGAAAAAGGAGATTAGGGGGAGAGGTGCTCTGGTTCTTCTGGGTTACGGGTCTTAGAGAAGGGTTTAGTACGGTTGCTTATCTCACTATATCTTATATACAAATCGCCCAATGAGAGTGCCAAACAAAAGTTGCAACCTTTGGTCTCCGATAACTGATTCTTAGGTGACTTATTAATTTCTAATTCATTCATTGGTTCTTGGATATATTTATTACTTAGATATTCAACCACTATGAAAGTCGTCGTTCGAAAAAAAATAATTTATTACTTAGATTATTCTAGATTTGCCTTTGTGTTTAGTTGTGTAATTTTTGTTTTTTAAATTTTAAGTATCTTTTAAATTCATTACTCTATTGTTTAAAAGTGGAATTTAAATAGTGTTCTATTCTTAGAACAAACATTATAATTTAAAAGAAAAACTGTTAAATTTTTAAAAATTTGATTCTTTGTAAAATTGCAACTTTTTTATTAAAAAACGCAAATTAAAAGACTAACAAGGTGAGAAATACGTTTATAACTTTTCAAAATGGAATTTTTACTAATAAGGAAAGAGAAAAAAAGTTACTTAAAAATTATCTGGATCAGATGTGAAACATATTTTGATAAACATATTTTTTTTAACAGCGCCCGGACTCGCATATTTTTAAAAGCGCCCGGAATAATAAAAAATATGTTACTTCGACTTGTTCGTTACAAAAACCAAAACCAAAATTCAAAATTTACGAAATATAAAAAATAAAAACCAAAACAGCGAAGAACTTGTTTACCTTTGGTGAGTGGGATCGGTATGCGAAACAGAACGATCAGATGGGAGGAGATGGAGATTAGGGGGACAGGTGCTCAGATTCGTCTGGTTTACGGGTCTAAGAGAAGGGATTAATACCGTTGCTTATCTCACTATATCTTATATACAAATCGCCCAATGAGAGTGCAAACAAAAGTTGCAACCCTTGGTCTTTGATAATTGATACTTAGGTGACTTATTAATTTCTAATTCATTCATTGGTTCTTGGATACATTTATTACTTAGATTATTCTAGATTTGCCTTTGTGTTTAGTTGTGTAATTTTTGTTTTTTAAGATTTAAGTATCTTTTAAATTTATTACTCTATTGTCTAAAAGTGGAATTTAAATAATGTTCTGTTTGTAGAACAAACATTATAATTTAAAAGAAAAACTGTTAAATTTTAAAAATTTTGATTCTTTGTGAAATTGCAACTTTTTTTATTAAAAATCGCAAATTAAAAGACTAATAAGGTGAGAAATACGTTTATAACTTTTCAAAATGGGATTTATACTAATAAGGAGAGAAAAAAAAAGTTACTTAAAAAAATATCTAGATCAGATGTGAAACATATTGTGAAAAACATATATTTTTTAACAGCGCCTGAACTAGCATATTTTTAAAAGCGCCCGGACTAACAAAAAATATGTTACCTCGACTTGTTCGTTACAGAAACCAAAACCAAAATTCAAAATTTACAAAATTAAAAAAAAATAAAAACCAAAACAGGGAAGAACTTGTTTACCTTTGGGGAGTGGGATCGGTGGGCGGAACAGAACGATCAGATGGGAGAAGAAGGAGATTAGGGGGAGAGGTGCTCAGGTTCGTCTGGGTTACGGGTCTCAGAGAAGGGTTTAGTACCATTGCTTATCTCACTATATCTTATATACAAATCGCCCAATGAGAGTGCCAAACAAAAGTTGCAACCATTGGTCTCCGTTGACTAATTCTTAGATGACTTATTAATTTCTAATTCACTCATTGGTTCTTGGATACATTAATTACTTAAATTATTCTAGATTTTCCTTTGTGTTTAGTTGTGTAATTTTTTTTTTAAATTTTAAGTATCTTTTAAATTCATTACTCTATTGTCTAAAAGTGGATTTTTAATAGTGTTCTGTTTGTAGAACAAACATTGTAATTTAAAAAAAACTTTAAATTTTTAAAATTTTGTTTCTTTGTAAAATTGCAACTTTTTTATTAGAAAACGCAAATTAAAAGACTAATAAGGTGAGAAATACGTTTACAACTTTTCAAAATGTGATTTTTACTAATAAGGGGAGAAAAAAAAGTTACATAAAAAATATCTAGATCAGATATGAAACATATTTTGAAAAACAAATATTTTTTAACAGCGCCCGGACTAGCATATCTTTAAAAGCGCCCGGACTAACAAAAAATATGTTACTTCGACTTGTTCGTTACAGAAACCAAAACCAAAATTCAATATTTATAAAATATAAAAAATAAAAACCAAAACAGGGAAGAACATGTTTACCATTGGGGAGTGGGATCGGTGGGCGGAACAGAACGATCAGATGGGAGAAGAAGGAGATTAGGGGGAGAGGTGCTCAGGTTCGTCTGGGTTACGGGTCTCAGAGAAGGGTTTAGTACCATTGCTTATCTCACTATATCTTATATACAAATCGCCCAATGAGAGTGGCAAACAAAAGTTGCAACCTTTGGTCTCCGATAACTGATTCTTAGATGACTTATTAATTTCTAATTCATTCATTGGTTCTTGGATATATTTATTACTTAGATTATTCTTGATTTGCATTTGTGTTTAGTTGTGTAATTTTTGTTTTTTAAATTTTAAGTATCTTTTAAATTCATTACTCTATTGTTTAAAAGTGGAATTTTAATAGTGTTCTGTTTGTAGAACAAACATTATAATTTAAAAAAAAACTGTAAAATTTTTAAAAGTTTTGATTTTTTATAAAATTGCAACTTTTTTATTAAAAAATGCAAATTAAAAGACTAATAAGGTGAGAAATACATTTATAACTTTTCAAAATGGGATTTTTACTAATAAGGGGAGAAAAAAAAAGTTACTTAAAAAATATCTGGATCCGATGTGAAACATATTTTTTTTAACAGCGTCCGGACTAGCATATTTTTAAAAGCGTCCGGACTAACAAAAATATGTTACTATCGGGTATTAGTCTTGTATAAAGTTCAGCTTGTGTTACTATTGGGAGTCTAACCAATCCCATTAAAATTTCAACTTTTCCTTTCATCTTCTTTTTTGCCATGAAATTCACTTTCTTCTAAATGGTATAAATATTTTGCAATTTTCATTCTTTCATCCACATGAACCAACTACAAAGACAGAATAATACCTCGGGTATTAGTTTTGCATTCAACTCTATGTTTAATGCAATTGAAAATTTGCTTCCTTTTTTTTTCTTTGTAACAAGGGTTTTAGGGTTTCACGTGTGTTTCTGTTTCATCATTTATTAGCCAATGCGATAATAAAATAGGGGTATTTTGATAGTAGTTTATGTTTATTTGGTTCCTGCGTTGTAGATTTTTCAATGCAGTTTTTAGGGATGGCAAATCTGTGTTTAGGACACAATTAAACATGTTTAATAAAAAGTACACTATTATATTGTTTTGGAAATAATTAAAACTAGGAGGTTAGGCTCCATTATTTCTTCCTTTTGGTACATAAAACATACAACTATATTATAGACATGAGATATAAAGTAGTTAATTGAGCGGTAATCATGCTTGATACTTGTGTTATTCGCATCATTTCTGACCATTTTGACACGCTAAGACGTGTTTTGCCAGCCCTCAATTTAAACCTCAAGCGTGACGCCTGATCATATAAGAGTTAAACACCGAGAGTGTTCACTCCATTGCAAGAGTGTTCATTCAACAACATGAATGTTCACTCATGGTATCCCACTTTTTGGTTCCTTAATGAAACCTAAGGTGGGATTCCTGCCTGACCCAAAACACAACCCGAACACGACACAAATTTAAATGGGTCGACAAACATATTTTTTAAAAAATGGGTTTTCCGGGTTCGGTTAATTCGGGTTCGGGTTTTTTCGGTTTGGGTTAATCGGGTTTCATGAATTCTAGAAAACAAAACAAAAAACAAAAAAATAATAAAAATAGAAACTTCAATGTTAAAATAAAAACAACATAAACTTCTTTACCCGTAACGCAAATAATCAAATAATAAACCAGCATAACTTGATAAAACAATTCAAAAGAGGAATAAAACTAAATAACTAACTCGAACTATAATCTTCTTCAACTGGATGCGATTTGATTGTTCAATTACGGTTGCTATTAGTAGCGGTGTGCATGGATCGGTTTGGGGCGGGTTTTTGACTATGGTCCTAAAATCTGTAAAATAGGGACGCTTGTTATAAGAACATAATTTAACAGGACATTTTACATTATGGTCATATAACTTTAACCTTTATAAGATGCATAATCATTATGGTGTTATTATAATACACCGTAATAGGACATTTGATATTTTAGTCATAAAACATCTGGTTTATAGGACGCTTATTCGCTAGAGTTTTATTATAACATAACTTAACAGGACACTTGACACTTGAGTCTTATAACATTATAAACTCGGGATAGTGTTTTGGTCGTAATGATTCGATTATAATTCGGTTTGGTGTTAAAAGGTTATTTAAATCCAAAACTCATTCGAAAAAGGGTAATTCTTGTAAATATGATTAAATATAATATGAATAAAATAACAAAACCTTTAACTCCCATCCCAAAACCATAGACACATTTCTTCTCCCTCTCTTTCACGATGTCAAACACCCAACAAATCCTAATCACCTTCAATTGAATCTTATTCTTAAAATTAGAGGTGTCTTTGAGTGATTCACATGATTCCTAAAGTTAATTTGCAAGTTTCATGTATCAGTTTTTATGTTTTGATGAGTTATTGTGAAACCCTAGATGTTCAATCTCTGTAACTTTGATGATTATAATGTTAATTGATGATTTAGAACCCTAGGGATGACATAAACATGTTATGGTTTGAGTTTTGATGACAACAGTTTGCTAACAGATTCGTTATCATTTATTGATTGGTTTGTAACTTAATGTTAAACTCTGATGCACGGAAACGGCGCTAACCCGCCGTACCCCGTCCCGGAAACTCGCCGGAGACGGAAACGGCGTCGGGGACGGCAAAAAACGTTTCTTGACCGTTTCCTAAGATTTGGGGACGGTCGTTGACCGTTTCGATAAGTCAAAGGGCGTTTCCACACGTTTCCAAAATTTGGGGATGTTTTTTAAAGGTTTTCGGCGACATATTTTGGCACCGGAGCTATAGTATTTTCCGGAAACAAAACAAGGAAGAAGAAGAGTAATAGCGGCTATAGCTTCCCTCTTTTAGGTTATTTAGGTTTAAATAGATTTAGATATTTTAACATTTTACACCTTTAATTTTCAATTGTTTGTATCTAGTCCCCAAAACTTATAAGTTTTAACATAAAAAGTTTAAAATTAGTTTGTGTATTTCAATATTTAACCCTTCTATTATTACTATGATTGATTTTGAAAGAATTATGATTGATTATCATTGGAAGATGTATGAATTTTGAAGTTTACATCAACGTATGAATATATTTTGGGATTTGTGGTACATTATCTATAATGTATATATATTTTTTATATGCATTTATTGCCGTACCCTTTCCGTACCCGTTTCTTGATTTTTTGAGTTTTGTCGTTTCCCGTACCCGTGCCCGTTTCCCGTTCCGTATCAGTTCCCATGCAACATAGATGTTAAACGATGATTATTGATCGATTCTTGTTTCTAGGATATAGTACTCGGAGTCTAGTTTCCAGGAAGGTAAATTTTGTAATTTTTGGACAAGTTTTGAATAGTTTTTATGATTTTACAAAAACATGTGTCAAAGATGATGTGGGGATTCAAATTCTGGTATGTCTTCCCTACATCATTACTTGAGATTAACGAAGCCAAATGAGTTGGTTCCACTTTTGGAACTTAATATTATTAGTTTATAAGATAATCCAATTGGCCTTGCAAAATTTTGATAAATGAGTTGAGAGAACCATGAAACTACTTTTTGTTGCGCAATCTGATGAGTTGTTGGTACCTATCTGCAATGATTGAATTATTGTGAGTTTTGTGTGAATTAAAAAAATAAGATAAAAATGTTTTGAGAAACCTAATTCATATATTCTATTGTGGTAAATTTTGTATCATTTACCCTTAAGTTTTTCTTAGTGAATAAAATCAGTTTGTACATGCCAAAATCTGTCCCGTGAACTGAATGATTATAAGTCGAGTTGTATGATGAATATTTGGTTGCTTTGCCATGATATGATGTGTTGATACATGCTAGGACTTTTTGGTACAGTTGACATTATTATCACCAAAGAGTCATCGTGTCAAGTTTGTGTTTGTGTGTTAGTCCATACTTGGGTTTTAGAGTCATGTGTTGTTGAACACAATCTTATAACTTAAACACTTGTACTAGGTAATGGTTAGCGAGTCAAGTGTATCCTTTTGGTTTTGAGAAAAGTCTATTACACGCGACACCTGGTGAGTTCATGCTTTTTCCTATTGTTTCCTAGAAATAAAACATAGAACTATTTTCGTATACTCGTTTTCACTTGTGATGCTTATCATATGACCGAGCCTCATCCTCAAGGTATGTATATTGTTTTGTTGGCTGGTTTATAAATGAAATGAAGATGAAGCATGTGATTGATGTGTTTATGTTTATCATTAGGTACCGGTGTGATTTAATGCACAAAGAAAGCATTTTCGCAGGCTGGGGTGAGCAGGGAGGATGTGAACTACATAAATGCGCATGCTACATCAACACCCGTCAGTGACCTAAAGGAATACCAAGCTCTTCTTCATTGTTTTGGCCAGAACAAAGAGGTACCAAACCAAACCAAACAGAGAAATATGTGTTTGTTTTTTTACCATATTATAAAAAACTTTTTTAATATTTTGCTGTTGCGAGTGAACTCTACAAAATCGATGATCGGTCAGCTTCTTGGAGCAGCTGGTGCTGTAGAAGCCGTTGCAACTGTACATGCAATACTTTGTTTATGTCATTGTGTAATGGCAAGGATTAGGAGGATGGATGAAGGTCAGTATATTAGTATTCTAGTCTTTTTTAAGTGTTTTTTTTTTCATTTTCTATAAATTATTTGTTTAGTACAATTGAGAGTGAGACTCGGCCCTCGGGACACAGTCTATTTATTGTATTGAGAGTTAATTAAACGGATGGTTAAGTCACTTTGACACATTCATCCACTTTGACATGTCGTTCATTTGACCTCAAGGCCTACACGCACTAAAGGGATTTTGACAACACATATCACACATATTATTACGGGTGTTTTATTAGCACCGAAGGACTTTGGATTAATGTTGACTCTATTATGGCTTATTTATTTCAATTGCTTCTTGATTTTAACAAGGGGATCTTGCTTTATATTAATCTTTAATGGTGACTAACAAGTATTTTTCTGTGATTTGATCAGTGGCAAAGAATTCTAGCTTACGCTAGTGCTATTGAAGGTTTGTGGCTGATAAAGGTGGTTGCAAGAAGTCATGGAGGTTTTTGGATGATTGTTTTTATTTGTGTTAAACTGAATGCTTTTATAATATGTATGTTAAAAAAATGAATAATTTAGACTAATGGTCAAGATGGATGCTTTAGCTAGTCTAGCTATTTTTAAAATGGTTCATTGTTTGGATATGTTGTTTATTTGCTCACTTTTTCTGTTCTAGCTATGTTTTTATTTGTCTTTTAAGACGGTTGATTTGCCTCCATATTTGATTGAAAAATGTCATATTTCCACTTTTTTTGCACTATTGATTAAGTAAGCACATGTCAAAACATTGTAAAAGTATCCTAATATGTTTTTATTGTGACGCTTTTTGGGTTGTTAATTAATATATTATGTGACCATAAAATTGGTTTCATAATCTTACTTGGGATATCAGGACTTTTTTCTTGATACTAAAGTACCTATACTACTACACCATTAGGGTCTTACAAATTAATTTTTAAGGACACTTGTATGTGTATCAAAAGATTAAAGGTAGGTAACCACATGTTAAAACATTGTAAAAGTGTCCTAATATGTTTTTATTGGGACGCTTTTCGGGTGTTAATTGATATTTTATGCGACCATAGAATTGGTTTCATAATCTTACTTGGGATATCAGGACGCTTTTTGAGTTCCAAGACTTATTACGACCCCTTTACATGAAACGCTTTTCTCGTTGGTCCTATTAAATGAAAGGTCCTATAAAATAGCATTTTAGGACGCTTTTGTGCGTACTAAAAAGCTTTTTTTGTTGTAGTGTGCACTCATTTGGTGTGCTTGAAGAAAATCTCTATACGGGTTTCTCTTATAAAAACACTCACATTACACTCATACTGAAGATGTTGTGGAGAGTTTGAAGGCTTGGAGGCTATCATCATCATCCATCACCATTGAACAAGGAAGATTCATCCAACATTTGGTTAGATTGTTCTAGTTTGATCATGTGTCTGTTATCTTCATCTCTTTTGGTGTTCATGACCATGCTTATTATGAGCTAAACTTCATTTACCAACAAAAATCTATGAAGAAGCTTTGTTTTACTTGATGATTATGTTGAACATGTGATTTAGTTTGGTAAAGTACATGGTTATTTTTCAATTATCCTTTGATGAATAAATGTTTTATCACTTTAACTCAATACATCAAGGTTGATAAATTAATAATCATTCATGATTCAGTCATGTTTTGGAGACTATAAATGGTAAAAAGAATACCTCGATAATTTATTCAAGATAAAACATGGATCCTTATATTGTACTTAAAAATGATGAGATATAAGTTATGATCTATTTCTCTAGTTTTGTAATTCTTAAATAACATTGTTAACACGATTGCTTAGGTTATCTTGCTAGTTAAAGAAATCATATGTTAATGGAATGTGTAATTATAACCTAATCAAATCAACCAAGGGGAGGTTGTGTGAGTTAACTACAATCACCGGAAGTTGTTAGGATTGGTATTGAAAAATCGAAGTCAATCCTAATCGTTCTACTTTACCAAACTACTTGCGTATTTATAGAAGAAATCACTTTTATAAATTTAAAACACGATTTTGTGCAAAAGCTAATTCCCATCCATTATATTTTATAACCACACGCAGCACACCTCAAGTCTTTGGCGTTGTTGCCGGGGACACGGTACGTTTCTAAGAACGATCCAGGTTTTTATTTTATCATTGTTTATAATCGTATAAAAAGTTAACTTTTATTTTATTTTATTTTTACTAACTATTATAATAGAATTTTTTTTAAAGGCTAGTTTAACCTTTACTTTAGCTTAATTAACTTATACTTTAGTTTAGTTTTTTTTTAAATATCTTAGCCTAACGTGTAGCTTAACTTTCACTAACCTTTAGTTTTAAAATAGTTTATATTTGATTTAATCCCATGTATGTACTCTACATTCGGACATGAGCTTGTTTCTCCAATTTCTGAATCGGAACGAATTTTTCGTCGATGAGCACGTAAAGGGACTGCAGAAACCGCCGAAACAATCAAAGACGAGTCATTATACGCCACCGCATCAGGAGAAAATCAACCGAAGAAATGATTGAAGCACAAAACAATGAACCGAACATAAGCCAATATGCCAAGCCAACTCTGGAAGGCTATGGCAATGGAGTGGCTCCACCCGATATCACCGAACATTTCAAAATCAAATCAAGCACCATTCATATGGTGGAAAATTCAGTTCAATTTCCTAGTCTCCTCGATGAAGATCCTCTTTCTCATATATCTCGATTCCTACGAATCTGCGGAACCTTTAAAATTAAAAACTATTCAGAAGATCAGATTAAACTCAAACTCTTTCCTTTCTCTCTAAGAGGTCAAGCCTTAGAATGGATAGAATCTCTTCCTTCTAGTTCCATCACCAACTGGGACCAGATGGTTGAACAGTTTCTCCTCAAATACTTTCCGCCTAATAAAACAGCCAAATATTGAACTAGCATTACCAGATTCCATGATGATGAGTCGTTACACGCAGCATGAGAGAGATACAAAAGTCTTATGAGAAGATGACCACACCATGGGCTGAGCGTATGGTTACAAGTACAAACTTTCTTTGACGCACAATCCAGTCAAAACAAACAGGCCATCGACCAAGTCGCCGGTGGAGACCTGGGATCCAAATCACCTAACGAACCATTTGAAATCATGGAAAAGGTAGCAAAGAAGAGTTTCGCTTATAACCCACCAAGATATACACCAACACATAAAGGAATGCACCACGTCGATTCCTGATTACCATCTAAAATCTGTGTTTGTTATCTTCATCTATTTTGATGTTCATAACCATGCTCATTATGAGCTAAACTCCATTTAATTACCGTCTAAAATCTATGAAGAAGTTTTGTTTTACTTGATGATTATGTTGAAAATGTGATTTAGTTTGGTAAAGTACATGGTTATTTTGCAATTATCCTTTGATGAAGAAATGTTTTATCACTTTAACTCAATTCATCAAGGTTAATGATTAATAATCATTCATGATTCACTCATGTTCTTGGAGACTAGAAATGGTAAAAAGAATACATTGACAATTTATTCAAGATAAAATATGGATCCTTATATTGTACTTAGAAATGATGAGATATAATTTATGATCTATTTCTCTAGTTTTGATAATTCTTAAATAACATTGTTAACATGATTGCTTAGGTTATCATGCTAGTTAAAGAAATCATATGTTAATGGAATGTGTAATTATATCCTAATCAAATCAACCAAGGGGAGGTCGTGTGAGTTAACTATAATCACCCGAAGTTGTTAGGATTGGTATTTGAGAAATCGAAGTCAATCCTAATCGTTCTACTTTACCAAACTACTTGCCTATTTAAATTGACATTCTCGTGGTATTATGAGATTAAGCAAGGGTGGACTTGAAAATACGCATGCTACTTTCTTTTATGTCATTTAATATTATCACTTAGAAATGCGGGACTATTCTATCATATATTATTAAGGCAAGTTTATCACATGTTTACTTAATAATCATCAAGGAAGAATAAAGTGGATTCTTGATCTTAGATGGTAATCTTCCTATAATTGAATTACTCATTTAGAAATTCTCTTCTTGTCACCTATATTATATATATATAAGTATTTCTGTTTTTATAAAAAGTTTGAAAATCAACCCCAAAATGATTAAACTCTCTTATTAAAGTAAAACGAAGATTCATTATTAGAAATATTTGTGTCCACGGATCGATACTTGGTTCTTACCAATACTATTATGCATACACGATAGGTACACTTGCCTATTTTGTGTGTGTTTAGTCTTAGTAGAAATCACTTTTATAAATTTAGAACACGATCTTGTGCAAAAGCTAATTCTCATCCATTATATTTATAACCACGCGCAGCACATATCAATATATACAAGAGATGTACATGATATACATAGAAAATATAATAGTAATAAATCAGAATAATTAATTGTAAATCCTATCTAAAGATAACTAATGAATTTAAAATTCAAATGTCAATCATTTGGAGGGAATGCGTTAATATGCCCCCGCAAGATGGATGATCGGCAGACTACTCCAATCTTGGATAAAAGATTAAGAAATCGTGGTCTCAATAGTGGTTTAGTGAGAGCATCGGCAAGTTGATCATCTTCGGATATATGAGTTACACGTATCTTTCCATCTTGACTTTTGCTCGTACAAAGTTAAAATCTAGAGCCAAGTCTTTCATACGTGAATGAAAGACAGGGTTGGCTGAGTAGTACATAGCGCTTAAGTTGTCACAATAAACCGTCGGTGTAACAACAGATTGGTAACCAAGTTCAGACAACAAAGACATTAACCATTGTACTTCGGTTGTTGTAGAGGCGACAACCCGAAATTCTACCTCGGTAGATGATCCTGCTACTGTTGGCTAGCGTTTCAAACTCCAAGCATGTGGGTTGAAACCAAGATAGACAACATAACCCATGGTGTTTCGATAAGTAGATTTAGAATTTTGCCCAATCCGCATCGGCAAAAGAATGAAGGTGTAGGGGCGAATTGTGTTTAAAAAGTAGCATGTGATGCAATGTTCCATGAAGATAACGAAGCAACCGTTTAAGGGCAGCCCAGTGCGGGTTGGTGGGATAGTGCATGAATTGGGAAAGTTTATTAACTACAAATGCAACATCAGGTCTTGTTAAGGAGAGATATTGAAGTGCCCCAACAAAGGCACAATATTGAGTCGGTGATTGGAGGGGTATTCCTTTGGTGGGTTAAAGATGATCCGTGAATGACATCGGGGTGGATGTCGGCTTACAATCACTCATGTTAGCTCTATTTAACAAGTCAAGCATATATTTGGCTTGGGAAAGAAAAAGACCATTGGTGTGAGAGAGAACCCCGACACCGAGGAAGTAGGAAAGTGGTCCAAGGTCTTTAAGAGAGAATCGAGAGGCATGAGAGGAGATAAAGCTATTAACGAGTGTGGAATTTAGACCAATAAATATGATGTCGTCGAAATAGACTATGAGGAAAATTGGGGAGGTGGTGGTGCGGGTAACAAAGAGAGAAGAATCTGAGATGATTGGTTTGAAACTTACAGAAAGAAGGTAGGACTTTAGTTCGTCATACCAAGCACGTGATGCTTGACGAAGACCATAAATGGCTTTATGTAATTTGCACACGTGATTTGGTAGAGATGGGTGGGTAAAACCAGGAGGTTGAGACATAAAAACATCTTCTATTAGTGTGCCTTGAAGAAAGGCATTATTGATGTCGAGTTGGCGAAGACACCATTTTTGTGAGATGGCAAGAGAAAGAATAAGACGAAGAGTGACGGGTTTACGAACCGGGTTAAAAGTTTCCAGGTAATCTAAGCCTGGACGTTGATTGAAACCTTTTGCTACATGACGAGCCTTAAGACAGTCAACGGTCCCATCGGGTTTAAACTTGGTTCGGAAATCCCATTTACAACCAACGACGTTTGGTTCAGATTCTAGTGAAACAAGAGACCAAGTGGTGTTACGTTGAAGGGCGTCAAATTCATCTTGCATAGCTTTGCGCCAGAGAGGACTTTTAAGTGCTTGGGTGATTGTTAAGAGTTCTTTGGGTGAGAAGAGGAAACGTTATAGAGGACAAAATTATCATTATGATATTTTGGATTAGGTTTGCGATTTGTACGGTACGAGGGGGGGTAGGTGTTGTATTTGTTGTATCATGGGTGGGATTTATAGAAGCAAATGTGTTTTTAGTAGGAATATTAGAAGAGTGGGCTGGTGATAAAGGTAAATCGATAGTGGTTGGTTGTTGGATGTGTGGATTGTTAGATGACGGGGTGCTAGTTGGGCTAGGTGAGTGGAGAGGTGTAGAGGGTGGGCTGGGAGTGTGATCGGAGTTTAGGGGATTATGTGGGGGTGTGGAAGAGATTGTGGCAGTGGAATTATGCTGATGAAGAGGTGTATTGGGATCCGAAATAGAGGTGGGTATGTGGTGGAAATGAACAGAAAAAGGTAGCCATTCATCAGGATTTGGAGATGGCAGTGTTCGTAATTTGGTTAAATGCTTATAGGGAAATGTATTTTCAATGAAGTGTACATGACGGGAGATATACACTTTATCGGTGGTTAGATCAAGAAGGTAGTAGGCACTTTGAGTGGATGAGTAACCCACAAAAATACACGGTTTGGATTTTGTTGAAGTTTATAAGAGGAATAAGGTCATAGCGAAGGATACGAAAGACAACCAAAACTACGAAGTTTGTCATTGTTTGGTAATTTTTGAAATAATCGAAGAAATGGAGAATCATTTTTAAGAGTTGAGGTGGGTAGACGGTTAATTAAATAAGTGGTGGTGGTAAAGGCAAAAGGCCAAAATTTAAGAGGCATCTTGGCATGAGATAAGAGAGCAAGACCCGTTTCAACAATGTGACGATGACGACGTTTGGCATAGCCATTGTGTTCGGGTGTGTAGGGTGGTGATGTGAGGTGAGTTATGCCACAAGAAGCAAGATGGGAAGCGAATTTAATGTATCCGCGTCTGTTATCCGAAAATAATTGTTTGATTTTGCATTGGAAATAATTTTCAACAAGGCGCTGGAAGTTTATATATATATATATGTAAATATATATATATGTATATATATATGTATATATATATATATATATATATATATATATTGTCAGGTCCCCTATTGTAGATAGATCTTAACAAATCAAGTCATAACTCACACAAATAAATGTGTTGACAAGGGAGTTAATGACGGGTTGCTATTTTTAGAAAGAAAAACTGTTTGATAAAGGCGGAATCAATACCAAACGATTTGGTTGCTGAACAATCAAATATATATATATATTGTCAGGTCCCCGGTTGTAGATAGATCTTAACAAATCAAGTCATAACTCACACAAATAAATGTGTTGACAAGGGAGTTAATGACGGGTTGCTATTTTTAGAAAGAAAAACTGTTTGATAAAGGCGGAATCAATACCAAACGATTTGGTTGCTGAACAATCAAATATATATATATATATATATTGTCAGGTCCCCGATTGTAGATAGATCTTAACAAATCAAGTCATAACTCACACAAATAAATGTGTTGACACGGGAGTTAATGACAGGTTGCTATTTTTAGAAAGAAAAACCGTTTGATAAAGGCGGAATCAATACCAAACAATTTGGTTGCTGAACAATCAAATATAGTTAACTAACACACAAGATTCACTCAAAAGATTTCCATTCATATAAGGTTAATCATACAAATGATAATCTATCTATGGTTTCTTGATGGGAAAGTTATGTCCGTACAATTCTAAGAACAGACGTCGCTCAATAAATGTTCTTACTTAGTATCGTATTCAGTCGCTCTTTTTCCGTGTCATGAGGTGTGCCCTAAATATTCCTTTTGTAGGCCTGACACCTTTGGACAGCTTTCATTCCTTCTAGAAACCCTAAATATATTGTACATATTCAAATTACATATTCAAAATAATCCTAAGTGTAAAACAAGTCTTCCGGGTAGGCGTTGTAGAAGTAAACTTCTCCGAGTAGACTGTGTGCTCTGCCTTCCTTTAGTACTTGGTAACCTTGAAGTATGTTCGGGAACAGTTTCCGGGTAGACTTAACTTTCACCGGGTAGACTTCATTCTTCTTGATCATATTGGACTTTGTCCGACATAATCTTACGAGCAACCTTGTTCTTCCATGGTCCTTTCAACTCTTTACTAGGAAATAGCTTATTAGCAAAGTGTGCTCGGTAGTACTATACCTTGCTTAAGTTGAACTCTGCTCGATTTTAGTTGAGATATTTCATTATACATCAAGCTTGCTCAGACCACTGTTATTGATGAATACCTTGCTCGGTCTTCCAATTACTTGGTTTCTTGAGCTTGGTTAGCCAAGAGCTTACTCTGAAGTGAACCTTGCTCGGATATGAAGAACAAACTTGCTAGATAAAGTAATCCCTGCCCAGGTGTATACTAACTAGTGAACCTTGCTCGGGTATACACTAATTGGTGAACCCTGCTAGGATATGTACTTAACAAAACTTCTAGAAGATAACCTTGCTCGGTAGGCAAGATATTATGCCCGACTAAGTAAAACCCTGCTCGGAAGTCTAAGGAGTGCCCGGATCCATACTTAGCGAATTCTGAGGATGTTGAGAAGATTCCAATCTTCTATATGGTCAGTTTTGGGTCAAATCTTGACTCAACAATCTCCCCCTAGATTGGAACACCTCAGCTGTCCCAAAACACTTCTACAGTTACTTTCACAGGATTAAAATACACATCAAATTAAAGTAAAATTACATATTCAAATAACATAAACAAATGATTACATATTCAAAATTTGTCCGAAGACAATACAAAATAAAGTCTATTCTACGAATCTTGTCTTTTCCTTGCATTGTAGTCGACTTGTCTTCTATTGACTATTACTGATGCAGCTCTTAGCCTAAAAATATCAAGGATTTGGTAGTGAGTGTGACTTTCTGGAATGACCAAATCCCTTATATCCATCAGTTCTTCATTATGCAAATAAGTAAAGTCTTCATTGCTTTTCATTATGCAAATAATGGTCAACATCTTCTTTGTATTCAATCTCAGTTATGATGCCATTCTTCTGAACTGTGTAGTTGGGGCATGTCATTCTTCTTTCAAGGCTTATGCAGGTATTCATGTTTAACATGGGATTCCTATCTCTGACATTCATCTTGTAGTGCAGTTCTGCACTGTCCATTTTCTTCAACTTTGCTGTCCTTTTTGCTTTGTGAAGTTGAATAGTTCTCCAACTTCTCTTTTCTTTTAGGAATTGGAATCCCTTGTCAGCTTCATCTTTTAAAAATTTAGAGAGATCATTCATTTGTCTTCCAGCCATCTTATTTCTGTTTCGATAATCATACAAATTGAGTGTGGCCATTCTTTCTAGTTGTTCTTGAGTGTATTCAGCAAAGCAACTATGTCTCTTAGTTTTCTGCTCTCCATAATCAATTTCAGAGATTCAGAGACAGAATCATAGTAGAGTTCTCTTGGAAGATCCACATCTGATTGTGGTCTTGCTGTTCTTTGGGATCCATCGCTACTAGATTCACCTCTTCCACCTTGTGTATATCTTCTTGAAATTGGTGGCCTGAATGGAATAGACTTCCTAGGTTTTCTAGGCCCCAAATTGAATGTTTTGATGTATATTGACTCTACCATTTCAGGTGGAAGATTGGCAAGATCAACAAGGTCATGTCATGCTTGTTCATTAAGAATGATCATCATCTTTTCTATCCCAGGATTGTTTGACAATCCTGCAGGTACAAACCTTCCATCAACAAAGCTTCTAGGGTTCTCACCTTCCCTCAGAGCTTTTTCCCAATCAGCCTTTTGAATATAAAAATTTCAAATCCTCCTTTTCCAAGGCATTAAAAGTGGCTTCATCCATTCCCCTCTGGTTTATCATTATGCCCCTCAATATCTTAATCATTTCTTCATTTTCCCAAGGAATTATTGGTTCATCTTCTGGTTCAGAATTTAATTCATCTGGGATTGATGTTTCAACAGCAGGTGCTTCCTTTGATTTTTCCTATTCACCTTGAATCTTTTGTTTCTCCCTTAAAGTAGTTATCTTTCTTTTCTTCTTAGGAGATTCTTGTTCATCTTGAGTTTTACCTGACTGTTTTGCAGATGGTTCAGGTTGTGTCCTTTTGAGTTTTTCTTTTCTTTTCAAATTGTTGTATTGATCCAACATAGATTCTCTTGACAACTTTTCTACTACCTCAGGCTTCAACCCTCTTTCTAATAGGTATCCACACATACCTCCAAACTTCTTTTTCAAAGCTTCAGTCTTTTCAATCTCTTCATTTTCTTTGACATATTTTTCTTTTACCTTTTCTCTTTCACTGTTATAGAGATCTTGTAGTTTTTCAACTTTGAAGTGGCTCAAATCTTTTTCAGAATACCCATGCTTCCTTAGATAATCTCTGTATTTCTGGGCATCTCTATTCTTTTGTTGCATAAGCTTTTTGATAGTGTCATTTTCCTTTTCTAATCTCTGCTTCAATTCATCATCATTCATAGCAGCCAAAGTTTCAAAGCTTATACCAAAGCTTCTCAATTTCACAACCAATGGATGTTTCCTTTTAGCTTCCATCATACTCAGCTCAATGTTTGCCCTTTGCTCATCAGTCATTGTGACTTGAGGGGACACATCACTGGCAGCTTCAGCACCTTTTCCATCATTGTCATCATTATTATCAGATTCATCAGACTCATCCTCCTCCTCTGTTGATTCATTAACTGCATCAATTTTGGGCTCATCAGAGGTTGGATGTTCAGGGTTTGGATTACTCACAACTGGAACATTAGGAACACCTGGGATTGTTACTCCTGGCATCAATGTTTGTAGAGGGACTGCCCTGATTGGACTATCTTCATCATCAGGAGTTTCCACATAACATTTGTTATTTTCATCCCATTTTCCTTTCTTCTTAGGTCTTTCATGTTCAGACTCTTCAGGTGCCCTCTTTCTTCTCATATAGGTCTTAGCAAACCTGTTGACTTTCTCTGCAAATTGTTCATATAGATAAGAAAGTCTTTCTTTCTTTTGTTGCAGTGTTTCATGAGATTGAGTCACATGTTCTCTTTCTGGCCAGCTATCAGTTGGTTTTTCCTTATATCCTCTTTTACTTGCTCAGCCCATTTCTTGGCAGCCATTGAAGTAATAAACTCACCAACTTCCTCTTCAACCATCATCTCTGTATTCACCTTGGTTGGCTCTGCAGTTTCAGTTGGTTCTTTTTCAGTCTGACTTTGGGTTTGAAACTTGCTCACCACCAAGGCCAGAGAGTTATCTACTTCCTCAACTCTCTTCAAGTTAATCAAATCTTCAATGACATCTTGATCATTAGCCTCATCTTCATTAATTACTTTAGCAATATTATCTTGACTGATCAACTCTTCCTATACTGCTATCTCCTCAGGAGTCAGGGTTGGGCCCAGTATTTCCCTGTCCCTTATCTCTCTTAGTACATTCTCAAACTTTCTCCTTGCTTCAGCAGCAGCCTCTTCATTCTCTTTAAACAAAATGTCTTTCTGAGGATTTTCCTTAACAGGCTCTTCTTCAACTACTTTTGCCTTTCCCTTGTCTATTCTTTTCTGTACATCTTCTTCATCTTCAGATTGTTGATAATCATCAATCTCTTTTTCAAGGGCCTCTAATTCTTCATCATGCTCTACCCTCTTAGAGCTTTCAGGTTGTTCAATTTCAGTGGCTATTGGCTCCTCAGTAGCAGCATTGTCTTTATTGATTATATCACTTTGAACTTCAGTCTGAATATTCAAAACATCATTGGCCACTTTAGTGATAGCCACATTCTCTTCATCATTTTTCTTTTCAATCTCATCCCGTGACTCCTCATCATTCCTCATTTCATCATCCTCCTCATTCCACACAACATTTACAATATCATCGTTTACATATAATCTTGTTTTCCAACATCAGATTTGTCAGCTTCATAGTCTACATTCTCCAATCTCCTTTCTTCACTATCTTTATCATCAACATATGTATTCAAGATACATTTCAAACCATCAACAGTCTCTACATATGTATCTTTTTCAGTTTCCGTACTCACTATAGCATCAGTTGGCACATATATATTCTCCCCCTTTTTTGGGGCAGCTGAGGCCTTCTCAACCTCCTGATCCAGGGATTGAATTCTCATCATAGCCCGGGCCAACTTGTCTAATAACAACACATTCTCCTTGGTCACCTCCTCATTTATTTCCCTCATCTTTGCATTCTCCATCATTAGATCAAGGTTTCTTTGAAACAAAAGATTGTCAGCAGTAGGGGTTATAGGTGGTGAGGAAGAGAAAGGGTTAGGTTCAGATTGTTCTTGAGCAGTGGTTTGAATGATTAATGGGTTGAAGTTCAGTGTGGGTGGGGTAGATGATTCAGGTGGGGTTTGAGTATGGGTAGGTGTAGGTTGGGTTGTAGGGATTGTTTGTTGTGGTGATTGAGTATGGGTTGGGCTTGGAGTAAATGTATCAGTTTGGATTGGGCTATTGGTTGGTGGTGTTTGTGGTGTTGGGGATATATGAGTTGATGTTTCATGATGGCTCAAGGTTAAGGTTTGGGTAGGTGATTGGGGTTGTGGTGATTCAGGTGGTGTTTGAATAGGTAGGTCAATTGGTAATGGTTGGTGTGGTGGAGTTTGTGGTGGTGATTGTATCGGTTGGTCAATTGGTAAAGGTTGGTTCTCCCCCTGATCAAGTACATCAACATCCATGGCTACTCCATCCCCTCCTTCATCTCCATCATCAAAATCATCATCATCACCATCATTCCCTCCATCTCCTCCTGCAATCTCCCCAGGTTCAGATAATAACACATGTAGTTGAGGTATTAACTGAGGGATCAAATCATCATCAAACATTAACCACGACAAATCTGCATATATCCTTTTAGGATTAAATCTACTTGTACTAGCCATATTTTCTATTCTTTTGAATGTATCAGGATTTTGTAAGACATGTGTGATTCCTGTAGTTGGTAGATTCTCCAACCCTTGATAAAAATAATTTGCAGGAACCTTGGATATGCCATAAATTTCTGCTTGACTGGCTTCTCCATGTTTTGCACTAATCCTTCAAATATGAGTCGTGAGAAATTGAAAGGATAGTCAAATAATACACCAACTGTGGCATTCGCCAAATCTCTACTCATTAGGGTCCATGACCCTTTCCTTGGTGCGAATCCCTGTATAATATGATGAATCAGGAATCTGTAGATGGTAGGAAACATGCCTTTCTGGAATTGTCCATCTTTATTGTGCCCTTGATAACCCATGCATTTGGTAAAGATCTTGTACAGCTGAGTAGTTGTAAGATGGATCGGGTTAGGGTTGTCATCATTCAATAGTAGACATCTTCGAATCACCACCTCGTCTATCCGTATATCATGGTTTGCAACACTGGCTTCGATCCATCTTCCAGTAGCATCTTCTATTAGTGTTGCAGAGTTCCAAAAATCTAGAGAGTGGTTCCGGTAACTAGTAGGATTTGCCGTTAAAGCAAATTGAATATTCGATCTTCTCAACCATCTAATCATCCCGGCAACCTCCTCATTGTCTGGTGTGACTTGTAACAGAGCGCACATGTTGTGCTTCTGTTCAAAGAAATATTTTGGAACTTCTTCTTCTTCTGCCATATCTGGACAACACAATCAAACATATTCAAAGTAAAAGTAGCATAAAAGTTCATTACTTTAAGCAATTTCAAGTTATAAAGTTGAATGAGAAAGAGAGAAATTTCATTAAGAACCTGATCTTCGAAAAATTAATAACCTAAACATAAAACAGAGTGTTAGTATTCAAATACATAATCGAAGCCCGTAATCTTCTAATCGTGGTCGGAAAACAAGTAATTATTGCTTACCGAGTCGGAATTAGTGGGCTAGTAAAGTTAGGGTTAGGATTAATCGAATGCGATGAGTCAGTTTGATATTACTTAGAGTAATTAGTGGAAGGAGAGAGAGGGGGGAAAATAATGTATAAACCGTCTCTCACTCCCTCTTATATATCTTTTGAAAAGTGGGTTTTAAATGCTTTTTGTCGTGTAGTGAGTTATTAGCTGTCAAACAGTAAAATTATCCACTTGATATTTTAAAAGCATTTGAAAATATCCAACTCTTTAATATTTAAGTTTAACAAACCTTGCTCGGAAAAGTAAATCTTTGCAAAGTCTACTCGGTATACTCCACTTACTCAAAGCTTACCCGATCATTAGTTGGTATAAATTAGAAGTTAAGATGAAGAAAGCTTACTTGAAATACAAGAATTCTTGAGAACTAAATCACAAGTAATATTAATCAAGTATGACACATCAAGCATGCAACCTAACTAGGAATCAGTTAAGATCCCCAAAATAATTTTCATCTAATTTAACTACCTTACTCATTAAACATTACTCGTAGTAGTAAACATTCACAATAATCAGTCAAGTATACTTCGAAGCAAAGTATGCTCGACAATCTTTGAGTACAAAATGCTAAAGGGATTCATAGCACACAATGTACCCGGAAAGTTAGATTGAAATTACCCAAGTATATTAAGGGAACATTTGCCCAAAGTATAAAGTGTGCCCGGTATACAAGGTTTGCTCGGAAACACTTGTAATTTCAAAGAAATCATATCCACACAAATCACAAAGCTTACTCGGTGTACTAAAGCTAAGTTCACAAAGTTTTCTTGGTATAATATTCAGCATATAGGATGCAAAGCTTGCTCGGAACAAGTAATTGTTAAAAGCTAGCTAGAACACATATTCATCTCAAGACTTCAAGCTTGCTCGGGAAATTAGTAAAGTAGTGTACTCTACCCGGAAAGTGTAAACACTTCAAAGCATGCTCGAAAATCATAACCTTAGTCTAAAGTGACTAGGCTTTCTCGGAAAGGTTACAAAACATTAAACCTTACTCGAAAATACTTATTCAAATCATAAACAATCAGGCTTGCTCGGAGAGTGACTAGAATAGTAACTCTACTCGAAAAGTATCAAATACTTCAAAGCATGCCCGAAAATAGTAGACTTAGATAAAAGTATCTAAGTGTACTCGGAAAGATTAAAAAGCATTTAACCTTACCCGAAAGTACATATTCAACCTATTAAAGGCAAAATGCAACACTTTTTGACTTAAAACCACTTGTCATCACATGTCATGACATATTTAAAATATATTTCATTAAAGATCAAGTTTTTTAAGAGAAATGGTGCATTTAGAGATCAAATTTCAGTTTTATTTCTCTTCAAAACAATTTCTTTCTTTAACTGAAAATATCTCAAGAATGGGGTTATATTGACTAAGTAGCTTTCTCAATACTTCAACCTCAGCATTATTATGACAACATAGATAGGTTAACAGCAGGTCTAAACTTAGCATGAATTTCATCTCTTTGGTGATATGATTAAGGTTCATTTAGTAGCATAATTCATTAATGGTCAACACTTGTGCTATGATGCCTCATATCTCTTCTCAAAGTTTATTTGGCTTTCCCCAGATCACCCCAATTTGACTCCAACCTCCTGTATTTGGTCAAAATTTTGTTTTTGTATGACAGAACTTATTGAATCTTTTTGAATTTTTGATTTTCAAACATATAAAGAGGTTGAACGTTGGACTTACAGTTTAAATAGCATGCCTTTCATTCAAGATGAGACAGATTTTGTCAACATCTCTGTAGTTCTAATTATAACCCTCTTGTTTGATAAAATATTTAAAACACTTATCAACTTTTGGTTGATTTATTCTTCCCCTTGTTTTTGATATTTTCTCAACTTTTCTGAAGCATGTTCTTTGTCATAGTTAAAGATGATTCATTGACCAAATAACAACAAGCTTGTGTATGACTGGGTAATCACTTTTCTGCCTATCATTTAGAGAGATTTATCTTGAGACATGCAAAGACAACTATGTATCTCCACATAAAGATTAGCATATTCATTATGTTTATACCACCTTAGATTTTACACATCATGAGAAAGCAACCATACATGTTAATGACTATACTAAGGTCTTTTCAGCCTATTAAATCCATATGATTGGCTAAGTAGTCAATGTACTATCATTTCACATTAATATTCAGTTTAATATTCAATCACCCCAATGTCTCTTAATTGGCAGGTAAATGGCTATCCTGTTTGACCACAAGTGGTCAACAGGACCGAACATACATGTGAATATATGTCCTATCAAAGTCAGAGCTATTGACATAGTTTTAAGTGAAGGAATGGAAAACAAGTTATAATTGCCCCAAATGCTTTCAGTTTTCTAGTTAATGGCTATCCTTTAAATCTATACAGATTACAGGACCAAACATACATGATGTGTGTGTCCTTCCAATTGGGCATAAGACATAATTTTCAGCAAAGATAACTACTTGATACTTTTCATTGAAAAATCCTTCTTTTAAGCTTCTATAAAGCTTGAACTGAATAGTATTATCATATCTCTGCACCATTAACAACTTGCTCATGTTTTGACCAAAATAAAGTGATTATGCAAAATTCATTAGAAAAGTCATTTTATCATGTAATTTTGACATAAAATTCATTTTGACACAAACAGTTGTATCATAATCAAATCTTAATCAAACATAACATCATCAAGACAAGCAGACAATACTAAGATTCAAGGTCTAGCCTATCCTAATAATATCAAATGATTAGATAATACACATAATCATGCATTTAAGCAAATATGTCAGATAAGCATATACAGTCAAGTATTTCAAATCAAAAACACTTATCATGACATCATAAACACATATCAACTGATAAACATGCAGAAGTATCTATGATCTATCATTTTGCACATTCAATCACTTAAGCACATATCAGTTAACATAAAAAGAATCGTATTCAAGCATATTCACACAACATTCAATTTGTGGCTCCTCTAACAATATAATCAATGAGCACATAGAGGCACAAAACTAGGCACACATCATCAATCAGACCTCATCAGAGTTGATCATTCCCAGGGCTTTCAAAAGAAAATTGAACCTGGTTCTATCAAGTGGTTTGGTGAATGCCAAATTGTCACTTGTATCAACTCTTTGCATTTCAATTAAACCTTTTTCACTACAATCTCTTATGAAGTGATGTCTGATTTCAATGTGCTTAGTCTTAGAATGTTGAACATGATTCTTAACAGTAAAATATGTAGCAGTATTGTCAATAAGAACAGGAGTATTCAGAAAATTCAAACCATAGTCCAGCATTTGGTTCTGAATCCAGAGAACTTGTGCACAGCAAGCAGATGCAGCAATGTATTCAGCTTCTGCAGTTGAGATTGAAACAGTGGTCTGCTTCTTACATTGCCATGACACTAGCCTTTCTCCCAAAAATTAACATCCACCTGAGGTTGACTTCCTGCTCATGTTACAGCCATCATAATCACTGTCTGTGTAGGCAATAAGGTCAAAAGATTTGTTCTTTGGATATCAAATTCCTAAGTCTGGTCTTCCCTTCAAATATCTAAAAATTCTCTTGACAGCATTCATGTGGGAGACTTTTGGACTTGCTTGGAATCTTGCACAGACACATACAGCATACATAATTTCAGGTCTTGTAGCAGTTAGGTACATCAGGGATCCAATTTTGGCTCTATATTCATGTTCATCCACAGACTCCCCCCTTTTATCAGCAATCATCTTTTCTTTGGTGTCCATTGGAGTTGAAGCTGGTTTATATTTAAGACAGTTGAACTTCAAAATTTCCTGCACATATTTTGTTTGGCAAATGAAAATCCCTTCAACCTTCTGTCGAACTTGCAGTCCAAGGAAGAAGTTCATCTCTCCCATAGAGCTCATGCTGTATTTGGATTTCATTACCCCTTCAAACTCCATGCACATTTGTTCATTTGTTGAACCAAAGATGATATCATCAACATAGACTTGTAACAGCAGCAAGTCTGATCCCTTTCTTTTGTAGAAGAGTGTCTTGTCAATGGCTCCCCTTTGAAAACCATTTTCAAGAAGATGATTTGAGAGCTCATCATACCATGCTCTAGGAGCCTGATGCAATCTATAAAGGGCTTTATTTAGCTTATACACCCTGTTTGGATACATTGGATCCTCAAAACCTGGAGGTTGAGCTACATACACCTCTTCATCAATCTTTCCATTTAGGAATGCAGACTTTACATCAAGCTGGAACACCTTAATGTTCTTTGAGGCAGCATATGCAAGAAAAATCCTGATAGCCTCAAGTCTTGCAACAGGTGCAAAGACCTCCTCAAAGTCTATTCCTTCTTCTTGAAGGCATCCCAGTTCCACAAGCCTAGATTTATTCTTAATCACAAAACCCCTCTCATCCCTTTTGTTTCTGAAAACCCATTTTGTGCCAATTGCTGACCTGTTTCTTAGTCTATCAACAAGATCCCAAACATGTAGATCTCTGAACTGTGCCAATTCCTCCTGCATTGCTTCCACCAACTGTTGTTCTTTAGTGCTTGAACAATGTTCTTTGGTTCTATTTGGGATAGAAAGCATGAGTATAAACAGATGTTTGCAATTTCAGAGTGGCTTCTAGTAACTCTTTCATTTATATCTCCAATGATGTTTTCAGAGGGATGATTCTTTCTACATAGGGAGTTTGAACTATCATATCAACAGACACATTAGTGTCAAGATTTGATTCATTGAGCTCTGGTTCTTCAATGATCAAATCAGCTGTTTCACTGTCATTACTTGGTGCTTCTTCATGATTTTGTCTTGAAGTTGATGCACCAGTGTTGTCTAAATTCATCCTTTCAAACAAATCTTGTAATCTTGCAGTAGTCACAGCTTCTTCATTTGATTGGTTGCTTGGGTTCTCCTCAGTCTGAACTTGATCATTCTCTACTTCTTGATTGTCTTGATTGAGATATGCATGATCTTGTTCTGGACTTTGATTGTGCTCACTGACTTGTTCTTGGTTAACAGTGTCACTTGAGGTACCCTTAACAAATGTATACTCCTTTTCTTTGCTAGCAACCTTCTTCCATAACCCTTCTAAGTCCAATGTTTTCTTCTTTTTCTCTTCAATTACACTGGTCTTGTAGAATGAGTCATCAAAGTCTTCAGGATAAATCTTGAAAGACCTTATCAACTTTTCATGATCAAATAGCCATGCTGCACCATCAACTGTGTTAAACTGATTCTCATTAAAGATGATGTCAGATGATTCAATAACACTCAAATGGTCTTTCACATATACTCTGTAGGCTTTTGAATGTGTTGAATATCCAACAAAGAAGCAATCCAAGGATTTAGTTTGAAACTTGTTCAAGTAATCCCTAGTGTTCATAAGAAAACATTTGCATCCAAAGGGCTTGAAAAACTTGATATAAGGCTTTCTATTGTTGAAAATTTCATATGGTGTCTTGTTATGCCTTTTGTTAACAAGTACCCTATTCTGAACATAGCATACAGTATTGATGGCTTCAGCCCAAAATGTAACCGGTAGATTTGCATCTGCTATCATGGTTCTTGTAGCTTCAATAAGTGTTATGTTTCTTCTTTCTGCAACACCATTTTGTTCAGGAGTTCTAGGAGCTGAGAATTGCTGAAATATTCCCTTTTCTGTGCAAAATTCTTCCATGACTCCATTTTTTGAACTATGTACCATTGTCACTTCTCATTATTTTAACTTTCTTAGTTTGTTCTCAATCATTGTCACACAGCCCTTAATCAACTCTGTAGTCTCATCCTTTGTACTCAGAAAATAAACCCAAGTATATCTTGAATAATCATCAATGATCACAAGACAATATCTTTTCTTCCCTATACTTGGCACACTTACAGGACAAAAGAGATCCAGGTGAAGTAATTCAAGTACTTGATCAATTGAGTTGATGAGTTTTGTCTTATGAGCAGATTTTTGCTGCTTGCCTTTTTGGCATGAATTGCAATGATCTTCCAACTTGAACTCTCTTGTAGGTAAGCCAATTACATGTTCACCTTTCACAAGTCTGTTCATGTTCTTCAGATTTACATGACACAATTTCCAATGCCACAATTTTGCTTCATTTTCAGTGGCTTTGGAAACAAAGCATGTGCCACCCCTTGAAACAGCTTCCTTCATATTGAGCTCATATAGGTTGCCATTTCTAGGTGCCATCATCATAATCATTTCAGGTGGGATTACAATTCAGGTTTTAAGATGAAACAGTGTGAGTCATCAAAACCAACTTTGTAACCCTTATCACACATCTGTGATATGCTAAGCAGATTATACTGGAGTCCTTCAACCTGAAATACATTGTCAAATGAAACCTTTCCATTTGTCAAAATTCCTTTCCCAACAATCTTTCCACCATTCTCATCACGTCCAAATGCCACAGGACCTTCAAACTTTTCTTCATAGTTAACAAGTGACCTCCTGTCACAAGTCATGTGCCTAGAACATCCACTATCCATGTACCAATGTCATTCAGTGAAGTGGACTGTTCCTGCACAGAAGAAAAAGTTTGATTAGTTAGGTGATGAAGTGCAAGTCATTTCAACTTGCAACTCATCAGTTTCAATTTTAGAGGCTGCACAAGAAATAAGTGTTGTTGGTTCCTGATCTTCATGTGTCAATTCAAGGTTGTCTGAGTTATCTGTTTCATATCCACACTCTCTTGGAGTTTTCACAAATGAGGTTGTGACTTGTGATTCTTCTGATGCATTGTCATGCTCTTGAACTACATAATCTTTCATTTCTGAGTGTTCCATTACATCAGCAGTTTTAGTCTCACCTTTAGGTTTCCACAGAAATCCTTCTGGTTCATATCCATGCTTTAACAAGAACTTCTCATCACCTGTCAGTTCTGTTGGTTTCTTTCTTAAAAAGACACATTTGTTTCTTGTCTTTTCACTGTTAGGTGAACCTTGAGAGCTATCAGACTCAACTAATTGAGTATCTTGTTTGGGGCTGATTCTCAAAGGCTGAAAGTTCCTTTTGACTATAGATTCAACCTTCTTAGGAGACACACTCCTTCTTACTGATTTAGACACTTGTTTTTTTGTTTTGAATTCAGTTTTCTTTTCATTTCTTGTCTTTTCAGCTGATTTCAATTCATTTTTACTCAAGGTTTCATTTCCACTCACCTTTCCTTTTCCCAGGTATGCAACATACTTTTGCTTGTACAGAACAGAGTCTTGGCCATACTTTGTTTCATCTGGGACATGAAAGGGTTTGAAGTTGAATCTTTCATTACATGAGTCTGTGTGATGACCATACTCATCACACTTTTTGCACCAAACTTTTCCCTTGAATTTCTCAAGTTCACTTGGTTTCTTGAATCTTTCACTTGGTTTAGGTGATTTGACTCCAAGAGTCTTCTGAGTTTTCAAACCATCAAAGTTAATTGAGATGGGAACAAACTCCTCAATCTTGATGTCTTGTCTTTCAACTTTGCTTTTGACAAAGACAATTTTCTCCATAATCATTGGTTCCTCATCACTGCTTTCTCTCTGTCTTGACTGTCTTTTCTCATATTCTTCCATGGTTTCCACTTCTCCAACATTAAGAACTTCATGACTGGAAAAGATTGGATAAACAGGGATAAACTTTTCTGCATCAACTTCTTCAGTTACTCTCTCCTTTTTGTTTTGTTTTATCCTTTCCAACACAGCCTTGCTTGGTGGCCTGACTGCATTGTAGCTTACCTTCTTCCTTTCACAAATTTCAAAAGAAACATGTTTTCTTTTCATTTTATCATTTTGTTTCTTCATTCATGGTGTGACTGGTGGATACTTTGGAAGTTTATCAACTGACTCTGGTTTCTTGTATCTTCTTCCTTTTTCAGCAGCTTTGATTTCCTCATCAGTGACTTGATCACTCAAATCACTTAAATCATCTTGATCCAACTCAACAGAATCAAAGTCATCCTCAGAGACTTGAACTCCAATTGACTTGTCTTCCTTCACCTCTTCCTTAACCACAAACTCACCTTCTGCATTCACCTCAACATTTTTGTATAAATCAACAAATTCTTCTTTGTCTTGAAAGACATCTCTGAATTGTTGAAGGTATGCATCTATTTTCTCTTTATCAACTTTTGGCATAAAGTTGTTGTTGAAGGGTGGTGGAACTGCTTTATATTTGTCTTTTTCACTTACTTGGTTTAGAATACCACAGATGTTTCCTGTAGATACCAAGTTCTTCAAGAAATCATTTTCTACCTGCAGCTTTGTGTTCTGCACCTTTTCTTCAACAATCATCTTCTTTAGCCCATCAATCTCAGTGGTGTATCTTTTCTGAGCTCTATAACTACTTATGCAGTCATCTTCCAAGCTTTTCATCTTTTCTTCACTGATCAGCTCACTAGACTCATATCCATTGATGATACTTTGTTTCCTAAAACACTCACTTTCCATCTTGCCTACTTTTGTTTTCAATTCATTGATTATTTCATTTAAATCAACAGTAGGAGCAGAGTGTACCTAAGATGATGATCCAGCTTCTTTCTCAATCAAAGCCATGAATGCTACATTTGCCCTCTTTATGTCATCAGCAATATCTTCTTCATGATTGCTCCAATCAAAATTACCCTCATGCTGTGAAGTTACAGCCACATTTCCTTGATTTCTGGGTTGATTTTGGTTGGTTGGGATTGAATTGTTTGGAACAGTTTGAAGGTTTTGATTGTTGTTCCTTTGAAAACCTTGATTTTGTGGCATACCTTGATGTTGATTGTTCATTTTAGGCTGAAAGTTGTTGAAGTTGGGATTGTAGTTATTGAAATTGTTGGGATTGTTGTTTCTTTGCTGGTTTTGTTGATATTGATGCTGCTGATTTCTTGGCTGGTTCTGATATTGGTTCATCTGAAAGTTTCTTGGCATGTTGCATTCTCTTGAAAAGTGACCAGGTTGTTGGCAGTTATAGCAAATGGCTTTTGACTTATCAAAACCAATTCTTTCATTAGGTCCTGATAGAAGAGACCTACCAGTCCTGTTATATAGCATTTTGCTTCTAAGAGCCAACATGGCAGCTTGCCATTTTAGATCCATGTCCTCCAAATCATCAGCATCCATCTGTTCAAGGTCATCCTGGATGACACTGGTATGAATTAGATTCTTTTCAACAAAAGCATTGTATGATTTTGTAAACATGGAGAACAAAGCATGTGTTTCATTTCCTTGACCACTTCCACCACCAGTATAAGGTACATGTCCACTTGCCATAGAGGCAGAATCAGTGTCATCAATTAATTGGACATTGAACCTTTGTTGGTTACCATGGTGACTTGTACTACCACCAACAAAAGATTTTGGTGTGTCAACACCATACTCAGCTGGTACTTCTATGATGGGAATCTGTTGTTGGTTCTTGGTTGACAAGTTGCCCATTGGTGCAATAAGAGCATTAGTGACTTGGAAACAAGGCTTCTCTTCTTTGATCATCACATTCTCAAACATTTCTATTTCAGCAGCCTGAAGGAAGCACACTACATCATCCACTTTCAAATCATTGAAATTGGGCTTTTGAATGATGAATTTGTAGGCAGTGTACCATTCCTTAGGCATTGAGTTGAGCAGCTTGGTATTCAAGTCAAGATCAGTCATGACATAATCAGTTGTTCTTAGCCTCATTCATAATTTCTAAGAATCTTTTAAGGATTGACTTCAATCTCTCTCCATCCTTGTATTTGAACCTCTCCAACTGTTGCTTCAATCTTTGCTTCTTTATGTTCTTCAACTCAGTGTTTTCTTCAAACATTTCAAGGATTGCATCATACATAGCCTTAGTTGTGGTGTGATGTGCAACCTTGGTCAATATCTCCCAAGACAGTCCTAGCTTTATCATTGCTAAGGCTTTGTCATCTACTTTCCTCATTCTGTCTCTTACAGCAGCAGTTGCATTAGCACCATCAGTAGTGTCTTGTAGACCATTCTTGATCGAATTCCACATATCCACATCATTATAGCAGACTGCTGCCTCAAATAAGACCTTCCATTTTGTGAAATTTTTCTGTCCATAGAGTCAAGGAATCTTATTAGTAGACACTTCTTGTTCTTCGTAACCATACATTTTTAAAATAAAAATCATTTGATTTGAAAAGGATAAGTTTTAAAACAATCAGATCTGAAAACAGGTTGTTCAGATCTGATGAATCTGGTGCGAATAGAACAGGAAAGGAAAGTAAAGATTCAAACTTTAATTGAAATAAGGATGAGAAAACACTGGAAAGATGTAGATGTGGACAGAAATGAAGAACAGAGCAGCTGACGTCACTCTTTAATGGAACAGTGTTCTGCTTACGTCATTGTTCTTCAAATCTTCAATCAGCAACAATTTCTTACTAAAATAGCAGTGACCAGCTCTGATACCATTTATCAGGTCCCCGATTGTAGATAGATCTTAACAAATCAAGTCATAACTCACACAAATAAATGTGTCGACAAGGGATTTAATGACGGGTTGCTATTTTTAGAAAGAAAAACCATTTGATAAATGCGGAATCAATACCAAACGATTTGGTTGCTGAACAATCAAATATAGTTAACTAACACATAAGATTCACTCAAAAGATTTCCATTCATATAAGGTTAATCATACAAATGCTAATCTATCTAGGGTTTCTTGAGGGGAAAGTTATGTCCGTACAATTCTAAGAACAACCGTCGCTCAATAAATGTTCTTACTTAGTATCGTATTCAGCTGCTCTTTTTCCGTGTCATGAGGTGTGCCCTAAATATTCCTTTTATAGGCCTGACACCTTTGGACAACTGTCATTCCTTCTAGAAACCCTAAATATATCGTACATATTCAAAATAATCCAAAGTGTAAAAAAAGTCTTCCGGGTAGGCTTTGTAGAAGTAAACTTCTCCGAGTAGACTGTGTGCTCTGCCTTCCTTTAGTACTTGGTAACCTTGAAGTATGTTCGGGAACAGTTTCCGGGTAGACTTAACTTTCACCGGGTAGACTTCAATCTTCTTGATCATATTGGACTTTGTCCGACATAATCTTACGAGCAACCTTGTTCTTCCATGGTCCTTTCAACTCTTTACTAGGAAATAGCTTATTAGCAAAGTGTGCTCGGTAGCACTATACCTTGCTTAAGTTGAACCCTGCTCGATGTTACTTGAGATATTTCATTATACATCAAGCTTGCTCGGACCACTGTTATTGATGAATACCTTTCTCGGTCTTTCAATTACTTGGTTTCTTGAGCTTGGTTAGCCAAGAGCTTACTCTGAAGTGAACCTTGCTCGGCTATGAAGAACAAACTTGCTAGATAAAGTAATCCCTCCCCAGGTGTATACTAACTAGTGAACCTTGCTCGGGTATACACTAATTGGTGAACCCTGCTTGGATATGTACTTAAGAAGACTTCTAGAAGATAACCTTGCTCGGTAGGCAAGATATCATGCCGGCTAAGTAAAACCCTGCTCGGAAGTCTAAGGTGTGCCCGGATCTATACTTAGCGAATTCTGAGGAGGTTGAGAAGATTCCAATCTTCTATATGATCAGTTTTGGGTCAAATCTTGACTCAACATATATATATATATATATATATATAGAGAGAGAGAGAGAGAGAGAGAATCAGATTTCTTTTTGATTGGATAAATCCAATTATATTTAGTTAAATGGTCGATAAATATAATATAATATTTGAAGCCATCATATGATATGACAGGAGAGGACCAAACATCAAAAAATAAAATTGTAGCGGTGCATGTGAGGTGATAGAAGAGGTGTGAAAAAGGAGCTTGTGCCTCTTATTAATGCAACATGAATTGCATGGTTCATTTAAATGAATAATAGACGGAACAATAAAAGATAAATGTTTTCACACTTGTGAATGGGGGTGTCCAAGACGACGATGCCACAAGTTTGTGTTATTGTGTTGAACATGAAAAGCAAACGGTGTTGATTTGGGGCATAGCTAATAAATATCTTTTTCAGCTTGTCCTCGAAGAAGAGGGCGGTGGGAGTGGGAATCCTTAATAACAAAGTTAAGAGAGAAAACTGGATTAGAATATTATTATCAAGACATAAACGTGAGATAGAGATAATATTGCGGGATATAGATGGAACACATAAAGACGAAGGAAGTAGTATCAAAATGAGGTGTTAAATAGCCAACATGAGTAATGTTAAGAGACGAAACCAACTCCGATGACTAATTCTTAAGTACCATCATATGGAGTATAGAGAGACAAGGCACTTAAATCATTGGTGATGTGGTGTGAAGCACCACTATCAAAAAGCCAAGGTTTTCCCGAGTTTGTAGCATTCACAGCGGACATCATATGTGCTTGTGGTGGGTTGTTATGTGTAGCGTTGGGTAAGGGTGGTAGGTTAATATATGGATACAACCTTTTAAAGACATAACATGAGTTGAGAGAGTGGCTTTTTGTGAAACAAAATTGGCATTTGGCAAGGAATATTTTTTTTTGTTGGTAGTCTGTGAAATAACCGATGGTTGTTGTGGAGTAGGTAAAAGTCCACCAGTTGAACACGGATTTCGGTTATGCCAGGGATTATGATCAGTGGATCGAGTGTGGCTGCAAAAGCAGTTGTTGGGTGATGAATATTGGAAGTTTGAAGAGGAATGGTGCTAATAGAAGAGGATGTGGCGGAGCTAGTGATGAACATGATGGTCGGAAAGAAAAATTGGTAGAGGTGGGCACCGGCGGTAGTGGCTGAATATTAGTTTAACCTAGGTTGTGATACCATATGAAAATAATCACAAAAGGTGATTTCTTCTGTATTGACAGTCATGATATATACAAGAGATGTACATGATATACATTGAAAATATAATAGTAATAAATGAGAATAATTAATTTTAAATCATATCTAAAGATAACTAATGAATTTAAAATTCAAATGTCAATCATTTGGAGGGATTGCACTAATAATCTTGTGTTGAATAACTAAAACATATGAACTTTTTCTCTTTTATATTGTAACACCCTGCCATGAGGGCTGGATCGTTTAACGACATATTGGTTCCAAGTACAGAGTTGCAAAAGGTAAATTATAACTTTATTTCTATAAATTTTACATTTTACTTAGTGTAAACGAGGTAAAGATGTAACTACAAAATTCTAACTCATGCGACATTGCTACAATTAGTTGTTGGTTCTAACCACCATCCCTTTAGCTTCTAAGCTCATAATAAAGGTTCGGCATACGCCTTTATCTTTAAGAATCCTACCCCAAATGCCATCCAAGTCCCACATATTTCTTAGACAAAGTACATTAACACGTACTAAAAAGTGTCAACTACAACATTGGTGACTTCGTGAGTTAAGTTCAAATACACATAAAATTATTCAAGGGTATGGTGTATTCTTAATCAAGTCCACAACCAATCTTGTATCTGAGCATAAGTCCCTGACTTAAACCTGAATGTAAACATGTCTTGATCATTCTTCTGCTAAACAATGATCTACCAACAAGTAGACTACATGCCGCAAACGATCCACAAATCTCTGTGTGGCGTGATCACCCTCACATGCATCTTTGCTCTAATCTTGATTAGGACCATGATCTCTTTATTATCTCTCTTGATATGGAGGGTATATTAAAGCATGATATCCTTTAGAATATGATGATAATATGAAGCTCTTATTTTTGCAAGAGGCTCAAGGCAAAGTATGATGAAGAAAATTTGTCTAGCACCCGTATGACCGGTCTAAGGTTGGGTTGTGCCATTCGTCGTACTCCCATGGTTGGTTTAAGGTCGAACTATGCACATGCTCATTTTGTTTCATCGTTGTCTGTTGCAATGAGTCCAAAAAGAACATATGTTGACCATGCTTGCCAATGAATTAATCACTAGTATTGTCTAATTAAAAATAAAGAGAAAGCAATTTTAATATGCTAAGCGTCTTTCTTACAAAAGTGTTTTGGCTTCGTAACGTCTCTCATTGTTTGGTTGACCCGTCTATTTACATTGATTTCACATAGTTGGTCTAAAAAAATGAGATATTTTATAAAAAGTTATATTTGTCTTTATAAAAATCTCATCCATAAATGATTATATTTTCTCTCGTGGTTTCTCTTCAATGTATCTTCATTTTGCATCCATTTTTTCATCGTAGAAGAAATTCCATGTGTGGCGATCAATTAACATTCAGTAAAATCTCAGAGGCAGGGCGATCGTTCCTCAGTCTAGTCATCCAATATCGTGGATCTCGATATGATAAATTCAAACTTGTTTTGACCTAACACCAAACCCTAGTACCCTACACACCTCATGTTTTGCCATGCTTATATAGAAATATCCATTTACATATCTATTCCTAAAACATATATGATTCTCTCACATCTTTCATTAACAAACACATGTCAAATATTGGCTTAGCTTTTACTAATGTAAGAAGTGGCGAAGCTTGACTCGGGTTGGGTCAAATCGGGTTTTTGTCTAAACCGATTCAGAACTAAACTGGTTTTTAAGAGGACAGTATCGGCCTTGACCGGTTTAAAATTGAGTTTTTACCGTTTCGCTTCAGGTTTGACGGTGTTCAAACCGGTTACATAGAATAGAATTACAAACCAATTTCAACCCTATGGTTTTGTTCAGGTCCAAATTGCGTCCAACCAAATCATGTCCGGCTCAGGTTAATAAAAACAAGTTTGGTTCCTTGGCTGGATTTTTTGTGCATTCTATATAACAAATTTTCATTCATTAGCTTAATGCATTATGCAACAACTAACCTAAGCATGAAAAAACAAATCACATTAATTAGAGCTCCTACACCAGAGATAAAAATGTGGTCAACATGTAAACTAATGTTGAATCAATAAAAGTGTGATATTTATTAGGGTTTTAAAGTTATTAACTAACCGTTCTATGAATGAGTTTAACTGGTCGGACTAAAATTGTTGACTAAAACTGATAATTTAAGAAACCACATTGACTAAAATCAACTTCATTCAAGTCATTACATATTAGAGGTGGCAATGGGAGTGGGTTTGGTGGGATTTGAGTGATGGGTCAGGATAGGTATGGGTCAGGATGGATATAGGGTCAGGGTGGACTTTTAAAATAGAGGGTTACGATGGATAAAACTAACTCATCTTGACCCAAGTGAAGGTTGACATACAAAGGGTTTTAAAATCCCCTAAAAACAATATTCAAAAAAACTATTAAAAAAATAATAACTCAAAATATAAATAAAAATCGCAAATGAAAAATAACTAAAAAGTTTCCCCTATCATCCTCGTTCATAAAAAAAAAAAAAAACGTTTTGTACTGATTCAGGTTCGAGTTTTTCGAGGGTTTTTTTTCGGTTCGGTTTTTTTTTTCATTTCGGTCGGTTTCGGTATCTGTTCGGTTTCAATGATTTCGGTTTCGATTTCTCGGTTTTTTCGGTTTCAGTGTTGTTTTATTTTAGTCAGATTTTTCGGTTTCATTTCGTTTTTTTTTTGCTTCGATACGATTCATTTGTTTTATTTTGGTCGGCTACGTTCAGCTTTTTTGTTTCGTTTTGCTAAGCTTTTTGATTGCATTTCGCTTTTTTGTTTCGTTTTAGTCAGTTTTTCGGTTTCATAACTTTTTTTTGTATCGTTTTGGTCGTTTTTCTATTTCGGTTCAGTTTCGTTTCAGTTTTTTTGTTTCGTTTGGTCGGTTCGGTGTTTTTGATCCGTTTTGGTCCGGTTTTTAAATTGCATTTAGTTTTTTTATGTTTCCTTTTGGTCAGTTTTTCAGTTTCAATTCGGTTTTTTTGTTTCGTTTCGGTCGTTTTTCTATTTCGGTTCAGTTTCGTTTCGGTTTTTTGTTTCGCTTTGATCGGTTCAATGTTTTTGTTTTGTTTTGGTCAGGTTTCAGTTGCATTTGGCTTTTTTTTGGGGTTTCGTTTTGGTCGTTTTTTTCTTTCGATTCAGTTTCGTTTTGGCCTTTTGTTTTGTTTCAGTTGATTCGGTGTTTTTGTTTCGTTTTGGTCGGTTCGGTGTTTTTGTTTTGTTTTGGTCCCGCTTTTCAGTTGCATTTCGCTTTTTTTTTGTTTCGTTTCGGTCGTTTTTCTATTTCGGTTCAGTTTCGTTTCGGTTTTTTGTTTCGCTTTGGTCTGTTCAGTGTTTTTGTTTTGTTTTGGTCAGGTTTCAGTTGCATTTGGCTTTTTTTTTGTTTCGTTTTGGTCGTTTTTTTCTTTCGGTTCAGTTTCGTTTTGGTTTTTTGTTTTGTTTCGGTCGATTCGGTGTTTTTGTTTCCTTTTTGTCGGTTCGGTGTTTTTGTTTTGTTTTGGTCCCGCTTTTCAGTTGCATTTCGCTTTTTTTTTGTTTCGTTTTGGTCAACTTTTCGGATTCATATCGTTTTTTGTTTCGTTTTGGTAGTTTTCTATTTCGATCCAGTTTTGTTTCGATTTGGTCGATTCGGTGTTTTTGTTTAATTTTTGTTAACTTTTCAGTTACATTTCGCTTTTTTTGTTTCGTTTTGGTCAGTTTTCGGTTTTATTCCCGTTTTTTTTGTTTCGTTTTGGTCGTTTTTTTATTTCGGTTCAGTTTCGTTTTTGTTTCGTTTTAGTCGGTTCGGGGTTTTTGTTTCGTTTTGATCGTTTTTTGGGTATCAGATGAGTTTTGTTTCGCACGTGATAGTTTGGGTATTTTGAATTAGATAAATTTTGGATAACTTGGATATTTTATTTTGACTCATTTTAACCTATAAATGAAACTCAGTTGTATATTTACAACCCATCCTGACCCACTTGAAGAATTTTCATGATCCATCATAACCCATTTTACTTTTAAAGTTTATCCATCTTGACCCAAAACAATCCATTTGGGTTGGGTTTGCCACCCTTATTACATATGACTATAGAAACATTAAATTTCATTACATTTTAGACAAATAAATTACATATTTAACCATGTACATTCTATTACAAACACCATTTCATTTATCTTACCCAAGTTAACAATATAATTTATAAATTTACCACACATTTGTCATTGGAAACTGATCATGAGCCTAAAGATGCCGTGCATAGGGGTTCGGTGCACCATAATAAGCCAGAGGCAGAGTTGCTTGCGGTGGCATCGGTGGATAGAACATTGGTGGAGCTTGAGCTGCCACCATCAACACCACCGGATCATTATTGTTCCTGATAAATAAAAATATAGAAATCAATTATATAGATGTATATAACATAGTAATTCTATCTATAAAATATATATAGAGGCGTATTATCATTTGTTGAATTTAATAAAAATGACACTTAATTACACATATGGTCCTTGTGGTTCGAACGAAGTAACAAGTTTGAGTACTAACTTTAAAAAGTTGTATGTTTGGGTTTTGTGGTTTCAATTTTGACAAATGAGTATCAACATTAACTTCTTTCTGTAAAGCCTATATATAAAATGACCAAAATGCCTTTAAAATTAAAGAATAAAAAGTAAAAAATACGACAATTGTTATAGACATGAACAAAATACCCCTGCTATCAAGAACACATGAAACACATGAATGGGGTGTTTGGGATTCCTTATTTTACTTCCTTATAACTTTTCATTAAGTTAATAAGTTACAAAAGTGTAACTTATGGAACTTTTCCTCTCACAACGTAAGCAATCCCAAACACCTTATTACTTCTCAAAAAGTTTATAAGTTATAAGTTGGTGAAAATAAGCAATCCCAAACACCCCCAAAGCCGGAAATATGATAATCCTCCCTACATCCTAAATTCTAAGCGTTACACTTAAAATGATCACCTGCAAGTTAACGTTCAAGGGTATTTTAGTAATTTATCTAGACTAATTAGAAAAGCTAATAGAACCAAGGAGCCCAAACATGCAACTTTTCAAAGTTAGTTACCGACTTCCCGAACATGTCACTTTGCTCAAACCACAGGAACCATACGTGTAATTAACTTTAAATATATATATATATATATATCATTAAAATATGGTTTCAAATCATGAAACTTACATTGAATGTTGACCACCAGTTTGTTGCATCATTTGTCTGTATATGTACTCATCAACTCTCTGTTTTGCCAATGCAACCTGTTTTCAATCAAATTTATTTAATTATTTTTTTAAAAAAACTTTTATTTTGTGCCACGTCAGCAATTGTTAGAAGAACCAACCTGTTGAGCACTACCACCTAAATGAATTTGTCTATGTTTGTTTTCACCTTTACCACCATGAACCTGCAAAATATTAAAAACAAATTTAACAAAAACTACAAAATAAATGCATTTAAACTCATCATAATAATTAAATAAATGTAATATAGTAAATACCTTAATTGTTGCTCCTGATTCTGTTCTGATCCTTGATATGTTCGATCCGTTTCTCCCAATTAGTCCACCAATAAACGTCTCGGAAATCATCATCTCCAAAGTTACATATTCAGCTGAACATGACATCACATTTAGAAGCGAAGTAAACAATCGGAACAAACGATCAAACATGCAAGGTTTCTTGTTCGGTTGTTCGTTAAGAAAATGAGTGTGTGTGTTTATTTCGTTTGCTAACAGATCAACGAACAAAATCGGTTGAGCTCCAGTTAAAAGTAAATGTAGACATGATTGTCAGGCTAACTAGTTAATATAACTAGACTAAATTCTAGTGAGTCTAAAAAAATTTAATGAATACATATACAAAAGAACTTAAATAAACGTAAACAAACGGATATAAACGAAATAAATAATTGACCATAAATGAACGAACGGAACATGTGTTCATGTGCATTTGTTTAACTATATGAGCAAAGAGTTTCGTTCATGTTTGTCGTTCATTAAATAAATGAACATAAACGGGCGTAAATGAACAAGCAGGACATGTGTTCATGTTGTTCATTTAACACTTTAACAAAATGAACAGAAAGTTGTGTTCATGTCCTTTCGTTTATTAAATACACGAACAAACTTAAGTGAATGTAAATGAACGAGCATAAACAAGCTTAAATGACTGAACATAAACGTTCACGAACATAAATGAGCGAACAGAAAAGGTGTTTATGTTTGTTCGTTTAGCTAAACGACCAAATTTAAATGAATGTAAATGAACAAACATAAACTGCCGTAAGTGATCAAACATGGACGGACAAAATGAGCGAACGGAACAAGTGTTTATGTTTGTTCGTTTAGCTAAACGAACAAAAATGAACAAACTTAAATGGATGTAGATGAGCGAACACAAACTAGCGTAAATGATCATACATAGACGAACGGGGCATGTGTTCATCTTTGTTCGTTTAACTAAATGGACAAAAAGTTTTGTTCATTTCCGTTTGTTTACCAAAAAAACGAGCATAAACAACCTTCCCGCTGAACGGTTCACTGAACGTTCTGTTCATTTACAGATCTTGAGATTCAAGTGAGAAGAAATAAATAACCTGAAGAAGGGTCCACATATTGCTGAGGTGGTCGATGCATGAAACCAAGATTATAAGTCGGGCTGATGGAGATTATTTGCTTAGGTGGATTATCCCTACAGTAAATAATAGTAATAATAATAATAATAATAATAATAATAATAATAATAATAATAATTAATCAAAACCATATACATATTATAAACCGTTATACAAAATCACTAAACTCCAAACCTTAATTGACGTCCAATCTCTAAGAGTGCCTTCAACACTGCAGGAACGTCTCCTGATATCTACAATTATTTTTAATATATAAATAAATTTATTCAATGAATTTAGTTAATAAAGCCACTTAAAAAAGAAGATAAACAGCAGTAACTAACTACCTGCACTACTCGATCAGATTCATGAGCAGATGCACATAATGGTAATTGATTTTGAGCAAGTACAGTAACGATTGCACCAGAGGAGTTTCTTAGTTGACCTATGTTTTGACCAGATACACCGATCAATCCGCCAGCTTGGCAACCAGATATTAACAGTCTTATTGTGTTTGCTGCTACGTATCCTGTTGTGACTTTCTGTCCTTCAGTGTTTTTATCATCCTACACAATAGAAATTAGGTACACATTTCATCAGCAACAATAAAACCAAAAACAAAAAATAAATAAATAATAAAATAATAAAAAAACAAAGAAAAATAAATACATAGATAATAAAATAATAAAAAAAAACAGAAACACAAATAAGAAAGTGAACAAACACACTGCTTTGACTTTGCAATTAATATCAACTTTCCATAAAAGTCAACAAACATCGTTATACCGTATAAAGAGTACTGCTTCAAAAACAAAAAAAAAACCTTAGCTGTTAAAACTGTAAGATATTTTATCTTATTGTGCCAAAATCCAAACCGAACTGCACACTTTATACAGCTGATATAATATACAATATATGTATAATCAAGAATAAATATGCTTCCAAAACAAGCATATATTTTAAATGGAGTAACAATTGGAAAAAATAACCTTAAACCTTTGTGTAATAATGTACCGAAAAATTACCGAGTCTGACTCGGTAGTGATTATTTTTCAAAGAATGACTCTGGTTATAAAGTGAAAGAACAACCAAGATTATCAGTATCAATATCATCATAAACTTGGTATAGAAATAATGCATTAAAATATATAAGGATTATCAATATCAATATAGCCTTGGTATAGAAGTTATGCATGAACTTAATGCTCTCAAGATGGAAACCCTAATAATATTCTTGCAGCATTTATAGCCAATCAATTAATAGAGCTTCTTTCCGCAAAGCCATAAAAAGGCAATGTAACTTAACTGACTGAGCAAACGGTAAACCGAAACCAAGGAAGAGAAAGTGGTGAGTATTTGCTACTTTCGGGTGGCGCCATCCGGTATTAGTTGCAGGCTCATGTAATTGCTTCCAATAATAGAACAAGGCGCTTAGATTCATCAATTATGTTTTGGAGAAGATGGTACTCATGGTAGTATTTTAAAATTACTAAATACTAATATAAGTAAATATAGAAGCGAAAGTAAGTGTTGTGACTTGTGACCAAGAGATAGATAATAAGCTAATGGGTGGTCGAAGATTACTCGGTGCATGTATCATGGGGGTAAAAGAGCTACGACTTTTCTTGCTTTAATCCTTGGTTGAACCAAATCACTAAGTTATAATTAGACAATATCTTGAAAAACCTCCTACCATACAACAAACTATCAAGGCAAGTCAAATGGTCATATGCCATATGGGAAGACCAAAGATGGGTGTTCTGAATAAGTTAATTTATAACTCAAAATTTCTAAAATATATAACCATGTGATTTACAAAGATTAAGTATAGTATCAGTCAACACACAAGTAAACCAGCAGTCACTAGCTCAAATAAGTAACAATAAGTAGAGATGAAGAATGAACGGGAGCAGGGGGGTACGTTGACATAGGGAGCAGGGGTTGGGGAAGGGGGGGGGGGGGGAGGGTCAAGATGGGGGGGGGGGGGGGCATCTTCCTGAAAGAGGAAAGAGACTGTTATAGTTACCTTTGGCCTCCAAATGCAAAATATGCTTTATTAGATGCAGCCCTAATCGGTTAATCCCGCCAAATTTTCTCTCATGATCTACATCTGCTCTATCAATAGCGTGAATATTAAAAAAAAAACAACTTTAGCACATATTCTAACAAAAGGTAAAGGGGAAGGGGGTTGGGGGCGGAAACCAGACCATCGGGAATGGGTGCTAGGTTTTGATTAACTATAATTTAAAAAAAAATAAAAAAAGTTTTAATAATATGCACTGTAAATATGAAGTTATGATTTTAGATTACACCAACAAAACCAAGATTAAAAAGTTAAGATTAGATATATCATCACCATGAGAACCAACGTGCCAATTTGACGGAGCGCGTTCTCTGCCTCAGTAAAAGTGTTCTCACTGTCTTCAGAGCTTATGATGATTACACGCTCCTCGTGTCGCTGCATTCAACAAAAAGCAAACAGATAATAACATAAGAAACATATAAAACAGATTCTAAAAGAAAATTATGCACACGTAATAAACATTAAAACATCATCCCATTACCTATAGTCTCTAATTTTAGGCTTTTGCAGCACATAATCATAGACACTTCACATAATCACACTGCATTTAATTCTAAACAACTTAAACATATCGATATATAAGCATACACAATAGATAATCATAATCAATTTTGAACAGCAAAAGATAATAGCTGCTAATAATTTTACGAATAAATTGTTGTGATTGAAATGGAAAACAATCAATACCATAATGAAGTAACTAATGAGTTGAAATAAACTAGCAAAAATCAAGAGTTTTTATTTCACTAGACTGATGCCCTTAGTTAATCCTATAATTCATATAAGGATAAAGTACTCTTTTTAGCTTAAACTTTGATCCTTGCTATAGTACACTATTACAAGTAATCGTTTCTATATGTCACTTGGTCATATCATCTGACCAATTATAACTTTCTTGATTTAAATATTTGAACGATTTTAGAAAGACTCAAAATAAATGCTAATAAAAAATGAAAAAATAAGTTGGTGCATATCAATTTTTAATTGACTTTTTTCGAAAGAGGTAAGATCCAGTGAATCGAACAATTAATTAAGAATAACGCTTTTTATGGAACAGTCATATCAATATGCGTAAATAATACCTTTTCTTCCTATGTTAATAGGGCCAGGACTTCTTTTCCGATGGCAAGAAAAAGTATTTTGTCGTATGTTGGCTTTTCAGAGTGTTCTATTGTTAAGCAGAGTCATGTTTTTTTCTATAAATCTTTCTATTAAGCAAATAAATAGCAGTTTAACAGCCATGAACAAATTGTAACCTAAATTTATCACACAGATCAATTCATCCACAAAGAAATCCACAAATTATGCATAAAAAGCAATAAATAGCGTTCACATAATCACAACACAGTCGATTCAAAAGAACTTAAAACACATTACTTGTAACCTAAACATATCAAAATACAAGCGTACACGATTAATAACCGTAATTAGTTTGAAAACACAGTAGACAATAGCAGCTATGAACCTAAATTATCACATAAATCAATTCATCGCAAAGAAATCGACAAATTACAGACGCAGCAATTGATCATAGACCTTTCACATAATCACAATGCAGTTGATTCTAAACAACTTAAACACACTAATTGTAACCTAAAACTATCAATATATAAGCATACACGAGATGATCATATATATCTTTAGAAAAAACAATAAACAATGGTAGCTATGAACAAACTGTGGCGTAAATTTATCACATTCAAATCAACTAATTTCAGATGCATAAGCAGCAATTAATCATAGACCTTTCACATAATCACACCGCAGTTTAGTCTAAACAACTTAAACACACTAATTGTAACCCTAACATATCAATATCTAAGCATACACAATGTATAACCAATTTTGAAAAAAAACCACATAATAGCAGCAATGAACAGAGTGTAACATAAACTTACAACACAAATCATTTCATTCATAAATTACAGATTTACAACCAAATGATCTAAAAAACAATGATTCTAATAAGTCACATTTCGCTCAAACAGTAACCTAGGGAAAGCATAAGCAGCAATTAATCATAGACCTTTAAAATAATCAAAACCACATTCGATACTTTTTTATTTCCTAGCGGCTGAGGCTATAGAGATACTTAGTCGTGTCCAACTAGTCATGAACGGTAGTGTTATTAGCATAGTTATCAAATGCGCTAGGCGCACTCAAGGAGCAAAAAAAGAGGGGTCCTAGGGAAAAAAAACGCACTTAAATAAAAAATTAAAAATATATTATGTATATGAAAAATAATACTAATCTTCAAACAGAATAAACAAAAGCTATCATATAACATTTAATCATAGTTATCAAATGCGATAAGCGCTCGAAAGCGTTGAGGCTGGGTCTAGCGCCCAGGCGATAAGCGCAAAAAAAGCGCCCGATTTTGAAAAAAAAGCACACATTATAAAAACATAAATTTTAACTTAAATAGAACATCTTATGAAGAACACATACATTCATACTTCAAATAGTTTATAAAACAACCAAAAACCAAAATCCAAAATAAGAAGTAGTACCAAGTACATCATAATAATTAGAAAAACAAAAAACCAAAACACAGAAAACCCAAAAACTAAAACAACTTAAAATGCAGAACAAAAAATGCAGAGTAAATAAACAAATATTAAAGCTGAAACAAATATTAAAGTTAGATAAGATTATAAGAAACAAAGAACAAAAAATCCGAATTTAGGTTTTTTAAGAAAAAACTAACCTGTAAATTCTTAGTTAATTGATGATTTTGTGTGCTATAATATTGATTGTGGAACCCCTTAAATAGTGGAGTGTTAGAGACTCCTAGAGAATAGGAACAGAATATTAAAAGAAATTTAATACGCATGGGGAGGTTTGGGAAAATAAGACTGCGCCTTAAATATTTGCTGCATGCTAAGCGCAATTAATGCGCCTGGCGCTTTAAATGCGCTTAAGCGCAAAAAGCGCACACTTTTAATAACTATGCATTTAATATCATCTAATTAGTACCAAAAGTTCTAAGACACTCAAGATTCAAATGTAAGTTGACCTCTCCTAGACCTTAGTTTCAATAGCACTCCTTGCGTATGTTTTGTTCGGCTTTTATCTTCTCATGTTCTTGGCATAGACAATGCCGAAGCGCTCGCCTAAGAACTAGAAGCGCATTTATTGAGCCTCACCTGAAAAATTGGCCCGGGCGCAAGAGTCAAGATCTTTTAATAACTATGGTTATTACCCCGCTATCTATGAATGTTATTTTTAAAAGAATTTAGTTTTGCTATTCAAAATAGCATAGTGCACTTAAACACACTGATTATACGTCCGTGTTCGTTCGGTTCGTTTACAGATCATAAACATAACTACTTTTTTAAAACAATAGATAATAGCAGCAATTAACGAACCGCAACGGCGTCCGCAATCTTAATATTAGCTTTGGTCTCATCTCTAATCTTCTGAATCCGGTGTCCACCTTTACCAATCACTTTTCCGATCTCTTTTGACGGCAATAATATTCTGAATATTATGTCTTGACTTAATACTGCTCGACGCTTAATCGCCTGCACTTGGTTTGCAGATTGATCGTTCGAATTTGTATCCTCACGGCAGCGTTTCGCCGACGGCGCTGGAGACGCCGCCGTTGACGGTGGCCGTGGTGGGGTTAGGGTTTCATGTTGGTGGTTTGACATTTTGTTGTTATGGGAACATGGTGGCGTTTCGTCGTGACGACTTTATCGTAAAGAATAGAAAGCATTTTATATTTTACATTTTTGTACTTTGGTAGCCACACGTACTTATGTCGGTAAACTCGTCACGTAAAAGCAGTATGTGTGCAATCCGGTGTCTGTACACACGTAACGATACATTAAATTAACCTTTTTTGTCTCACATAATCTTATCGTAACTATTTCTGACACGTGATCCGAACCCACCTGACTCGCCCCGTTTGCTAGTTCTAACTTGTAATCACGTAATACGTTAAGTTTTTTAAATAAAAGTAATATAGTAATACTGTACTCAAATTAAAGAGAATAAAATACTGATTTTTATGGTGTATTTTTTTTAAAGTATGTATATATATTAACGTATGAAAAAGTTATGGTTGTTAGAAAGTCGTACGGGTATTTAATTAAGGATAAGGGGTAAATGTGTAATGAAGAAAACTTTATATAGTAAGGAAAGAGTTACGATTTGCATCTATGTGGAAATATGTCGGGTGCATGATACGACCCAAAAAAGTTTAAAATAACTCAGTTGTGTTGTCTCTCCGTCAATTGGTTGTCTTTTTTTACATATATAGCAGGGGCAATTTGGTAAATAGACCCCTAACTTCAAAGAATTTTGTTTGAGTCCATGTGATTTATGAGGTGTTTGGTTTGAGTCCTTCCACCTCCATCTCCAACACCATCACCATGACCTCCTTCGTTCACTACCACCGGCAGCCAACCTTGATTTTAAGTTAAATTTTAAATTAAAGCAATAATAAGTCAATTGTATTAAGTCCATTGTCAACTCCAAAGTTTTTGACTTTTATTTAAGTTGGATAATTAAAGAAAGAGAGATTTCTCAAATGCAAAAATATATAACCCATGCATGATCCTCTTTCGGGCAACATACGCAACTTGGATCCCATCTCATTCCTTCAAACATACCTTCGATGAATTGAATAATACACTGATTTGATTTTGATTAATACCTATGAACAACCCCAAACCTATCATGATTTTGTACGTCAGATTACTTTCTCGAAATCCTTCCACTATTGATAACTGAGGGTGTGTATGGGAATGTTTATTTTAGCCAACTTTTAACGTTTAACTTTTTAAAAAGTTAAAAAGGTGTTGTATATGTGCGGAGATAAGTTGATAAGTTACAATATTGTAACTTATAACTCAACCCAAAATAAGTTATAAGGAGGTAAAAATAAGGGATCCCAAACACCCCCTAAGACCGCTAAATCACACCCCAATTCCATCAGATCCTAAGTTTTCACCACCTTCACTTTCCCCCATTTTCCTTAATGGGGTTTACTACGTTGATAGATTTGGTTTATAATTTTCAAATGATTGATGATATACTAATGACTTTGAGTTAGATGGAAGCGATATCAGCAGAGCTCAATTTCGGATTGCATGCGTTTAATTTCATATATGAGATAGTGTGTTCGTCACAAGTCAAAATTAAGGTTTATAAAAGTCAAAATTTGTAAGTCCCGAATCTGGATCACTACAATTATGATATCAACAAACTAAGTATTGGTGCGGAATTCCAATACTAGGTGATTCAAGAACACAAAAGAACATAAACGAGTAACACACAATACTTGCTTCAAAACACACGTATTATTATATGTCGGGTGCTTAAGCACTAACAATACACAGCTCGCCTAGTAAACACTTAGACGGCCAAATCAAACAACTCGATGACAACACTTAAACCCTATACAAAGTGTTTTATATATAGGGAACCAAAACAAGCTAGCCCAATAACCCAATAACAACCAAAAGCCCACCGACATCCCTTAGGATCTCGGTTTACATACGCGGCCCAAACCATATTACATACTCAGCCCAAATACATATAGACTAACTACAAACCATTCTAATCTAGGCCCAACAATCTCCCCCTTGGTTTGTAGCTTGGTCTTTAATCATGTTCCATGTAATAAATGTCAGAATCTTTCAATGCACCAGCCCAAAACATGCACCTGATAATAAAAGCCACCATGCTTGTGTATTCTTCTGCGGCCGCTTCAGATATCGGGTCAGCTATTATCTGAAACGCGCTGAGAGTCTTGATATCCTTCTCTCCAAACGTCAACAAATCCCTTGGATCAACAAATCTATATTGCCCTTTGCCTTTCTGTAATTTGACAACAAATGTGGCAGTTATATTATCATACATCCAGAACCTCATGTTGTCCAAAGTGACATTTGGAATCGCTTCAGGTACAGGAATATGAGTAGCTTTCTTTGTAGCAGGCCACATGACGTTAACCATTGTCTTTCCTGTTCTCGGATCCATGACCCCCTTTGCTTTCTTCAAGAACGACTCAGCAGTTGGCATTGTCGGAAAGCCTCGATCAACTTGATTTTTCAGAAAGTTCCAGAAATCCCTACCGCGTTTGTCATTGGTTGGGTTGTGGAATGGAGAGTTTATCAAATCATTGAGATCCACTTTAGTCCAAGAACCAAAGTCTTTCATCTTCTTATAATACTCAGTGGTCCCGGACTTCCTCTTAACCCACCACATGTTATTTTCAGTATCGAAGCCTCATGACACAACACCCGAACGATCACCATATTTATCTGAAAAACCTTTAGGAAAAGCGACGATGAATCTGTCTGGATGATCGGATGATTCGACATTTTGATTGGAGTTTTTCATCACTAGCAACTTTCTCTGAACTCTATTAGATTTTTCTTTTGAGATTGGTGGTGCATCCATATAATGTTTCAATGTCTCAGATTCATCTATGTTCTCTACTGGGCGAATAGTAGAGCTACCACCTTGATCAACGTTGGGTACCTTATCAGTACTGCTTCTGAACTCATCTCCAAACTTTTGAACAAGTTTTTGTTGGAGATCTAGATAGGTAGTAGTTAGTTCTCCCATGCTAGATTGAAGCTCTTAAATTTTGAAATCTTTATCAGTGTTGCTGGCTTCCAATTCTTGAATGCGTACATCTTTAACGACAGAGTCTTGTTCAAATTCAAAGACTCGACGTTGAAGAGCGTTGTCACACCCCAACCTATGGCGGAATTGCCGGGGCGAACCAATTTCTCACAGCTTTTCAAAGGTTACTATATGCAATATTAAAAGTGTCAATATCTATTAAATAATTTCAAATAAAACAATTACAGTTAAGTACATCAAGTATAACGAAATTACAACGATGATTAATTAAGTTTGTATCCTAAAAATCATCTCTGCGTGATCTTCATCTTGCTAAATAACCTACAAATGCGTATAAAATATATTTTTTTTATCAACAACACATGTTGAGTGAGTAAAACACCAGTTTAAGACACAACAGTAGTAGTATATATAATATATAAAGAAAGATGCAAACTGTTCTTGTGAGATAGACAGTTAAACCATAGCACATACACAAGCAATCAAACATAAAGAAAGGGCTAAACCGTTGCCATGCGAATGAGCATTGGTTACCAAAATGAGGTGTCGGTGAAACCATTGTCAATGCGTCGGACGCCGGCCACTACGACGGTCGTATGATCATATTAGACTGAGAATATGTTGGACCTCTCCGAATGCGGAAGCATATAAAACAAGTAAGCAAATAGCAAGTTAGGCATAAACTGATATACACACAAGGATTAAATAGTTGCGATTTTGAATACTAGATAATAGATAAATATGATACGATACGCATATGTCTCCAAAAAGGTTAAAAACAAGTAAAAGGGGGAGTTATTACTCACCTAAAAAGAGATCGGATGAACGAAATAAAATGATGACGTGAGAGATGAACTCTTCGGGATATACCGTCAAGGATTCCTATTTAAATAATATTAATATGAATTAATTAATAATGAGTCAACACGTATAATGAATTAAATTTTCGATGTGATTTGATTTATGATTGGGATTATGGATTTGGACGATTGATTTATATAGTTATAACCATTAGTCTTGCTAATATATATTCACCAATAATTATCATTGATAAAATATATAATTACGTACTTAAATAATTTAAATAATATAAGATATGCTTAAAATAATAAAATCTAAATAAATAAATGATTAAGTATACAAACTAAAAAAAATAATTTAATTAAGTACAAAGTGAGATATACTTTTAATTATTTGCATAAATAAAATACTAATATATAACTAAATAGATTATCATAATAATGTGTAATTATTTAGATATAATATGTAATAAGTTGTAAAGTAAATATCTTGATTGAGCCCTTTTAACGGAATTTAATTGTAAACATGTATCTAACATCTTTAGTTAAAATTATACTTGTTATATTTTTGTAAGAATAAATACACATATTATATACACGTATAGTTAATAAAAATGTTCATCAACGAGGAAACACCAATAATGGTGTCGCGTTTTTAATAAAATAGTGATGATTTAAATAAGATATACTTATATAGCTTATAAATATATATATATATATGTATATATATATACACACACACATAAATATACGAAAACTAATAACGAGATTTATTGACAAGAAACATTAACGTTCTGACGTCGGTTTGATAAAATACCATTTATTTTATATGTTATACTAATTATAATAATTTATATGAAATCATTTAAATGCCTAGAAAAATAAAACAAAAAATAAAATAGCAAAAAGGGGCTGGCCAGGAAACGAACTCGTGTCCCTGGCCAGCTCCCTGGATGTACGCAAACAACAATACAACTGAACTGAGTTTTCAGAAGGGAAACTAATGCAGAGAAAAATTTAAATACAAAACCCGATTTTCCCCTAAATTGATAAAGAACCCTAAGATTTACAATTGATCAATCCGCATTATAATCATCCAATTAAGATTAGGGTTATTGTTGTACGGGTTATAACGAGTAGGATACAAGAATTAATTACCAGATATGGTCGTGAATTGATGGTGAACGGCTAGCAGGGGTTGACGACACACAAACAGATTGGACGTGATGATGAAGGCTGATGACAATACAATTAACATAAGGGTTTAGATTCATAATGATGAGAGGAAGGTCCAGCCGAGTCTAATTGTATTATTATGACTTCTAAATGGTATGACATTGATTTGATATTGATCGGTTAGATAATAAAATGCATGAGATCAATTTTTGATTCGTTTCCTTAATTACATCGTCGGTGGAATACGAATTTAGCATATACGCAACTTAGGATAATCATTTCCAAGTTAACAACGAAGATTTAGCTTCAAGAAACAATCCGGGTCGTGTTACGGGTTCAAAAACGGGTTCGGGTTTGGTAAAGGGTTTGGGTTAAAAGATATAATATATTAAAGAAAACTGAATTTGCATATAGCTCCCCAAACTATTTGGATTGATACATATAGGATTTAAACTATAGTTTATGGTGAAAAAAAATGTATATAACTCAAAGTTTACATTTAATAATTGTTTAATACAATAAACAAATTGATAACTCGATAAATATGATATTTTAGTGATTAAGTTACTCGAGAATGAAAACGGGTCGGATATTGGTAATTAATAATTTAAACGAAAAAACCCGAGTTGTTACAGTCTCCCCTACTTTTGGGAATTTCGTCCTGAAATTAAAGGATACTATAACAAAACAATAAGATTTCAGTAAAGGAAAATTTAAATATAAATTTAAAAATTTATCATATCACAGAACTTTGAATAGTCAAAACAACGCTCCAAATGAAAATCCGATAAGGGCACTTATATATAGGATGTCCAGCGGTGTATCCACCATGCTCTTATCATATCTACATTTGTATTGTCATCCTAACTACTTTCGATTCTATCTTATGACACACAATTGCATGCATTATGATTTCCATGCGAGGACTTCGATAATTATGTAGTCCTCCATAATTACTTAGGTCGTCGGATGGTCCACATAACTAGTCCCATCATGTGGGTTACAAAATGTTTTTTTAACATGATTTTGAGAAAAAACAAGAATCTTAATACGCTTTGGTTATGAATATAAGATAGTCTTTGTGCAAAATATTGCTAAAGATGAATTGCATTTTTGAGTTGTTTTAGATAAAATATTAAAATTTCAAAACATCTTTTGCATATATAGTATTGCAAACAGTTTTCTATGGCAAGATAGATTTTATTGTAAGATCACAATCTCTTAAAATTAATAAATTATTAGAGTTGAAATTTGTTGAAATTCAAAAATCGAATGAAGATTGTTATTATGTACGATCGAGAAAGGCAAAATTTTTAAATTTTTTTAAGATAAAAATGACAAAAACATTTTCTTTTATAGATTTAGTTAATATTTTGATTAGGTTGCAAAACAGGGTTTAACCGGATAAGTTTAGTATTTTTTTGAGCTCGATGAGCAAGATTGAATTGAGAACACACATGGCGTAGGTGGTTAGGTTTCCATAGATGTAGCAGTTATAGGTAGCATGGTATAAGATTTGAGCAAACGTCGTAGCATGGGTTTTAGAATTAGACGGCATAGACCGTTGTGAAACGTCTTGTGGTACGTGACAAGTATTAACAAGATAACCGAACGATTACATTGGGTACAAAACGATATGGGGGTTGAATTGAATAGTGATAGTGGAAAGTGAAGCATAATGAGTGAGTTTTGATGTAAAGTTTCTTGTTGTTTGAGACGCTATGATTTTTGTTGAGGTTGATTGTTAATTTATTAATATCATATAGTTGATGTTTAGACTTGCGTTTTTTGTTGTTTTGTTGTTGTTGTCATGAGAATGAGTATGAGTAGATGAATTGAATTTATTAGCGGAGAAGTTGATGAATAAGATTGTATTTATGTTTTGGAAATTGAGTGCATATTTTAAAGATCGCATGAGCTATCTCCTTGACTAAACATGTGGTCATGAGGCGGTTCTAATAAATGATTTATGTTGTTTGATGTTGAGAAAACATTCTATGATTAATAAAGATGTGATTTAATGAGAATTTTGGATGGTTGTGTAGATTTCATATGAGTTATTGTGTAAAACGAGACTTAAATATGTTATTCTGATGTTTATTAGGATAAGTTAGAATCTAAATTGAAAATCATTGAGTTACTTTGATGAGTGAATGAGAGTTTTAATGTTTCTTAACAATTTAAAATTTGAAGTTGAATAATTGAAATATATTTAATAGTTTATGCACATATGATTCCATGAGTATAAGAAAACCATTCGATTATTATGTTGTGCAATAATATTATTTAAATTACTGGATATTTCGATAATATAATAACGTGATAAGATGAATAGGTGAAAACCAATAAAGTGTAAATTGTTTTAATTGGCTCATGAGAGCCGAGTCTTGATGAAGGAAGAATTTGTATCCGATCAGGAGAATAAATTTTTTTTGAGTATATGAATAGTTCGAATCAATAGATCTTGATTCAAAAATGATTTGGTAAGTAAGTAATTGATTAATTGCATAAATGAATAATAGAATACTTGAATAATTAAATCAAGTCATAAATCATTTCGTATAAAATCAAATAAACAAACAAATAAATAGATAACGAATGTTCTTCAATGTGTTGGGTTTCCCATGAGCTTTCCATGGCCTTTTAAATGGCCCAACTTAATTAACGAATCAATTGAATTTGTCGGCCCATGAGCGTTACATGACGATTTGACCGACCAAACTAAATAACGAATAAACGAACTCAAGCATAAGTAGTTGAAACATCTCATGTATTACCACGGATGATAATTTTCCAACAAAATATCGCAAATATAACAAATTGTGCAAATGTATAGTTGGCGTGTCCATGGTGTCCCATGGGTTTTACACCCGACTAAACATTTTAAAAACAATAAAACACAATAAATGGTGTAACCGTTTAGCTGAATACGTTAAACGCTTAAAGTGTCGGTCGCATGACAGTTTTCACTATGGCGGGGAATCTTGTCACACTCCCTAACTTTAAATAAGAAAGAGCAAAAACTAAGCTAGGAAATTCGCAAGAAAATTTCCGACAATAAAAGACAATCTAATAAAATTCAATAAGAATATTTTAAGATTGAGGCATAGCCTCGAAGTTATAAAAATATTTTGAGAATGAGATATAGTCTCGGAGTAATAAACATTTTGAGAGTGAAGCATAGCTTCGGAGTTGTGTGTGTGTGCATGACAATAAAATAAACAGTTAAATAAGTATTTAATCTAGCAAGTAATTACGTAAGTTGTAAACAATCAAATAGAACACATCAGGTAAACAAATAAGCACATATGGGGTTCCTAAGCATGTAACTAAGGCACCACTAACGACCTATCTTAAACCTTCGGCTCTGATACCAATCTGTCACACCCCAACCTATGGCGGAATACCGGGGCGAACCGATTGCTCACAGCTTTTCAAATGTTACTATATGCAATATTATTAAAGGTGTCAATATCTATTAAATAATTTCAAATAAAACAATTACAGTTAAGTACATCAAGGATAACGAAATTACAACGATGATTAATTAAGTTTATATCCTAAAAAGCATCTCTACGTGATCTTCATCTTGCTAAATAACCAAGCTGATAACTTGCAAATACATATAAAATATATTTTTTTTGTCAACATCACATGTTGAGTGAGCAAAACACCATTTTAAGACACAACAGTAGTAGTATATATAATATATAAAGAAAGATGCAAACTGTTCCTGTGAGATAGACAGTTAAACCATAGCACATACACAAGCAATCAAACATACCGAAAGGGCTAAACCGTTGTCATGCGAATGGGCATTGGTTACCAAAAATGAGGTGTCGGTGAAACCATTGTCAATGTGTCGGACGCCGGCCACTACGACGATCGTATGATCATACTAGACTGAGAATATGTTGGACCTCTCCGAATGCCGAAGCATATAAAACAAATAAGCAAATAGCAAGTTAGGCATAAACTGATATACACACAATGATTAAACAGTTGCGATTTTGAATACTAGATAATAGATAAATATGATACGATACGCATATGTCCCCAAAAAGGTTAAAAACAAGTAAAAGGAGGAGTGATTAGTCACCTAAAAAGAGATCGGATGAACGAAATAAAATGATGACGTGAGAGAGATGAACTCTTCGGGACATACCGTCAAGGATTCCTACTTAAATAATATTAATATGAATTAATTAATAATGAGTCAACACGTATAATGAATTAAATTTTCGATGTGATTTGATTTATGATTGGGATTATGGATTTGGACGATTGATTTATATAGTTATAACCATTAGTCTTGTTAATATATATTCACCAATAAATATCATTGATAAAATATATAATTACGTACTTAATTAATTTAAATAATATAAGACATGCTTAAAATAATAAAATCTAAATAAATAAATGATTAAGTATACAAACTAAAAAAAATAATTTAATTAAGTATAAAGTGAGATATACTTTTAATTATTTGCATAAATAAAATACTAATATATAACTAAATAGATTATCATAATAATGTGTAATTATTTAGATATAATATGTAATAAGTTGTAAAATAAATATTTTGATTGAGCCCTTTTAACGGAATTTAATTGTAAACATTTATCTAACATCTTTAGTTAAAATTATACTTGTTATACTTTTGTAAGAATAAATACACAAATATTATATACACATATAGTTAGTAAAAATGTTCATCGACGAGGAAACACCAATAATGGTGTCGCGTTTGAATAAAATAGTGATGATTTAAATAGGATATACTTATATAACTTATAAATATATATATATATATATATATATATGTATATATATATATACACACACATAAATATACGAAAACTAGTAACGAGATTTATTGACAAGAAACATTAACGTTCTGACGACGGTTTGATAAAATACCATTTATTTTATATTTTATACTAATTATAATAATTTATATGAAATCATTTAAATGCCTAGAAAAATAAAACAAAAATTAAAATAGCAAAAAGGGGCTGGCCAGGACTCGAACTCGCGTCCCTGGTCGGCTCCCCGGATGTACGCAAACAACAATACAACTGAACTTAGTTTTCAGATGGGAAATTAATGCAGAGAAAAATTTAAATACAAAACCCGATTTTCCCCTAAATTGATAAAGAACCCTAAGATTTACAATTGATCAATCCGCGTTATAATCATCCAATTATGATTAGGGTTATTGTTGTACGGGTTATAACGAGTAGGATACAAGAGTTAATTACCAGATATGGTCGCGAATTGATGGTGAACGGCTAGCAGGGGTTGACGGCACACAAACAGATTGGACGTGATGATGAAGGCTGATGACAATACAATTAACATTAGGGTTTAGATTCGTAATGATGAGAGGAAGGTCCAGCTGAGTCTAATTGTATTATTATGACTTCTAAACGGTATGACATTGATTTGATATTGATCAGTTAGATAATAAAATGAATGAGATCAATTTTTGATTCGTTTCATTAATTACATCGTCGGTGGAATACGAATTTAGCATATACGCAACTTAGGATAATCATTTCCAAGTTAACAACGGAGATTTAGCTTCAAGAAACAATCTGGGTCTTGTTACGGGTTCAAAAACGGGTTCGGGTTTGGTAAAGGGTTTGGGTTAAAAGATATAATATATTAAAGAAAACTGAATTTGCATATAGCTCCCCAAACTATTTGGATTGATACATATAGGATTTAAACTATAGTTTATGGTGAAAAAAAATGTATATATCTCAAAGTTTACATTTAATAATTGTTTAATACAATAAACAAATTGATAACTCGATAAATATGATATTTTAGTGATTAAGTTACTCGAGAATGAAAACGGGTCGGATATTGGTAATTAATAATTTAAACGAAAAAAACCCGAGTTGTTACAAGCATGTACATCAACTGGAGCATCTTCAAGCACAATACCCTTGCCTTTATTCTGTAGAAAATTTTCTTGCATGGCAAGAATCTAAGCAACTTTATTAGAAACGTCTGAGCTTGACTGACCTTGATTTTCTGGGCCTGATGAGCCGGAGGGAGCAACATTGAACGGTATATCAGCCTCATCCGTGTGTGGTATATCTGACTCAAAATCAAAATTACGAGCAAAGTCATCTAACACCTGATCTTGAATTAGTGGCTCTGCAGTGGATGAACTTGGTTCAACTTGAGTCTCTGGAGCATGTGACTCAGGTTGTGAGTTTGTTGTTGTAGGATATTGGTTGTGGTTGTTGTTGGTGTTGTGGTTGTTGTTTCAGTCTCAGGAACCAGCACATTCAATCTCGGATCTTTCTTTATGTGCTTTCGTGGAATGAGATCATTGGTTGGTTCCTCGAGAATATCATCTTCTTTGTTTACATCAAATGCTTGAGGATGCTTCAGAGCAGTTGACTGTAATAATTCCTTGAAATATTCAAAATCACTTAATTGCTCAGCAGTTGGAGCATTATCTATCTCACGGTGTTCTGTCTCTTCTTCTTCATTTGAACTAATCTCAAAGGCAGCAGAACGTCTTTGAACTGGTGTCACATGTTTATCGGAAACTTGAGCTATAACTTGTACAACTTCAGTTTCAGCAAATCTGCCAAATTTTTTAAGAGCGTGAAGGCCCTGATAGACTATCTTGGAGCCTTTCCTGGACTGTTTCATTAACCCAAAGGAGTTGAGTCCCATCAACTTCATATCTAAAGTATCAATGGATCTGACAAGGTCGGTGTAGTGTGAGTCGAAGATCATTTGTAGAAATCTTGGATACATTAGGAACATCTCTTTCTTCTTTCCTTTCAAATTGCACATCATCTCATTGAAGACAAACTTGGAATAGTTATAATTCCAATCCATGATCAGAGCAGTGACAGCAGACATCTGAGTATGACTTATCTCGTCAGACCCCCCCCCCCCTTTCTACCCGACACGCATGTGAAAAACGTGTGTATCAAAAACCTCCAGTAAGGGTGAAATAATTTCTTGATTGCCGGAGGATAAGTACCCTCGTAACCCATCCTGGTGAGGATCTCAGTGACAGCTGCAGTAGAGTATTCTGTCGGGTAATCAGGTTGATCTCCAAACAGCAGCACCTCCCTTATGATAGCCTCTGTAATACTGACAGGCTTCTTCTGAACTTTGGAGTCTATCGACACAACTCCATCTGGCCCTCGTTAGTTGATTGAGGCATTATTCCAAAACTAAGTGATCATTTTCTTGCATATAACCGGGTTTTCTCGTAATGCGTGAGAAATCCTGCAAGTGTTGAGGCCGAAAATCATAGACTTGAATTCTTTGTGAGCCAGTGGTGGATCAAATAAGTGTCCAGCAATATTATGTGTATCCACAAACTTTAACGGAGTCTGATCAGCCATTACTGCACCAAATGAATCAAGTTAGTAAATGTAAACTTGACTATTGTTATATATATTTTAGAGTAAGTAAGTCAAACATAAAGTCTTGTTGATTGGGCTACAAGATTAATGATCAGGCCCAATAACTCATTAGTTGGCCCATAAGATCAAAATAACAATATTGCAGGTAGATTTAGCCCAACAGTGAGTTTTAACTCCACATGGGAGATCTCGGTCAATAATATGAGATCTCTGTTAATATCTAACCGAGAACATGAGTTCTCGATTAAGTCCTGTGTTTTTGGTCAACAAAAGTCAACCGAGAACAAGAGTTCTCGGTCAAGGCTAAATGATCTCGGTCAACGAAAGTCAACCGAGAACTCCTTGACAGCTGTGGACAGAGAACCCTTCGGGTTCCTTCTTGGAATGTGTGTCATCTTCTCCTAATCACCGAGGTCTCCATTAAAACTTCAACAAGTCTAGTAATTTCCAACATATAACTCTAAACATCCAATCAAAATCCTTAATCATTGATCCTAATGATCATGACTCCTCTTAATCCATGAAATCGGGCTATTCATTTGTCAATTCCTTCAAGAACACAAATTTCCACAAGAACGATTAGCTTGAGCCTTTGCTCATTTACCTGTGAAACAACAAACACAAATAAAGATCGCAACTTAATGAGATTAAATTATGCAAGAAATGGTTTTCGGCTGACAAGGTAATCAGAGAGAGAGGAAGGATTTTGAATGAATGAAAAACAATGATGGAGGCTGTTTATACCTCAACTCTCATGGGCCAAAAACCCTAAACGGGCTCAAAACAATAGTCAGCCCAAAATCATGTTGATCCAAAAGTGACAGACAGCCCAAATCATTTTAAGCTCATATTGAAAATAACTTCAGTTAAATCACACGTTTCGAGCAGAGTAGTTTCGAGATAAAACAAACAAAACGAAATAAAATAAAATAAAATGAACTAAATAAAAGGAATACAAAAATTAACGTACAAAAGAACCCCTTTGAATTTTGTAAAATTGGGATCAAATTTAAGTTTCTGTAAAAACACCGCCTTTTATGAGAAGATCCGAACATGGAATCATATTGTTTAAGAGGCTATCACTAGGATTCATGTTCAGCGTTATTATGACATAAAGAAACCTGTTGATAGCAGGTATAACATACCTAGCATGATTTTCATTGCATCAGTGATATGATTTAGATTCAGTTCGGCATAAAGCTTAGATGAACATCACTCATGGACCTGTGATGCCTCTTATCTCTTCTCAAAGCGTATTTAGCTTTCCCGAGATCACCCCAATTTAACTCCAACCCCTAGTGCTTGATCAAAAGATTTTATATAAAAGAACAAGATTTTAAGCTTTAAGGTTGAACGTTGGACTTACAAGCCAGTGGACTGACAGGCCTTTCATTCGAGGCATGACAGGACTTACTTGTGTGCCCCCATCTCTGTAGTTCTAGTTTGACACTCTAAGCTTTTAAAACATAGACTTTAATAGGATAAAATAAACTCTTTTGTAGATTTTTTTAACAGTAACTTAATAACATAATATTTTTGGTGATCAAGACACTAACGGGCTCGTGTATGACTAGGTAATTGCTTTTCTACCTATCATTCGGAGAGATGTATATGGAGACATGCACATTTCTTCAAAATGACTCTCCACTGTAAGTTTAGCATATTTAGTTTATATCACTTCAACTTTTACGCATCATGGAAAGCTACCATACAAATCAATGACTGTTCTAGAGCCTTTTAAGCTTAATAACTTCACCCGTTAGGCACACAAAAACAATTTACCTATCATTTTCCAAAGGTTGGATCAATTTTCATTTGAAAATATTTTGAAGCTTCTAAAAAGCTGTTAACTGAATAGTAATATCATTTTCTAAGGAGTTACATAAGACACACGTATTAAGAATTCAGTCACTCCAGTCACTTTAAGCTTTCAGGTAAATGGCTATTCTGTATGACCACAAGTGGTTAACCGGACCAAACATGTATGAAGATATATGTCCTTCCCGCTCAGAGTTACCTACATAATTTTAAGTGAAAGGATACAAAACACAAAACACATCATAATCGCCCCGGGTGCTTTCAGCCTTTCGGTAAATGGCTATCCTGTGAATCTACGAGTAGAACACCGAACCAACCATATACAACTATATGCCTTTCAAACTTGAGCAACCGACATACTTTTAAGTGAGAATAAATCTTGAAAACCAAATGTAATTTTTTTTTGCAAACAACGTACACACACTATTTTTGACTTTTTGATTTTTCTCCCCCTAAATTTGTGCAAATGCAAACAAATATGTACAAATTTATTCCCAAAAAGACTCAATCCTCGAAACGAAGCATTTTAAGAAAACTCACAAGCACATTAAATTTGGCTGTTCCGACCGGTTTTGTAAATAAGTCCGCCACATTGTTGTCATTGTGAACTTGTTCAAGGTGAATCAATTTTCGATCAAAACAGTCACGAATAAAATGAATTTTAATATTGATGTGCTTGGTTTTAGAGTGTTGAACATGATTTTTCACAATTGCAATGGCAGCATCATTATTACAAAAAATTGGAGTATCAAGAAATTCCAAACCGTAATCCAGTAGTTGGTTTTGCATCCAGATAACCTGAGAGCAGCAAGCTGATGCGGCAACATACTCGCTTCGGCGGTCGAGGTAGACACCATCTGTTGTTTGGGATACCAAAGACCTAACTTCGATTTCCTGTCATGTTGGATTTGTTTTTTGTGTTAAGCGAAGTTTGCTAACAAGTTCACTGATATAGGCGAACTTGTTAGATAAGCGAAGTTAGTGACAACTTCGCCTGAACATGTCAGGCGAAGTTGTCGTAGTTATATAGCATTAGGTTACGGCTTGAGTTTCATAAGTTTGAGTTTTTAGTTTACGTGTTTACGAGTCCTGTAATCAGTGATTGATATCACGTGTTTCCGGTTGCAATATAACGAGTCTTTGTTTATTGTAACGTGTGTTCGATCGTGTTAACTCGTGTCGTCTTCTACGCTCGTAACGTCTTACGTAGGGATTCCACACCTACGTAGAACGAGATATTCCGTGTAGATCCGGCTGGGAACCTACAATTGGTATCAGAGCTTTTGCTCGTGATTGTGTGGTTCGGGATTATCACACGGGTGTAGAAATCGTTCCGTTCGACTATTCGCGAGACGAGTTTACCGAGTTTTTGTGTCCTACTCACCTCCCACCATCATAAACAATCCATAACACCTTCACAAACCTCGTAAAATCCAGAAATCAAACCTGCAAAACCATCGTGTTCATCAGGCGAAGTTGCCGTCACTGTTTGTAGGGTTTAGGCGAAGATATAAGGTTAAGCGAAGTTATCCACAACTTCGCCTACCTTCTCAAGTTCGCTTATCTCAAGCGAAGTTACCCACAACTTCGCCTACCTCACAAGTTCGCTTACCTTAAGCGAAGTTATACATAACTTCGCCGAATCAGGCGAATTTAATTTAAAAAAAAAGGGAGCGAAGTTCAGAATCAGCGAAGTTCAGACTTAAGCGAAGTTATCCACAACTTCGCCTACAGTACTGTTAAAAATAAAATTTTTATTTTTCGGGTTTCTTTGTGTTTTGTGAAAGATGTCTTCAATAAACATTACAGAACTGGTGAAGATGGAAGTGGAAGCGGGTTCAGCTACAAAGGCACCAAAGATGCTTAAGGGAACTGATTTTGTAGCGTGGAAAGATCGGTTTGAACAATATGTCAAGTACCAAGATGCTAAAATGTGGGTGTGCATACAAGATGGTTACATTCCACCAACTGCTGAGTATGAGGGTCGTGATCAGATTAAGAAATACAAAGAGATGGAAGAAGAAGAAAAGAAAATGTATGAGGCTGAAAGCAAAGCTCATGCAGCGATAACAATGGCTCTTCCACAAGAGATTCTTCACACCTTCAGAAAGTATAAAACTGCTAGAGAGCTTTGGGAAGCACTTGAAAACCGTTTTGAGGGTAATGTGGGGATTCGTTCATCAAAGATTAAACTACTTAAAACCCAATTCTCGGTGTTCAAGTACTTGAAGAATGAATCACTTGATGATATCATCACTAGATATTATCATCTGATGACCTAACTCAGCAACTATTCCATTACTTACAAAGAAGATGAGATCTATGAAAAGCTTCTTGATGCTCTCCCGCCGAAATGGGAGATGTACACTGTGTTGATGAGAGAAGACAAAGAGTTTGCCGACTATGACTTGGAAACAACAGTCAACAAACTAAGAACTTTTGAACTTAACATGGTTCGTAAAGAGACACCAACTGATCAAGTTCAGGATCCAGGAATGTATGGTGCAAAAGTTAACTCAAGTTCAAGTTCGAAGTCTGAATCGTCTGCTTACTACTCAAAAGGAGACTCGGGTGCTAACTCAACACATGAAGGTCATGTATCTCTCAACATGAATGGTGATGTGTGTTTTGTAGCTGGTGGTTCAAACGCTTCTAAACCTCAAGCAACCAAGAGCAGTTTTTCCCCAAGTGTTTCGAACAACAACTACTCAAAGATGCCCATGAGTGTTAAATATGCTGAACAGCAGTTTGCTCTCTATGCATCTTTCATTGCTTCGTATGAAAATTACATTCAGGGTAAGATTGTTGATCCTGCAACATTGGATGAAGACTATGATCAGATCGATGCTGATGATCTGGAAGAAATGGATCTGCAGTGGCAGATGGCGATGATTGTGAGAAGGGTTAAGAGGTTTATGAAGAAGACATGTAGAAAGTTTGTTGGTGAGAGACCGGGTTTTGACAAGTCAAAGGTGCGATGTTATAACTGTCAGCAGAATGGCCACTTTGCGAAGGAGTGCACAAATGAACGTGTAGAACGCAGTCAAAACAGGTCTACACAACAGAATGGGGGTGGTAGTGAGAATAGAGCCGTGATTTCCAGACAGAACGGGGAGTACAACTGGAATCTGCATGTTGAGGAAGTTTTCGAACAGGCCAATTTGGCGAACATCGAAGCTGCAGATAGTGAGAAAGTGACTGGCGAAAATGAAGCTTTCATGGCAGAAGTGAAAGACCAGCTCTCCGAGGTAAGTACTAAACTCTCTTGTACTAAATGTGAAAATCTGTCTGAACAATTGACAACTATAACTGATCAGTTTGTTAGTTTGGATGCTCAATTTAAAACATTAAAAAAAGATCATCATTTCACTAAAGCTAGAGAAAACAGTTATAAAGTAAAAATAAAAGCTAGTGAGAAAGATATTAGGAGTCTTAAAGCAAATCTAGCTGAAAAAATTCAAGTAATTGATCTTAGCTATGAAGTGTTAGAAGAGAAAACCAAACTAATAGCTGAAAGGGATAAACAAATAGCTGATCACCAGGTGAAAGTGGTGGAACTAAACAGGAAACTTGAGAAATTCAGAAATTCCACCGCTATACTTGATCACCTCGTTAGTGATCAAGGTTCCCCAGTTAAAAGGGGAGGAATTGGTTATCATGAAGTTCCACCACCTTACAATCATAATTACACTTATGATCCTAGTAATCAGAAATCTGTTGATGTTGATTATAGTCAGACAGTTCCGGTTAAGGTAACTAGTAAAGAACCAGAAGTTAGTAAAGGCGAAACAAGTAAGCCTGTTTCGAGTGTTAAAAATTTCTGCTCCTAGTCCTGTCTCATCAAACTCGGACAAGTCATCAGAGTCGAGTGAGACAAAAGAAAAGGCAGTGTTACCAAAAAGTGGAGAGAAAAATAAAACAACTGGAAAGAAATCTCCACTAAACCCGTATGTCCCACCATATGTGAGACAAATGGGCAGTAATGCAGCCTCATCATCTAAAACAACTGTTGAAAAGAAAGTTGAACACAGGAGTTGTTTCAGATGTAATCAATTAGGACACCTAATTGCTGATTGCCCTCTGAAGCGGAGATTCAGAGGTGTGAGGCCTTCAAAAACTGAAAACAGAACTAACAGTAACTACAATAGTGGTAAAAATGAAAACTCATCAAAGTTCAGAAATTGGAATAATCCTGGTTTTCAAAGAAATCAATCTCAGTTTTTCACTGCTAACAACCAAACCATAAGTAATAATTCATATAATTCATGAAGGTATGGATGGCCTCATAGTCAATCTACAAGAAGGTATCTTTTTAGGACTTACAGAAATTATTCCGAAACTAACTTTGGACAGCCAAAGTACGGGATGTATCGACCCAAGACCAATAGGTCTTGGGTCCCCAGATTTTAATCATCTACTTTAATCGTGCAGGAACAGTTGAACAGGGCTGCAAACAATCTATGGGTTGTGGATAGCGGCTGTTCCCGACACATGACGGGTAACAAGAGTTTGTTACACGAATGGAAACCTGTTCAGGGAGGAAGAGTGAGTTTCGCTGGAGAGAGTGGTGGAAGGATCACAGGAATTGGGACGGTGACTAACGGAAAGATGACGTTAGAGAAAGTAAATTTCGTTGAAGAACTGAAGCATAATCTGCTGAGTGTATCGCAGATCTGTGACAAAGATTACACCGTGCACTTTACCAAGAATGAAGCGATCGTGCTATATCCTGGTTTCAAGATACCAGAGGATTGGATTGTTATGAAGGCTCCAAGAGAAAAGAATACGTATATTATGGACATGAGGTCGACTGAGATGGCAACATAAGAATCTTGTCTTCTGTCAAAAGCAACTGAATCGGAGTCCGAATTATGGCATGGGAGAATGGGGCATATTCATCTTCAGAAAATGAACTACATTGTCAAGAATGGGCTTGTGCTGGGTGTTCCTTTGAAGAATTTCAACTTTGAAGACCAATGCTTATCGTGCAAAAAGGGAAAGCAACACAAGAAATCCCATCACACCAAGAAGGTTAATTCAATAGTCAGTACCCTAGACTTACTTCACATGGATCTCTTTGGTCCCGTGAATGCAAAAAGCCTAGGTGGAACATCTTACTGCTTGGTGATCACTAATGATTTCTCTCGATACTCTTGGGTATATTTCCTGAAGTCAAAGAATGAAACTGTTCAGATGGTAATAAATTTGATTACCAAGGTTGAGAATATTATGGGAAAAAGAGTTAAATACATCAGGAGTGACAATTTGAATGAGTTCAAGAACTATCAGATGGAGCTCTTCTGCTTACAGAAAGGAATAGAACACCAGTACAGCGCTCCGTATACTCCGCAACAAAATGGAGTGGCTGAGAGGAAGAACAGAACGTTAATTGAAGGAGCCAGAACCATGCTGGCTGATTCGAAACTCCCAGTGGTGTTCTGGGCTGAAGCTGTTGCAACAGCCTGTTATATCCTTAATTGAGTGTTAACTGTTAAAAGACTGAATAAAACATGTTATGAACTTATGCATGGGAGAAAGCCCAACTTGAGTGGTCTTGAACCATTTGGGTCCCCGTGTTCGATATTAAAGACAAATTCTAAATTTGGTGAGGTAGCCGAAGAAGGAATTTTGGTCGGATACGTTGTTGGGACTCCCAACAGACGAGTCTTTAATACATCGACCAGCAAGGTTGAGGTGGTCTGTAACACTGATATCACAAGTTACAAATCACCAAAACCAAGCACGGGACCTGCTGGGGTTTTCGACTATGATAGACTTTTTAAATATTTTAACATGCCTTACTTGGATTGTGCAGAAGTAGATGAAAGAATAGCTTCGAAGATGCTTTATGATGAGGAAGACAATGTTGTGCAAAGACCGCTGTACGATGAATGTCAGCCTTCCTCGTCAAATGCTGTCGATATCCCTGCTGCCTCTACTGAAGAGGAATTCTTCAATCCTTTTCACTCTCAACAACAATCACCCATTGATGAGCTACCTTTGAACCTGGAAGACAATCTGCAAGTCAGTGCGGTTCCGACTACGAGAGTTCACAAAAATCACCCTTTGGAGAATATGATAGGTGATCTGTCCGACTGTGTACAAACAAGACAAAGCTTGAATGAGCACACCTGTGTTTACACAAGCATTAAAGATACATGAATCATAAACGAATGCTTGTACACCTGCTTCATCAGCCAGATTGAACCAAAGAACTATCAAATGGCTCTCAAGGACAGCTCGTGGGTCGAAGCCATGCAAGAAGAATTAGCCCAGTTCAAAAAGATGGAGGTATGGAACTTGGTTGCAAAACCGAAGAATGTGCATGCGATTGGCACAAAATGGGTTTTCAAATGCAAGAGAGATGAGAAAGGGATTATTATTAGGAACAAGGCGAGGCTGGTTGTAAAAGGTTTTAATCAGCAAGAGGGGATCGATTACAATGAGGTGTTTGCTCATGTGGCAAGATTGAAAGCCATTCGATTGTTTTTGGCATTTGCTGCACATAAGGAGATGAAGGTATTTCAGTTAGACGTGAAGAGTGTGTTCCTTAACAGTAAAGTCGATGAGGTTGTGTACGTTAAGCAACCTCCGGGTTTTCCTGACCCAGACTTTCCTGATCACGTATACAAGCTAAGTAAAGCACTGTATGGACTACATCAGGCCCCTCGTGCCTGGTACTCAACACTATCCGACTACTTGCTTGAGAATGAGTTTGAAAGAGGAAAGATCGATAGCACATTGTTCTTCAAGAGAAAAGGGAGCGACTTTCTACTGGTGCAAGTCTACGTGGATGACATCATCTTTGCTGCATCAAAAGTCGCCATGTGTCAGGAGTTTGAGGCCGTCATGAAAAAGAGATTTGAAATGAGTGCTATGGGTGAACTAACTTTCTTTTTAGGTCTGCAGGTTGATCAGAAGAAAGATGGGATGTTCATTCATCAGACTAAGTATGTCCATGATGTTCTCAAACGCTTCAAGATGGAGGACAGCACTCCATTTGATACTCCAGTCTGCGTCAACCATAAATTGGTTGCTGATTCAGACAACGATGCAGATGTGGACCCAACCCAATATCGGGCAATAATAGGTTCTTTAATGTACTTAACTGCTTCTAGACCTGATATTATGTTTGCTGTTTGTCTTTGTGCACGCTTTCAGGCAAACCCAAAGGAATCTCACTTGAAGGGTGCGAAGAGAATATTGCGCTATCTCAAAGGCAAACCTAAGCTGGGATTGTGGTACACGAGAGGAGGAGACTTGGAATTGGTCGCCTACACGGATTCTGATTATGGAGGGTGCAATCAGAGTCGGAAGTCAACAACAGGTGGATGTCAGTTTCTTGGAGGCAGATTAGCGTCATGGCAGTGCAAGAAGCAGACCTCAGTCGCCATTTCAACCTGTGAAGTAGAATACATGGCAGCATCCAACTGCTGCTCCCAGGTTCTTTGGATTCAACAACAGTTGCGCGATTATGGTCTGAATTTCACTCATACTCCTATTTGCATTGATAATACTGCAGCTATCTCAGTAACTAACAATCCCGTAAAGTATAGCAAAACTAAACATATTGACATCCGTCATCATTTTATACGGGATTGTGCTGAGAAGAAATTGATTGTGCTCGAAAAGGTTGATACGCTAGATAATTTCGCTGATTTGTTTACTAAAGCATTTGACAAAAATCGTTTTCAAACCTTGTTGAGCTGAATGGGATGATCAATCCCGAGTAACCGTGTTTTTGTCTTTATTTAAAAAAAAAACGTCACTATCGCTTTGAATTATGTCGGTTGCCTCAGTTTGAAGGACATATCTTCGGATATGTTTGGTCCTCATTTCTACTTGTAGAATATAAGGATAGCCATTAACCAGATGACTGAAAGTGACCGGGGCGGTTTATGATGTGTTTTTATTCTTTCGCTGAAAATTAGTCATTCAAACTTAGTTAGAAGGACACATACTCGAATGTGGTCGGTCCAGCTGATCCATTGGATCTTCAGGATAGCCGTTTACCTGAAGACTTTGACTTGATCGGGGCGATAGAAGTTAAATTTTTTTTTCTTTCGGGAAATGAAATTATTTTTCAAGTCTACTACTTCGTAAGAAGTTCCTTTACTATGATTAACAGAAAATTGATCCAACCTTGGAAAGTGATAGATATATTGATTCTGTGTGCTTAACTAGTGAAGTTATAAGGCCTAAAAGACTTTAGAACAGTCATTGTATGTCATGGTAGCTTTTTATGGTGCGTAAAAGTACAAGTGATACTAACTAAATCTACTCGATTTTATGTGGAAACTCCTTATGAGTTGTGCATGTCTCCATATATATCTTTCCGAATGATAGGCAGAAAAGCGATTACCCAGTCATACACGAGCCCGTGAGTGTTCTGATTCCTGTGAAGATAGCGTGTCAAGAAACTGCAGTGATCCAGATTCGGGACTTGCAGTTATTTACTACTCTGAAGTTTGTGTATTTGCTTAAAAAAAATGTGTGTGTTATTGAGACATTCTAGAGTTCATAATGTTAAGACTTCTCAATCAAGATGTAAGAAAGAGAACGAGAAGAAGAGTCTGAAGATCGAAGAGTAATTACTATTTAATCAGACACTACGGGTCGAGGTCAACTCGGGGTGACTTGGGGAAAGCCAAATACGTCTTGAGAATAGATAGGAGGCATCATAATCTTTGAGTTGTTGCCCACTTAAGTTTTGAGCTTAACTGAATCTAACCCGTATCACAGAAACGATGAAAACCATTCTAAGTCATATACCTGCTTACAGCCTGTTTCTTTATGTCATAATACAGCTAAACACGGATCTGTGTGACAGTCACTTAATTAGTATGATTCATGTTCGGATCTTTTCTAAAACATGGTAGTCCCTATCGAGACTGAAATTTGATCCCGTGTACTTTATAGTTAAAATATTTTTCTACTTATGTAGTTGTTTGATTTTATAGCTGGTTACTTGGTCTTGATCGTATCATTTAACGCTTTAAAGGTTGTTTTAAAACTTAATTGCAAATTGTTCAAAATATAGGGTTTGTTTTATAAAATTTTAATATCGGCGAAGTTGTCAAGAACTGATCAAGCTCTTGGGACTTCCACAACTCAGGGGGAGTCGACAAGTGCAGCTGGTGGTGATGATGTGGTGGTAGTGGATGTTGAGGAGATGGATGATGAATTTGTAGGTGATGATGATGTATTACCGATGGATGAGATAGAGAAGATTGGTGCAGAGATTGTTATTGAAAATGATATAGAAGAGGGAGAGATAGTAGAGGAGAATGTGGAGCATGAGATTCCAGAAGTCGATAAGGCAGATATGAGTCAAGAGATTGGAAATGATGAGACGGAATGGGAAGAGCAGCCAAGATGGAAAGAAGGCTATGCTCAATGGTTTGTAAAAACGAAGAAACCGGCGGTCCCTACTACGTTTAAGAAGAGTTACAACATTAGAGGCTATGCTGAATCGAGAAAGGGGATTATATGCTGGATATATGATGAGCAGTTGAGGCTCTTTGTGATTAAAAGGTATGATGGTGTTCAATACTTCAAGAGGATGTTGAGATCATTGAATACATTGCCAGAATGTGAAGTGAGAGACTTAGCCAGATTGGGGTTAATCAACAGAAGTGATGATAACATGGCTAGAGTCATTGGAAAGATTGTTTGGAAGGAAAGTATAAAAGAGAAGAAGTTCGAGCTGTTGAAACCACAAAAGGGAAAACTCATTGAAGACAAAGATAGAGGGATGAGAGCAGATGGCAAGCCTTGGATGATTATGAAGTATAAACCGATCCGGTGTTTAAAAGAAGTGCCGATGAAACAAATGCCCAAGGATGTGCTGAAGGATCTGAAGTGGTGGTATGTAGATTGTGAAACAGCTGAAGCAGTAATGGAGGACGAAGATGAACAAGAGCTGCTGAGAGTCTATGATCCGATGCATCTAGTGAACTTGTCGCAAGCTGATCTGTAGGTGCTGAATGAGAAGAAGATATTTTATATTCCTGCTTGGAAAGACGAAGCGAAGAAATATCAAAGAATTGTATCAGTTTGTGTACGTGAAGGAGTTCATGCTTAAAGATGAAGATACAAGATTGTTGAAGATTACAAGACACGTGTTTGAAGATAAAGATTGAAGCTACTGCCAAGGGGGAGTCTGTTGGTACATGATGTCAGTAGTTCAGTATATAGTGTCTGTAATCGAGTCGTTTGGATTTGTATTTTGTGTTAAGCGAAGTTAGCTAACAAGTTCGCTGATATAGGTGAACTTGTTAGATAAGCGAAGTTAGTGACAACTTCGCCTGAACATGTCAGGCGAAGTTGTCGTAGTTATATAACATTAGGTTACGGCTTGAGTTTCATAAGTTTGAGTTTTTAGTTTACGTGTTTACGAGTCATGTAATCAGTGATTGATATCACGTGTTTCCGGTTGCAATATAACGAGTCTTTGTTTATTGTAACGTGTGTTCGATCTTGTTAACTCGTATCGTCTTCTACGCTCGTAACGTCTTACGTAGGAATTCCGCACCTACGTAGAACGAGATATTCCGTGTAGATCCGGCTGGGAACCTACACTTCAGATATCTAAAAATACTTTTAACAGCAATTAACTGAGAGATTTTAGGATTAGCCTGGAAACGAGCACATTGGCAGACTACAAACATGATGTCAGGACGACTGGTTGTGAGGTACATCAGAGACCCGATCATTGATCGATAGTACGTTTGATCTACGGGACTCTCTTCAGGATCAGATGACAGTAGAGGCCTTTCTTCCATGGGAGTGTTGGCACTCTTGGAAACTTAAAGTTTAAACTTTGCCAGCATGTCCTCAACATACTTCCCTTGATGCAGTAAAATTCCTACCGAGCTTTGGCAAACCTGTAACCCCAGAAATATTGTCATTTCACCCAATGAGCTCATTTCAAATCTTTTCTTCATTACACCTTTAAATTCTGTGCACAACTCAGCGTTGGTGGATCCAAAAATAATGTCATCTACATAGATCTGGACTAGAATCAAATCTTTTCCGTCAGTTTTCCGAAACAAGGTTTGATCAATGGTTCCTCGCTTGTAGCCATGATATAGAAGATGTGCGGTCAATGTAGCATACCACGCCCGAGGAGCCTGTTGTAACCCGTATAATGCCTTGTCTAGCTTGTTGACGTGATTTGGTTTCTTAGAATCAACAAAACCTGGTGGCTGATCCACATAAATCTCTTCTTTGACTTCACCGTACAGAAAAACGGTCTTGACATCCATCTGATACACTGTGAACCCCATGATTGATGCGTAGGCCAGAAAAATTCTAATGGCCTCAAGTCTAGCCACTGGGGTATAGACTTCAGTGTAGTCTAGTCCCTCAACCTAATGAAAACCACGAACTACCAATCGTGCCTTATTTCGAACAATAAACTCGGTGTCGTCTTGCTTGTTTTGGAAAACCCATCTTGTATCAAGAGCTTTCTTTCCTTCCGGCAACTTAACCAATCTCCAAACCTTCAACTTATCAAACTGATTCAACTCTTCGTGCATAGCATCAACCCAACTGGGTTCCTGAAGTGCCATTTCTACCGTCTTTGGCTTAATTTGAGAAGTGAAACAAGAGAACAGACAGCTATTTATGTGTCCTGTCTGACATCTGGTAGAGACGCCTGTTTCAAGAGGACCTATGACATTCTCAATTGGATGATTTTTCTGTATCCTTGATGGAATTAATTGATCTGAAACATCACCGGTAGTTTGTAAGTTTGACAAGTTCTCATTAACATCGGCAAGAGGATTCTTCCATCCAGAGGTCGCCGTACTGTGAGAGTACGAAGTGCTGGCAACATATTCATTTGGAATGGCATCGGGATACAGTGTTCTCCCGAAGATCTGACGAATGGAACTCTCCCCCTCAACAGCAGCAGCATCTTCAGACGAGTTCGACGAGATTCAGTTTCTGGAGTTTCTTTTGGCTGAGCGTCGGTTGCGGGTGAGTCATTAATTAATTCAGTGGTATCATCATCCAAAAATGGAGAGATGTGAGATACTACATGTGGGCCATCTTTTGCAGCTTCTACTGTAGGACCACCTGAAGGTTCTGTGTTGACGATTGAAACACATTGAATGGTTTGAAGAGTTCATTATAATCAAATAACCAGTGCGGACCGACACGAGCATCAGTCTCATTTTCTTCCAACCAACGAACCTCATAGGACTCTAGAATCTGCTTGGTTGACTTATTGTAGACCCTGTAAGCTGTATTGCCCGCATAACCAACAAAATAACACTCATTAGCTGTGGCCCCAGATTTTGGAGTAGACTCGAGATTCAGTAGTGTGCAAGGACAACCAAAAGCTCTGAAATGTGCAACAGTGGGTTTATGACCATAAACAATCTCATATGGGGTTTTCATCCTGGATTTGTTAATTATCACCCGATTCTGAACATAACAGGCCATATTAATAACTTCTGCCCAGAAGAACAGTGGCAGTTTAGAATTGCACAACATAGTCCATGCCGCCTCGATAAGAGTTCTGTTTCTTCTTTCAGCTACACCATTTTGTTGTGGTGTTCGTATGGCGCTGTAATGACATAGCACCCCCCCCCCCTTATGAACATAAATGATTCAATGATGCATTCTTTAATTCCGTTCCATTATCACAACGAATTCCCTTCAACTTCAAATTCAGTTGGTTCTCCATGAGCACCACAAACTTCTTGATTAAATCTGCAGTTTCACTCTTATTTGACAAGAAAAACAACCAAGTAAACCGTGAGTAGTCATCAGTAATAACAAGACAATAAGAGCTACGAGAAAGACTCAAGACATGGACTGGTCCAAAAAGATCCATATGAAGCAATTGAAAAACAGATGAGATAGTATTGATCAACTTTGGCTTATTAGTTTTTCGATGATGTTTAACCAAAGCACAAGCCACACCCTTTTCAATAGTTACAAAATCCTTAATGGGTAGACCACGTACCAAATAATTTTTAGCAAGACGATTAAGGTTTTTAGAATTTGCATGACCAAGACGACGATGCCATAGCATGGCGTTATGTTCTGACACTTTCGAAAACAAACATGTTATTTCATCAGTAACATTTTTGTTCATGTCGATCACATAAGCATTATTTTTTCGTTGTGATCGAACAAGAATCCAGTCTTCTGGTATAATTATACTAGGTTTCAAAATCAAACACTCTTTCTTAGTAAAATGAGTTGAAAATTCTTTGTCACAAATTTGTGACACGCTCAAAAGACTGTGCTTCAATTCTGGAACAAAATTAACATTTTCAAATTTTAGAACACCGTTACTTACAGTACCCTTCCGAGTGATCTTTCCTTTCTCTCCTCCCGCAAATGACACACACCCACCATTAAATGTTTGAATGTCATGTAGTTGGGTAATGTCCCCTGTCATGTGCCTGGAATAGCCACTATCAACATACCAATGTCTGATGATATTCCTCCATAGCTGTCCCTGCACAAAGCACGAGATTAGTTATATTTTGGTACCCAGTTCATAGTTACACTGGGTGACCCTGATTCATCTAAAGTTGTTACGGGTGGCCATGACATATCCTTTTGATCATCAAACGTTTGACTAGCAGACTCTTTTACCGGAGACTTAGGAAACCATTTATGTCTACCATTGTAAGATTTGACGTTATAAGTACGAATGGTTGACTTCATCTCTAGTGATTTTGGGTTGGATGGACATGAATTTGTCTTCTCAACCTGTTTCGGCTTAGAATGCGCGTTCCTTTTTGAAATTGATTCACCTTTTCTAACCTTATTACGAAACATGTCAGGCTTGGTCTGATGAGAACTAAACCTGCCAGATTTGTTTTGGTTAAATCATCGTCAGAGAAATTAGCCTGATTATGCCTGAATCTTTGCCGGTAATAATTATGATGCACATAGGGCATATTTCTCTGATAAAATCCATAATAGGGAACATATGGGCAACTTTCGGCAATATGACCAGGAGCGCCACAATTAAAACAAGTTTGACGTTGTATGCAAAAATCATTTTGGGCAACTCCTCGTCTACACTGGTTGTGTGAACCAGTTTGCTTAAAATTGCGAGGACTATTTTTTTCATTTTTTAACTTATCACCTTGTTTATCATTAGAGCATCCATCTTTAACAAATTTAGGTGGTAAGTATTTTTTGGAATTTTTGAATTTTTAATCTTATTGGAAACCACATTATTAAAATTCAAAGTTTCAATAGAGTCAACCACACAAGAATCCTTGTTCTTTAAACAGAGCCCACACAAACAGTCGGAATATCAGAATTCAAAACAGGAAGTATTAAAGAAACATCAGAAACATCATTATTAAATTGTAACATCCCGAAATTTCTAAAATAATATTGATTATATTATTTAATATTGGTGGGAAATATTACTCGGGTTAGTGGGGAAATGATAAAATAAAGTAGGAGTCATTAGGAGTCGGGCTAGTGTTGGGTTAAGAAATATGGGTAATGGACTTGGGTTAGAAAGGAAGGAAGATAGATCATGGGCTCAACCCCATGACCCATCATATAAATACCTTCATTATGCCTAAATCATTCGTTTTCACACATATTCCATACACCACCAAAACACACACTTAGCCCTCTCTCATCTTACTCTTTCTCTCTAGCCGAAATCAAGAAGAAGAAGAAGGAGAATCGGTTTTCAACCCGAGGTAAGATTAGTATGATGTTGTATGAACCCAAACCCGTTAGAATTAGTCACGAAACGATGAGCCGACACCGTTAAACAGTTGAAGTCACGAGATCCGGGTGGAATCGGGTAAAAACCGAACCTAGGATGAGCTTAGGGGCCACCCTAGCTTAGATCTGGATCGAACGAGACGACGATGGTGAACAAGCAAGATCTCGTTTTTCCAACGAGATCCCGTTATTTCGGTGATGGCGGCGCCGGAGTTGTGGGTACGACGATGTCAGAGAATGTTCTGAAACTCTGACCTAACCCTGATTTGCTATGTGGAATTAACGAATTAAAGGTAATTCGTTGACGGAGGTTTGACGAACTAGACTTAATTCGTGAACCAATTCGTTAATGCAGGAATGACGAACTAGCTCTGATTCGTTAAAGAATTTATAACGAAATATACCCAATTCGTTAAGTAGTTCGTTAGGGGAGAACTGACGATTGAACCCCCAGTTCGTTAAGGTTCAATTCGCTACAGAAGGGCCAGTTCGTGAAGAGGATTGATATACATCTATTTATACATCTCGAATCCTTATAAAGTTATGTTTATTTAATGTTTCGAGTTCGGTTTAGTTCGTGTTTTGTTCGTATTTTACTAATTTTGGTTTTGAGTCAAGTTTATTTGATGTTTATCGTGTTTTAAATCTTTTGGTGTCTTGCATGTTAAGCTTTAATTCTTTCTATCATTTTATGAGAAGTTTAAGTTCGTTTTTTCTCATCGTTGGTTACATGATTAGTTCACTTAGAGTTTTGATTTGTTTTCATGTATATGGTCGCTTGAGAGTCAAGGAAAAGAAGGCCTAGAAGGTTCCTATCATTGCTTGGAATGCAAGGAAGAGATCTAACTTGTTTAAGATATGAAATAACAAATTTTTAGAATTTTCCTCCTGATGCACGCCGCGCCGCGCGACGGGGGTGGCCAATCCCGGTCGCGCGACGCCTAGGGATTCTGATCAGCTAAATTTTGTAAGTAAAGGCCCATTTCGTTTATATAAACATCTCTTTGCAAACCTAGACGAATGAACAAAAGTTGGCAGCCGATTTTGGGAGGAGAACCAAGGTTTTGAAGGTGTTTTTGAGGCTAGGAATCAAGGAGGATCATCAAGATTTCATACGGGTGTTCAAGGGTCGATTAAGACGGGTTCTCTCGTTCTTTTTCATTGTTCTTGTTCATTATCTTTCATGATGTTTCTCTTTGTTCTTTTTTCTAGTTATTTGTCTTTAATTATGACTATGATAGGCTAGACTTCATGTCTATCTAGGTTTGATGAACATGTTTTGATTCTTGCTTTGGATAATGATTTGATTAGGTTTTGTTGATTTAATAGTAAAGACTTGATTTTGCTTTCATGATGCATATGAATATTTATTATCTTGATTGATTGTTAACTATTGCTTCACATAGATCTTATATCTCTTGATTGTTTTCTTTAGATTTAGGTTTATGTTTAATCACTACTTGGTGTTTTGATTATTGTGATTGAATAGGCCTATTAGATCATAGAAGCTTGTTGATAGTTGATTTAGAATTTTGAATGTTCTGCTGAATTCCAATAGCTGTAAGGTGAGGAGTTGTTCATGTATCTTGGTCAATCGCATTCTAGGTTAGATTAGTGACATTATTCTTGCTTGGTTATTGTGATGATCCTTGTTCATGATGTCATAAGAAACTTATCAAGTTATATAGAGTTTAGTGTTTCGTGAGATTGTTTGCTTTAGATACTATTAATTAACCTTAATTGATGAATGTGAAGAAGTCAATCCAACTGATTGCTTAATAATCTAATATTCATTCTTTAGGATTTTACTTGATGCGATTGAGGGTCATTTAGGGTTTGTTAGATGAATATATTTAGAAATCAGTTTCCATATCATAATTGGATGTCCATTGCTTGATGATTGTTGATACATGGGATTCTTACCTTGGTAGATTCCTTCTCTTATTGGTTTCGATCTTGTGTTTAATTGCTTGTTTTCTAGTTTACTTGTTTATTTAATTTCTTAGTTTAATATTAGTTTGAAAACCCCCTTAAAACATTAATAATAAATAGTCGTGGCAAATTCCGTCATACATCATGAACAACATCGTTCAAACAAATCAGTTTCATGGGCGTGATGACGAGGATGCACCAGCTCACATTAACCGACTTTACCGCGTTTTGAAAACTTTTAATTTACAAAGTGCCACTGATGATGCTATTTTCTTACATTTATTTCTGTTTTCCCTTGCAGGTAAAGCTGCTATTGGCTTGACACTCAACCTCCTGGCACGTTCATTACTTGGGAAGCGTTACATTCAGCTTTTATCAAGAAGTACTTCTCACCTACTAAAGCGGCTGTTCTTCGTGATCAAATTCATTATTTTCACATGGAACCGGGGAAAAAATATTGTCATGCTTGGGAGCGTTTTCAGATCATGCTAGCTCGTTGCTCACAGAATGGTCTCACACCATGAGCTCTCGTGGAGAAATTTTACAATGGGATGAATTACGAAACCCAAGTTCGGTTCGACACGGCCGCAGGAGGAAGTTTACTGGCATAAAAGAATGTCACCGAATGTAATGAGATGTTTGAGATCTTTGCTCAATCCTCTTATGCCAAAGAGCCACATCGCTGGAATTCCACTCCCGTTAACAGTACATCCTCATCCGCTCGAGGTGTACACCAGGTTAATCTGGATACTAGTGTGGCTGCGGCTTTGGAATCACTAACTAGAGAGGTTAAGGAGCTGAAGGCCAAGGTGGACAGGTGTGAGTTTTGGAGGGGTGGACATGGCACATTGGAGTGCCCGGTGATGAATCAACAGGTCGATTTTGTTGCTGGTCAGAATAGGTTTCCCAACACTTATAACAACAACAGTCAGAATTGGAACACCTACAAGAACCCGAATTAGAATAATGCTAATTGGCGTCCTTCGGGTGCACATCCCGAATTTCAAAACTCTTATAATCAAGGATAAGGTCAGTATTTCAATAATAATAACACTGATGGTACTAATGTGCAAAATAATGTGCAGGATTCGAACGGTGGAATTGGGCGTTTGTAAGAAAAGATGAAGCAAATCCTGGAGAGAGACCAAGCTACACAAAAGAAGTTCTCCGGGCATAACCACCTTTTTAAGAATCAACAATCTGCTATTCTTGATATTCAAAGGACTGTTGGTGATATTGCTCGTCGTTTAGAAAAAAGGCCCCCATGTCAGTTTTCGGGTATCTCTCAAACTAATCTGGCTGCTCAATTGAAAGCCATCTCCACTCGTAGTGGTAGCGTTTTTGGTCCGGAGGTAGTTTGTTGAGAAATTGGGAAAGATGGGGACGATGAGTTGGTAGATGAGGAGATATAGGTAGAGGCTCTGGGTAAGTCACAAAGTACAACACCAATCATAGAGCCGCAAGTTAAGAAAAAAACCGAGAAAAAGCCGGTTGGAGTCCGGCCACCACCACACACCATCGACCTTGCTTATGTCCCGTATCCCACTCGTCTAAAGAATCAAAGGTATACGAAAGATTACGGGCATTTTCTCAATATATTTAGCCAATTGAATGTCAACCTCCCGTTCGTTGAAGTCCTCCAGCATATCCCTAAATACGCCAAATTTTTGAAAGACCTTCTTAAAAGAAAGGATAAGTTGGAGGAGCTTTCGACTGTTCCGCTAAATGAAGAATGTTCCGCGGTAGTTCTTAATAAAGTATCGGAGAAATTACCCGACCCCGGTGTTTTTACCATTCCATGTCTTTTCGAAGTGATACGACGTGTCAAGCATTGGCCGATCTATGAGCTAGTATAAACCTCATGCCATATTTTTTATATGAAAAGTTGGACCTTGGAGAGCTCACCCCACTCGTATGACGTTGTCTTTAGCCTTCCGTTAAGTATCCGAGGGGTGTCGTAGAGAATTTGCTCGTTAAGGTAGATAATTTGGTTTTTCTGCTGATTTTGTTGTTTTAGATATGGAGGCGATGAGAGAGTTCCTATCATTTTGGGTCATCCATTCTTACGTACCGCTAGGGCAATTATCGATGTGTTTGAAGGCAAGATCACTCTTAGAGCTGGTGATGATAGTGCTACTTATTTGGCGAAGTCCATGAGACATCCGAGTGGTCAAGACGGTCTCATTGATCCATGTCACCCAGTTTACTCGATAGAATCATTTATCTCGGGCATGGGCTCTAGTCTTGAGGATTCCCGTTCGGTGAGTATTGGTGTGAAAAGGGAGCGAGATGCTTCTAGTTCTCGGGGAATGGTGAAGCATGTTGAAGAAAAAGGTGGTGGTAAGCAAAAGATTGAGAAGGTTCGTGGAGTTAGAAAGAAGAAGACTAAGGTTGATGAGTGGTCGGACCATGATTCGATATCTTTGAGGGCATTGGAGTTCTACTGAGGTGGAGGAAGCTCCACTCGGTCTGCCATGTGATTCGCATAGCATGGGTTCTTGAGTGAAAACTCAAGTGTAGAGTTTGTATAATTTCTTTCATTTTATTTTTATTTTCTTTGAGTCACTAACATAATTTTTTTAGTTCGACTTTGTTTTGTGTTTTAAGTTTTTTCTAGGTAAAAGAGAGATTGTATGAGCTAGAGAGACGATCCCCAAGGAAAATTTATTGAAAAAGACAAGTGTGGGGATGGAGCAGCCGAGCCGTATACTTTATATTTATTTATTTGCTGCTAATTATTCATGATTTATTTGTTGGGTTGGTAAAATACTTTAATTGCATAATATCTATCAGCTTAATAAGATACATCTTTATACATGTTTGTTTGGTTTTGTCGCTTATGTTCATGTGTGAGAGAAGGAGTTACCAGTTGCTGAGCACGTTCGTAGTTGGAGGGAATTCATGGAAGAAGACATTGGCATCATGTTTTCATTCGCATATTACCAGCTAAGTCTTTTCCATTATCTAGCTTATTAACTTTTTATTTTGATTTTGTTTTAAATTTTTAAGTTTTTAGTTTTTGTAGTCCGACTTTATTTTTGTTTTTTTAAGTCGTCATTATCCTTGAATTGAAGACAATGCAAAATTTAAGTGTGGGGATAGGATATTTGAGTCGTAGTTTAAATTGATTTTGCTTTAAAAAATTGAAAAATGTTTTAAAAATGTCCCTTGATTTTAGTTTTTTGCGTTAAAATGGGAGATGATAATATTTATCGGAAATCGGTTTTTCAAACTAATAATAAAATGAAATAAATAAAAGAAAACATACTTAACTTGGGATGTGTCGGTGGGCTCAGCCTTGAAAATGAAAGGGCAATTTGATAAAATGGTTAAAAGGAAATCTTATGTGGGTAAAACGTTTTGTCCGTGGAAGATAAGTAATGAAAGGTCGGGCCATACACAAGCCTCAATTTTTGGTATGAAAAAGTGAAAATATTATGAGTTTTAAAATCTGAATACGTTATCATATGATGCTTGGGTAGGTTTAACGTTAGAGTATGTCGTGTAGCCTGTGATATAAATCTTAAACTGCTAGTTTAGTGTTTTACACCTCATTGGCGTATGGTTTTATAACCTTAAATCTTGTATTGATGGGATGCTTCGGGTCCGGAGACCATGGGTCTGTATGCAATCTATTCATCTAGGTATTCACAATTCCTAAGTGGGGTTGTGGATATTTAAAATAAAGCTAAAAAGAGCAAACCCTTATAAGTCTATAAACATGATCACAAAAGTACAAAAGTACAAATACACTACAGACTTGATCATTCACGCTGTTAGCCATGTGGGGTCCCCTTGCTCGTGTCTCATTACCATTAAGAAACGGACCACAAGGGACGCTACATGTAAGCCCTACAGATGAAATTTTGCATGCTCACCTATAGTGATGGTTTCGGGGTATTGCTTGATAACGTGGGTATGTCATGTTTTGGGGAACACTAGCTATTAATTAATTGAACCTTAATCGTATCTAATGGCTTCTTGGTAGACTTTGATGCTTAAGCTTAGGTGGATAAACAACACCCTTGATCGTCTTAACTATTCATGAAAAAAATAGAGCAACAAAAGTTTTAAATATGCTAATTTTGAGGTTTAAGTCAACTTGGGGTGGCCTGGTCCGGTAAAAGCTGAAAATAAGCGGGTCTTAATTGTGTAAACCACTGAGTAATATTATTGTCGGATCTTATTTGTCCCGGTAAAGATTAAGGCATGGGTTTAAGTGGACAACAATATCAGTGATCACGGTTTTTGCGTTTTTCTAAGCTTTTAAAAATTAACCTATATGTTTTTAAGACTGTATTTTCCGATTCTGATCCAACTGCATTAGACTTTTTCAGGGATGAAAAAAGAGTAAGTGTGAGGATATTCGTTAATGAAGGAATGACGAACTAGCTCTGATTCATTAAGGAATTTATAACGAAATAAACCCAATTCGTTAAGTAGTTCGTTAAGGTAGAAATGATGAATGAACCCCCAGTTCGTTAAGGTTCAATTCGCTACAGAAGGGCCAGTTCGTGAACAGGACTGATATACATCTATTTATACATCTCGAATCCCTTATAAAGTTATGTTTATTTAATGTTTCGAGTTCGGTTTAGTTCGTGTTTTGTTCTTCTTTTATTAATTTAAGTTTTTGTGTCAAGTTTATTTGATGTTTATCGTGTTTTAAATATTTTGGTGTCTTGCATGTTAAGCTTTAATTCTTTCTATCATTTCATGAGAAGTTTAAGTTCGTTTCTACTCATCATTGGTTACATGATTAGTTCACTTAGAGTTTTGATTTGTTTTCATGTAGATGGTGGCTTGAGAGTCAAGAAAAAGAAGGCCTAGAAGGTTCCTACCGTTGCTTGAAATGCAAGGAAGAGATCTAACTTGTTTAAGATATGAAATAACAAATTTTTGGAATTTTTCTCCTGATGCACGCCGCGCCGCGCGACGGGGGTGGCCAATCCTGGTCGCGTGGAGCCTAGGGATTTTGATCAGCCAAATTGTGCAAGTAAAGGCCTAGTTCGTTTATATAAACATCTCTTTGCAAACCTAGACGAATGAACAAAAGTTGGCAGCCGATTTTGGGAGGAGAACCAAGGTTTTGAAGGTGTTTTTGAGGCTAGGAATCAAGGTGGATCATCAAGCTTTCATACGGGTGTTAAAGGGTCGATTAAGACGGGTTCTCTCGTTCTTTTTCATTGTTCTTGTTCATTATCTTTCATGATGTTTCTCTTTGTTCTTTGTTCCAGTTATTTGTCTTTTATTATGACTATGCTAGGCTAGACTTCATGTCTACCTAGGTTTGATGAACATGTTTTGATTTGATTCTTGCTTTGGATAATGATTTGATTATGGTTTTGTTGATTTAATAGTAAAGACTTGATTTTGCTTTCATGATGCATATGAATATTTATTATCTTGATTGATTGTTAACTATTGTTTCACATTGATCTTATATCTCTTGATAGTGTTCTTAAGATTTAGGTTTATGTTTAATCATTACTTGGTGTTTTGATTATTGTGATTGAATAGGCCTATTAGATCATAGAAGCTTGTTGATAGTTGATTTAGAATTTTGAATGTTCTTCTGAATTCCAATAGCTGTATGGTGAGGAGTTGTTCATGTATCTTGGTCAATCGCATTCTAGGTTAGATTAGTGACAGTATTCTTGCTTGGTTATTGTGTTGATCCTTGTTCATGATGTCATGAGAAACTTATCAAGTTATCTAAAGTTTAGTGTTTCGTGAGATTGCTTGCTTTAGATACTATTCATTAACCTTAATTGATGACTGTGAAGAAATCAATCCAACTGATTGCTTAATAATCTAATATTCATTCTTTAGGATTTTACTTGATGCGATTGGTTTGTTAGATGAATATATTTAGAAATCAGTTTCCATATCATAATTGGTTGTCCATTGCTTGATGATTGTTGATACATGGGATTCTTACCTAGGTAGATTCCTTCTCTTATTGGTTTCGATCTTGTGTTTAATTGCTTGTTTTCTAGTTACTTGTATATTTAATTTCTTAGTTTAATATTAGTTTGAAAACCCCCTTAAAACATTAATAATAAATAGTCGTGTCGTAATTAGTTAATTAACATAATTTATATAGTCCTGTGGGTTCGGTATTCCGGACTTACTTAGCTTTAGTACATTATTCGGTTCACTTGCCGGTGTTTTGTGTAGTTGAGTCTTAGTTCTAGTTTCTATTACTTGTCTAACTTAGTCAATATTTAATTGACTGTTTCTAGCACATCAAGGACCAGTTCATTAAAGGTCCAATTCGTTATAAGGTTTAGTTAACTATGAGGTCGATTCGTTATAAAGTAACGAACTAGCCAATTCGTCATGGGAGACTGAAGTAACGAATGAACCCCCAGATTATGACAAACTGAAAATTTTTCTTGCTTTTTCAGACACTTATCGCGACTTGACTCAAATTTTCGGGACGAAAATTCTTTAACATGGGAATGATGTGACACTCGTCAATTTCAGGTTAACTCCGTTAATCCAAACTCCGTCAATTCAAACTTAAGATCACTTGATCTATAACGCACATCTCATTACATTTAAAATAGAGTTTTAAATGACGCTTGACAATTACTACATGTGTAGTCTTTCGGGATTGCACCGAAACGCAAACGAGTTGACGCAAATCATTAGTGAATAAACGAAAAACATCCAAACAATAATTATGTGATAATTATGTGTTAGGCTTATGTGTTATTTGATAAAATTGTTTAAAAAGTTAACTCAAGATGCAAACAAATTACTTTAGGCAAGAAAAGTATTAATTAGAAGTTGAGGGGCGTTGATGTAACATGTTATTATTTAATAATAACAAAACCCTAGCTCTCTTTCTCCCTCTCTCTAACCCGATCGGCAGCCCCCCCTCCCCTCTCTCTTGCGATCGGCAGCCACACCCACACCCATATCACCTTCGTTTGATCTTGTTCTTCATAATCGGAGCATCCCACACTCGTTTCTAAGCATCTCTCACCTTTCTCTTGGTTGTTTCTGTGTTTTTAAGGTATAAACATGAAACCCTAACTTTGTAAATTATGTATTAAGTGGTTATGTGCTTGATTTTGATTAGAGGATGATTGATTATGCGTTGGTTATTGTGATGATCATATGTGATTTTGAACGGTGAAAGAATGTTAAATCATTGATTATTTGAAAACCCTAGAGGGTTACTACTGATTTTGATGAATAATTATTTTTATTACAAGTTTGGAGATATGTCGTATGCTTAGGATGCATGTTAGACAATTGTTTGTGCTTGCTGAGTTTTGACAGCAGAGATTGTTAAACTTGAACGACATGTAACTTGTTAAATATAAAAGCAAACTGAGCTATTTATGAGTCTAAGAGGTATTACTCTGAGTCTAGTTTCCAGAAAACCCAACCACGCCTAATTTCGAGGTGTTTTGGTTGCTCAAACGATTTAAATGTGATTAAAGGTCAAAACTGGTACTGGACAGATTGTAACTTATGTTTAGACCACTTTAACTAAATTTAAATGTGGAAATTGGTCGAGATTGTTAACACTACAGGGTACTATGTTGAGTCTAGTTTCTATAAAGTCCAAAATTTTAATTTTTGGACGAGTAAAAGTTAACTTTTATTATTTTACAAAACTGAAGTGCAAATCTGAATTGTGAGACCTGCTGTTAGGTTGTTTTGTAATTATCATATCTCATGAACTACAAGACCAAATGGGTTGGTTCCACTTCTGGAAGTTAAGATATTGAGTTAAGAACCTAAACCAATTGGTCTTGCATTAATTGGATTTTTCATTTAACGGGAATAATAAATAAAATTCTGTTGCGCATGATTTTGACTGCTGTAATGTTTTGATCTTTGTGAGAAATCTATGTGGAATAAAAATACAATAAAATATGTTCTGGAAACCTAACTCATGTATGATTTTGTGACGATTTTTGGTGAATTAATTGAGATGCTATGATCTGTTGAATAGAGTAATCTTTCAAGTAGAATTCTGTCTTGATGAAACTAGCTGCTGAACTTTGTGAAAATACATGAAACGTGCTAAGTACTACATAATTGTTATGTTTTTACCAAATTGCTCTTGCGGGGAATAATTGCTAGTAATGTACAATATTAATACATGATATGTAAGTAGTTGTTCACACATGTAACGTATCACGAATGTGTTTGTTGAGACACACACAATTCACAAACGAAACACGAAACGTATCTTGTGCATAGATATTATGTGCCGAGTCTAGAGACTCGATAATAGTTCCAACACTTAGAAATTATCCTTGTTGTTTTAGAACGCCAGTGAGGGTTTTCTGTGACGCGCATCACTTGGGTGACTTGTTTTTGGAATTCTTTGCAAACAGTGAGTTTCACGCTCCCCTTTTAACTCTTTTAAAACGCTTTTCACTTGGGGGAGAATACATACTCCGAAACGCTTTTAGATTTTGTTATTAGATTATATATCACTTGTAAAGGCTAAGTGGCAAACGAAACAACTGAAGTGCTTCACACATCGAACCGTTTAGTATTGGATAATAGCGAGTCACTGTGGAGTAGTACTACTGGGTTTGACAAACCCCACCCAACGCTAAGCTCGACTGGAGGTCGAGTGGGTGTAATTTTGGCTAACACATTACCATGGTCGAGATAGACCTGGTGGCAAGGCACATGATAAACAGTCAGCTTCGGTGTCGAACACTTAGTAATACTTGCTTTATAGGCTAGCTACCTATAGATATATAATTGATTTAACACTATCTGGTAACGCAAAACGCAAAACGCAAACGTAAACGCTTTATTGATATAAACTTGTGAACTCACCAACCCCGTGTTGACACTTTTAGTATGTTATTCTCAGGTAGCCGAGGCGGGCGCGCGGTATAGGATCATGCATTACTTTGATCGCTATAGTTTATGCAAACTTGTTTTAAATTATTATTATTTGGGTTTTAAGTCGTCCTGCGTGACGCAACACTTGGTTTATGGTTTTACGCTTCCGCATTTATTTACACTTAAACGTTTCCGTGGTTTGAAAACTTTATTTATGGTTTGATTATAACTAATGATTCCGATCCTGTTAGTTCACACCCTCTGACGGTAAAACTCCATTAGTGGATTTTGAGGGTGTGACAGATTGGTATCAGAGCCATTGGTTATAGCGAATTAGAAATTGCATGCATACTAGACTATAACCGCAACAACCCATTAGTTATAATTATACGCACTGCATATATATTTTGCTTAGTTTCTCGTTACCTTATCTCTTTACCTCATTCACTCATACGCGCGCATACACGACTTACCTGTAGGGATGTCGACGCTACCATCATCATCATCTGACCAGATGACTCATGCTCATGGAAAGGAACCACAGTTACCTACCTCATCGCCACCCCGAGTAGTCCCGGAGCTAGAAGCCCCTGCACCGAAGAGGTATCGCCTGTCTGGAGGCATGTACGACGACGACGTTAGCTGGGATTGGTACCCGAGTCTGATCAGACGTATGGTCTATCGCGAACAAGTTCCCCCGCTACCCCACCCGAGTCGTCCTGCTTACCCCAACACTCTACCACCCATAACCGAACAAATGGAGCGAGTTCTCGCATCTGTTGTCTCTTGTTTAGAGCATGACGTGGGTTTTATGCGCTCGGCGAGAGCGGACATTCCCGGATTGATAAGAGATGGAACTGAGGCTAGGGAGAAAATTTCCCGCCTGAAAACGACTATGAAGGGAATGCAAGATGTTAGTGATCAACAGATGAAGATTATGAGAAAAATGCAAGCAGAGATAATCGATTTGCAAGAGCAACTCCATGTGGCAAGAACCCGGACAGAGATAGCTCTAGAGCGTTGCGATGTCTTACATATGCAAATTGCTCAGAATGCAGCGGAACCCGAGGAAGAACCCGAGGAAGAACTGAGGAAGATCCCGAGGAGGAACCCGAAGAGGAACCGGAGGAAGAACCGGCTGAGCCAGAGGCACACTCAGAGGTGTCCTCAGACGATGACATCTAAGGATGATAACACCTAGATGGAAGGGTTGTCTCTATCCGAACTATTATTTTCTATGATTTTAAGGATTGATTTTAAATACTTTGTAGCGAATACAATGGTTTTAATCATGAATTATTATTTGGAGTATTATATGGTTGTGATGTGATGTTTGTTTCTTTCATTTTCTTTCTTACCTATCTTTTTATTACATGTATGGTGTGTTACATATGAAACCGAGAATTCATGTCTAACATTTTATACTGTGATTTTAAGGAAATGGCTGGAAGAAACGCTGGACACGGTCGCGGTAACATCAACTTAACCGCAGCAGAACTTCAGACTTTATTGAATGACCATGCGGCGGCAGCTCTAGCCGCACATGTTCAGAATCAAGCTGGAGGTCCAACTGGAACGTGTACTTTCAAGAACTACCTGGATTGCAAGCCCAATTCGTTTAAGGGCACTGAGGGAGCCATAGGTTTCCTGCGTTGGGCTGAGAAGGCCGAATCAACTTTTGAGATGTGTAACTGTCCACCTGCCAGTAGGGTCAAATTTGCTGCTGGAACACTGGAGGATTCTGCTCTCACTTGGTGGAATTCAAATGTGGAAATTCTTGGATTAGAATTGGCAAACGCTATGAACTGGGAAGAGTTCAAGAACATGATGCGGGAAGAGTATTGTCCTAGAGAGGAAATCGCGAAGTTGGAATCTGAGTTTTGGTCATTGAAAATGGTGGGTTCCGAAATAGAAGCCTACACCACCCGTTCTCACGAGCTAGCAGTAATGTGTCCACGGATGGTAGACCCGCCGAGTAAGAGAATCGAGATGTACATCGATGGGCTGGTACCGCAAATTCAGGGTATGGTGACGTCTTCCAAACCGGCTACAATTCAACAAGCGATCCGGTTAGCTCACAAACTGACGGATCAGGCGGTGACCCAAGGTGCATTACCACCTAGAGGTTCGACCTCTAAAACCCGTGACAACCCGAGCACTGACAACAACAGCAACAACAACCCGAGTAATGGAAAGAGGAAATTTGACAACATCAGGTCCTCATCATCGAACCTCCCACAGCAACAACACTACCGAAAGCCCGAACTCACTCGGAGCTTCAACAATCAGGGTCCCAACAACAACAATGGTGGCGGGCAGGGTTCAAACGGCTATGCTGGGAAACACCCGAAATGAAACAGGTGCAACTATCACCATGCTGGCCCATGTGACCGTGTCAAGTGTCTGAGATGCGGAAAAATGGGCCATCAGGCCAAGGAATGTAGGGGAGACCTAGTGGCAAAGGGTGCTCCAAAACCACCCATGGCGACTAAAGGGTGCTTCGAGTGTGGTCAAGAGGGTCATTTCAGGAAGGATTGCCCCAAGCTAAAGCAGAATGAGAACAATGGAGGCAGCAGCAGTGGCGGAAGCAATGGTAAAGGTAGTGTTTTCGTCATTGGGTCGGGCCAAGCCCGCAGCGACCCGTATGTGGTGACCGGTAAGTTTCCTGTGAACGACTGTTTTGCTTCTGTTTTGTTTGACACTGGAGCTGATAGGAGTTTTGTGTCGAAAGCCTTTAGTAAACTCTTAGAATTAATTCCAACCCCGTTAGATGCTAAGTTTCCTGTTGAATTAGCTAACGGTAAGTCTATAGAAACAACTCATGTACTGGCGAGATGTAAGTTGAAACTGTCGGGTCATACTTTTGATATCAACCTCATACCTTTTACGCTTGGTAGTTTCGATGTCGTTGTCGGCATGGACTGGCCATCAGAGAACCGAGCGGAGATTATATGTCACGATAAGATAGTCCACATTACTACCCCTTCCGGCGATATCATTTCGATCCAGGGCGAGAAAAGCGGCATGACAACCAGCGTCATCACCCTCATGAAGGCGCAGAAATATCTACGAAAGGGTCATCCGGCAATTTTAGCCCATATTGTCGAGAAACCCGCGGAGGAGAAGCAAATCGAAGACATACCGATTGTGAGAGATTTTCCGGAAGTTTTCCCGGAGGATTTGCCTGGACTCCCACCTATTCGACAAGTCGAGTTCCAAATCGAATTGACCCCCGGTGCGGCACCCATAGCCCGAGCCCCGTATCGGCTCGCACCGGCAGAGCTTCAAGAGTTGTCCACTCAACTGCAAGATTTGTTGGATAAAGGTTTTATCCGACCTAGCTCATCACCATGGGGAGCTCCTGTCTTATTTGTTCGAAAGAAGGACGGGACTTTCCGCATGTGCATCGACTACCGAGAGCTGAACAAGGTGACGATCAAGAACCGTTATCCCTTACCCCAAATTGATGATCTGTTCGACCAGCTGCAAGGATCGAGTTACTACTCGAAGATCGATCTGAGATCTGGTTACCACCAGTTAAGAGTGCGCAAAGAAGATATTTCAAAGACGGCTTTCAGAACTCGGTATGGTCACTACAAGTTTTCAGTTATGCCTTTTGACTTAACCAAAGCACCAGCCATATTTATGGATCTCATGAATCGAGTATGCAAGGCGTACCTCGACAAATTTGTGATTGTTTTTATTGATGATATCCTCGTCTACTCCAAGAACAAGACTGACCATGAAGAACACCCGAGATTGATCCTAGAATTGCTAAAGAAGGAACAACTGTACGCTAAACTCTCGAAATGCGAATTTTGGCTTCGCGAGGTTCACTTCTTAGGACATGTGAATAACGAGTATGGTATCCATGTCAATCCCGGTAAAGTAGAGGCTATCAAAAACTGGAAAGCACCTAAGACTCCGACTGAGGTGCGACAATTCCTAGGACTGGCCGGCTACTACCGATGTTTCATCGAGCGATTTTCAAAGATTGCTCAACCCTTCACCGCTTTGACTCACAAGGGTACTAAGTACAATTGGGGTGACGTGCAAGAATCCGCTTTCCAACTGTTGAAAACCAAACTCTGTAGCACCCCTATCCTAGCCCTTCCCGAGGGAACAGAAAATTTTGAGGTACATTGTGACGCATCGATACAAGGTCTCGGTTGCGTGCTGATGCAACTCGAGAAGGTTATAGCCTATGCCTCTCGACAACTACGGATTCACGAGAAGAACTACGCGACCCATGACTTGGAACTCGGAGCTGTGGTGTTTGCTCTTAAGATATGGAGGCATTACTTGTACGGTACCAAGTTTACCGTTTACACCGACCACAAGAGTCTCCAACATATCTACGATCAGAAAGAGCTGAACATGCGACATCGTTTTTGAGTCGAGCTGTTTAAGGATTATGATTGTGCCATCAAGTACCACCCTGGCAAGGCCAATGTAGTGGCTGACGCTCTCAGCAGAAAAGAAACCGATAAAACTAGACGAGTGCGAGCATTACAACTTACGATTCACGCCAGCTTACCCGATCAGATTCGCGATGCGCAACTCCAAGCCTTGAAGGATGATAATCTCCCATCGGAACTCATGCGGGGCATGAACAAGCAACTTGAAACCAAATCGGACGGGGTTCGATATTTCGAAAACCGGATTTGGGTTCCGCGATACGGAGAGTTGAGAACTCTAGTGATGGATGAAGCACACAAGTCCCGATATTCCATCCACCCCGGCTCAGATAAAATGTACCATGACTTAAAGGCACTTTACTGGTGGCCAAATATGAAAGCCGACATTGCCACCTATGTGAGAAAATGCTTAACTTGTGCAAGAGTCAAAATAGAATATTAGAAACCATCTGGTCTGCTACAGCAACCGGAACTCCTAATGTGGAAATGGGAACACATTTCAATGGATTTCATCACGGGATTACCCAAAACACCGACGGGATGCGATACCATCTGGGTGATCGTTGACCGGTTGACTAAGTGGAAAGTCTGCACACTTCTTAGCAATCAAGGAATCGGACAAAATAGAAAAACTGACTCGCATCTACATGAAAGAAGTAGTGTCTAGACACGGAGTGCCTGTCTCAATCAAACTGAAAATTTTTCTTGCTTTTTCAGACACTCATAGCGACTTAACTCAAATTTTCGGGACGAAAATTCTTTAACATGGGAATGATGTGACACTCGTCAATTTCAGGTTAACTCCGTTAATCCAAACTCCGTCAATTCAAACTTAAGATCACTTGATCTATAACGCACATCTCATTACATTTAAATTAGAGTTTTAAATGACGCTTGACAATTACTACATGTGTAGTCTTTCGGGATTGCACCGAAACGCAAACGAGTTGACACAAATCATTAGTGAATAAACGAAAAACATCCAAACAATAATTATGTTATAATTATGTGTTAGGCTTATGTGTTATTTGATAAAATTGTTTAAAAAGTTAACTCAAGATGCAAACAAGTTACTTTAGGCAAGAAAAGTATTAATTAGAAGTTGAGGGGCCTTGATGTAACATGTTATTACTTAATAATAACAAAACCCTAGCTCTCTTTCTCCCTCTCTCTAACCCAATCGGCAGCCCCCCCTCCCCTCTCTCTTGCGATCTGCAGCCACACCCACACCCATATCACCTTCGTTTGATCTTGTTCTTCATAATCGGAGCATCCCACACTCGTTTCTAAGAATCTCTCACCTTTCTCTTGGTTGTTTCTGCATTTTTAAGGTATAAACATGAAACTCTAACTTTGTATTATGTATTAAGTGGTTATGTGCTTGATTTTGATTAGAGGATGATTGATTATGCGTTGGTTATTGATTGTGATGATCATATGCGATTTTGAACGGTGAAAGAATGTTAAATCATTGATTATTTGAAAACCCTATAGGGTTACTACTGATTTTGATGAATAATTATTTTTATTACACGTTTGGAGATATGTCGTATGCTTAGGATGCATGTTAGACAATTGTTTGTGCTTGCTGAGTTTTGACAGCAGAGATTGTTAAACTTGAACGACATGTAACTTGTTAAATATAAAAGCAAACTGAGCTATTTATGACTCTAAGAGGTATTACTCTGAGTCTAGTTTCCAGAAAACCCAACCACGCCTAATTTCGAGGTTTTTTGGTTGCTCAAACGATTTAAATGTGATTAAAGGTCAAAACTGGTACTGGACAGATTGTAAGTTATGTTTAGACAGCTTTAACTAAATGTTAATGTGGAAATTGGTTGAGATTGTTAACACTACACTACAGGGTACTATGTTGAGTCTAGTTTCTATAAAGTCCAAAATTGTAATTTTTGGACGAGTAAAAGTTAACTTTTATTATTTTACAAAACTGAAGTGCAAATCTGAATTGTGGGACCTGCTGTTAGGTTGTTTTGTAATTATCATATCTCATGAACTACAAAACCAAATGGGTTGGTTCCACTTCTGGAAGTTAAAATATTGAGTTAAGAACCTAACCCAATTGTTCTTGCATTAATTGGATTTTTCATTTAACGGGAATAATAAATAACATTATGTTGCGCATGATTTTGACTGCTGTTAGTTTGCTGTAATGTTTTGATCTTTGTGAGAAATCTATGTGGAATAAAAATACAATAAAATATGTTCTGGAAACCTAACTCATGTATAATTTTGTGACGATTTTTGGTGAATTAATTGAGATGCTATGATCTGTTGAATAGAGTAATCTTTTAAGTAGAATTCTGTCTTGATGAAACTAGCTGCTGAACTTTGTGAAAATACATGAAACGTGCTAAGTAGTAGATAATTGTTATGTTTTGACCAAATTGCCCTTGCGGGGAATAATTGCTAGTAATGTACAATATTAATACATGATATGTAAGTAGTTGTTCACACATGTAACGTATCACGAATGTGTTTGTTGAGACACACAATTCACAAACGAAACACGAAACGTATCTTGTGCATAGATATTATGTGCTGAGTCTAGAGACTCGATAATAGTTCCAACACTTAGAAAATCTCCTTGTTGTTTTAGAACGCTAGTGTGGGTATTCTGTCACGCGCATCACTTGGGTGACTTGTTTTTGGAATTCTTCGCAAACAGTGAGTTTCACGTTCCCCTTTTAACTCTTTTGAAACTCTTTTCACTTGGGGGAGAATACATACTCCGAAACGCTTTTAGATTTGGTTATTAGATTATATATCACTTGTAAAGGCTAAATGGCAAACGAAACAACTGAAGTCCTTCACACATCGAACCGTTTAGTATTGGATAATAGCGAGTCACTGTTGAGTAGTACTACTGGGTTTGACAAACCCCACCCAACGCTAAGCTTGACTGGAGGTCGAGTGGGTGTAATTTTGGCTAACACATTACCATGGTCGGGATAGACCTGGTGGCAAGGCACATGATAAACAGTCAGCTTCAGTGTCGAACACTTAGTAATACTTGCTTTATAGGCTAGCTACCTATAGATATATAATTGATTTAACACTATCTGGTAACGCAAAACGCAAAACGCAAACGTAAACGCTTTATTGATATAAACTTTTGAACTCACCAACCCCGTGTTGACACATTTAGTATGTTATTCTCAGGTAGCCGAGGCGGGCGCGCGGTATAGGATCATGCATTACTTTGATCGCTATTGTTTATGTAAACTTGTTTTAAACTATTATTATTTGGGTTTTAAGTCGTCCTGCGTGACGCAACACTTGGTTTATGGTTTTACGCTTCCGCATTTATTTACACTTAAACGTTTTCGTGGTTTGAAAACTTTATTTATGATTTGATTATAACTAATGATTCCGATCCTATTAGTTCACACCCTCTGGCGGTAAAACTCCGTTAGTGGATTTTGAGGGTGTGACACAGATCGTTAGGGACTGGATAACGAACTAGAAGTTTGGCAGAATGACAGAACAGTCCCTGGACTTTGAAAAGAATGAGATAATTACATAATAGTCCTTGGACTTTGATAATTTATGAAAGATACCTTTAAAGGTTAACGAGTAACGATTAACTAACCGGGTAATAATTCAATGAAGTAAAACCGGCTTAGACACGTAAGACTAATTAATTAGCAATGAGAATAACTAGAGCGGTATTTAATATTGAAATTATTAAACAGTTAGTCGTGCACAACTCAAGAAGGAATAACCATTAGCGTAAGAAGTAACCGAGTTCAGGTGAGTTTCTAGCCCCATTTCCTTTTTATGTTTTCGGGGTTGTGTGCATACTTGATGTGAAGTGTGAATACACTTACCTTAAGTGGTAAGTGTATGCTATAGATGTTATACGAAGTAGATGTTATATAATTCTTGTCGGTGCGTGAACGATCTTCGGATATTGCACGTATCGTCAAGGATAGTGATTGTACAATGGTTATTAGTGTGTATGATTGCTATGATGTGACTTGCTTACTATGTAAATAATGTACTGATAGGAAGTGGGTTACAGACAAGTAGAGGTAGAGTGAGATAGAAGTGGATAGGGGTCTAGTAAGAGCGTTAAAGTGGCAAAGTGGCATAACGTTATTCGTTATTAAAGTGGCAAAGTGGCAAAACGTTATTCGTTATTAAAGTGGCAAAGTGGCATAGAGTTATTTGTTATTAAAGTGGCAAAGTGGCATAACGTTATTCGTTATTAAAGTGGCAAAGTGGCATAACGTTATTTGTTATTAAAGTGGCATAACGTTATTCGTTATTAAAGTGGCATAAGTGGCTAGGCTGTAGGAGTAATTAAGTGGCTAAGTTGTAGGGGTAATTAAGTGTCTAAGCTGTAGGGGTAATTAAGTGGTTTAGATAGTGCACTATGTGCCTTTAGACATGTATATAAATGCCTGTAGTGGTTGTATGACAAGTTGCTTGATTAACTAGAACTCACTCAGCGTAGCTGACTTTTAGTATGCACGCAGATGATCAGACTAAAGAGCTAGCATAAGGATGGAACATGGCATGGATTGAACGGCTGACATCTAAAGATGGGAGAAACGATGTTTTAAATATAAAGTTTTGTATTATGGTATCAAAGAAAAGATTAAATGTTTTGTAATAAACGGTTAAAGTTTATATTCCGTGAAAGTTTTAATAAACTATGATTCGTAGAACTGTGTTTATGAGTAAATTCGACGCTAAAGTAAGGCTACCGGGTTCGGGGCCTTACATAAATTCAAAACAAGGGTCGTCGTCCTCATCATTCCATTCCTTCTTAATTACTTTTTCTGCACATGAAGTAGACACGTTAGAATCGTTCACTTTTTACGTAAACGGACTTTCATTCACAGAACTGACAACATCATATTTATCTTGTTTACCGTACTTCATGTCTTTTACCTTTTCTTCATGTTCCTCGGTAACAGGAGTATGAACATAATTGTGGTCGTAGGGTGGGGGGGGGGGGGGGACCTGACTATATCCTATGCCCTCACCTTCGTTTTCTTTCCACCACAATTGATTTTCAATCATTGAGTTAACTACTTTTCTGGAAACATCGAATTTTGTAAAATCTATTTCAGCCTTTCCAAATATGTTAGTTAGATTCAAAATTTCCAGTTTGGAAGCTTCCAGTTTAGCAGTTAATTCAGAAATTTCTTTTTTGGCATCAAATAAATGACAACATTTTAGGTTAAGTTCAGACTTATGCTTTTTTCAGACTTTGTTCAGACTTTGTTCTTTCCATATCTCTAATTAAGCTTCTATTTATTCAAGAGATCCTTTTTCATTTTTCTTAAGTTTGAAATTTTCAGACTTTGTTCTTTCCATATCTCTAATTAAGTTGTCATTATGGAGCTTGTATAACTCTATCTTATCAACAGAATCCAGAGAACATGGTTGAAAACTTACCTCAGATGAATTTGGAGAAGAGAACGCCATATATGCGAATTAAAGTTCCTTGATCTTCTCCTCAGTAGCATTTTCTTCTCTGGTGTCATCAAAATTTGCGAAGTTTGCGGTCTGATTTCTAATGTTGAGCGCAACCATCTGACCCTCCCAAGAGTACTGTTGAGCAACCAATCCCCTTTTACCATTCCCTGAAATACCTCCAGCTTCACCTCTAGCATTTCCCACTGGAACCAATGCCCTTTCCGTGTTACCATCCTTTGTTGGGTTAGTACATTCACGAGCAAAATGACCCGGCTCATGACAGTTGTAGCATCTCAGAGTATCTTTGCTAAAACCCACCTTTTGATTATTAGGCATATTCTAGTTGTTTCTACCCGTCCTCTTAGTGAACTTCTTGGCCCGAAATACTGTCATGGCAATTTGCCAAGAAATATCCATTTCTTCAACATCATCAGGATGGATCTGATCGAGTTCAGCAACAACCACAGGTTGAACCAAGTCTCCAGCTAAAAAGGCATTATAACAATTCATGAATCCTGTCATTAGAGCTATATTCTCCTGAGTCTCTTTTGGGATGGAAGAAATCTGACCGGAGTTCTGACTGGAAGTTACCCCTGAGAGTGAACCTTTTCCATTATCAACTGAAGATTGACCAGACTTAGTGAAGAATACTGGAGCTGGTTGGGGTGGAATGGAAGATGGTTGGCCTTGAGTGGATGTGAACATTTGAAAGTTTCTCTGAGGTGGTGGTTGAGTAGCCTTGAACATTAAGAAACTGTCTTGAGAAACGACGGCACTGTTGGAAGCAACGTTGCACCCAGCCGCACTGTAGGAGTTTGCAAGATTTATTGCACGTTGCTTATCATCCATATCACATGCCTTGATAGTAGCCATCATCTCAGAGAGAGACATTTTGTTGAGATCTTTAGTCTTTTTGATAACGGCAACATTCATATCCCAACTCTTTGGCAATGAGTTCACCAACTTGTTGTTTATTTCAGAAGTTGCTAGATAAATACTTGCTGATCTCATTTCAGTCACCAATGCTATGAACCTTTGAAGTTGAGTTTCCAATGTTTCCCCCAGAATATGATTAAACATGTTGAACTTTTGTCGCAGCAAGTCTTGGCGACTTCTTTTCATATCTTCATTTCCCTCATTCACCTCGATCAATGCCTCCCACAACTCTTTACCAGATTGAAGTTCTCTAAAACCAATGGCAATCTCAGGTGAGAGTGCCATGGTAAGAGTAGAAAGAGCTTTTTCATCTTCCTTAACTTTAGCAAAATCATCGTCATATAATGCAACGGGCTTCACAATACCCTCAGTTGAGTTTTCCCTTTGATAAGTGATTCTTTGAGGCCCCCTAACGATACTTCTCCAAACTTTGGCATCTTTCATCTTAACATATTTCTCAAAACGAAATTTCCATTCACTAAACCCCTCATGGGACAAGAGATGGGGTATACGAGTGGTGGTCCCCATGATGGAGTCTAGTTCTTGATGGAGTGAAGAGTTTGTTGAACCATTACCATTAGTTAATTGATCCATTTTAAAATTAGTTCACAAGTAGTCCAAAGGTCTTATAGTCCAAGCAAGAAGCCCAAATAAAACTAGTCAGGCCCAAACGGAGTCCACAGTTTACTGGGCCGAGAACAGATGTCACAGCTTACTAGGCCGAAAACTGTTGTTGACCGTAAACTGTTGTTGACCGAGAACTAGTAATTCTGACCGAAATCTTTGACAAGTAAACAGAGAACCAAACTTGACCGAGAACTATTGTTGACCGAGAACAGGTGTTGACCGAAAACCCCAGGTATTGACCGAAAACCTTTGTTTCACCGAAAACACTAAGATTTGGCAGAGAACTGGGTTAACCGAAAACAAGAAGTAACCGATAACTGGTTCTACAACAAAGGTCAATCTGTAGCTTAACAAACTTCCAAGAAAAAAATGGGATTTTGTTTGTTTCCAAACCAAAACCAATCTTTTCCCAAAAATAACTCTCCTTCCTCTCCGATCACTTGTTCACCGAAAAAAACAAGCAAACCACCAATAGATCGAAATCCTGAATCCTTGATATCACAATAACGAGCCTGAATAGGTCTAAGGCTCTGATACCAATTGTAAGTCCCGAATCTAGATCACTACAATTATGATATTAACAAACTAAGTATTGGAGCGGAATTCCAATACTAGGTGATTCAAGAACACAAAATAACATAAACGAGTAACACACAATACTTGTTTCAAAACACACGTATTATTATACGTCGGGTGCTTAAGCACTAACAATACACAGCTCTCCTAGTAAACCTTTAGACGGCCAAATCAAACAATTCGATGAACAACACTTAAACCCTATACAAAGTGTTCTATATATAGGGAACCAAAACAAGCTAGCCCAATAACCCAATAACAACCAAAAGCCCACAGAGGTCCCTTAGGATCTCGGTTTACATACGCGGCCTAAACCCATATTACATACTCATCCCAAATACATATAGACTAAGTACAAACCATTCTAATCTAGGCCCAACAAAATCAGAGTTAGTTAGATCAAATTGTTGATTGATATTGGATCGTTTAATGAATCTGGCCAATATAGAAGTGATTTTGATGATCAATTTTAAGTTTTAATTGTTCAGTTTGATTCATGTTCAGAGACAGTTAAGTTTGGTGATTCATAGCATGATTTTGAGATAGTTATATTATCAATCTTTCTTATTGTTATTTCTCTTGCCATTGATAACCTTAATTCCGTATAAAGATTGTGTTTTACCAAGATTTATTGTTTTTTTATACAAAAGTTGAAAACCCAGAAAAAGTTAAACGAGACCACGTCAGTTTTGGTTCGATCTTTACGAACATCCAAAAAGTAGATATTTTTAGGGGTTTTGAAGAAAATAGTGAAGATGTACCTAATAAGAGAGAGACAGGCTGAGTTTTTGTTGGAGGGGCACACACCGAATTTTTCTATACCATAGGAACTTAAAATTTTAGAAGGATTTAACTTATACGAAGCTTGGCTGGAGCTCGGCTCGTTTATTATTAATTAATTAATTTTTATATAGTTATAGTAATAATTATTATATATATATATATATTAATATATATATATATAAAACATATATAAATGACAGGCTTGTTTAGGCTAGCGAGTCGGCTCGAGCTCGGTAAGTGAATCTCGGGCTCGTTTATTATAACGAGCTTTCTTTTAGGCTCAGGCTCGGGCTTGTTTAAGCTCGGTTCGATCGAGCTTTTTTAAAAACAACTCCCTATAGAGAATCCTATGCTAACTACTGATCTTTGTTAAACAACTGATGTTTGAAACATCAGTTGTTTGCCTTCAGTTGTTTGGATCTTCAATACTTTGTAGAGCAGCTGTTGTATCTTCAGGTCTTATGTCAGTAGTTTGCTTCGTAAGTAGTTTAGAGCAATAGTTGACAAAACCTCATAATTGAGAACAACTGATGTTGGATCCATCGGTTGTTTGGTATTTGGATCATCAGTTTATTTGCAAGGTTCAACATTTACAAAGACTAAGGTTTGGTTGTAAAAGAAAATAAATAAAAATAAATTATGTTTTAAAATAAAAGGATAAATGATGAACAATCTTATACGGTTGGGTTAGAGGGATATGAGAAGACAATGTGATTAGACAAATAATGTATTACTATATATAAGATAGGTTTGCGTTGGTATTAAACAAAAAAAATATGTGTTAAAATGAATCGAAATTCAAAATTAGACAAAATGATTGCGATAATTATGATTTTTTCTCACATATTATGGGAAATTTGAATTTGAAAGTTTCATTTAGTGTTGGAATTCTTTTATAATAAAAAATTTTGTTTTTAAAAATACAAATTAATATTAACGTAACTTTTAACTTTAAATAGTAAATGTGACAACAAAATTGAAGGCAATGTTGGAAGTGTGTTTTCATTGTGTAATTCTCTATAATTCTCATTAATCTCTTTAATGTGCAAAAAATGTATCTCTTTTTGCGTTGCTTTGAATTCGACAACCAAAACACATTTCATATTACTTAAAGCAGTCCTCAACATAAACATGATTTTCTACTCAGTCAACACTAACATAAGAACTTGTTGCAGGATCCAATTTATCGTATAATAAAATAAGGTAGTGGCCATATTGTATGCATGTCCACTACAATGTTTAAATTTATAAGTCAATGCAAATTCAAGTCCAACTAACATAGGAATTCTAATATGAATTCTCTACAATTTGATAAACAATTGGTTGTCAATAATAGCTAAAAACACGCTGATTTCAAAATCAAAGAAAAAAACATAATATAACAGAAAAACAAACTAAACTAGATAAATTCATATGAAGGTTTCATTATAGTAAACAACTAGCAACATAATGGCATCGAAAGACAAAAATATATATTTTCAAAAGGTTGTGTGATTATACCAACCTATATAATTTGAGATGGACGGATTGGTAATTAAAATGTAACATAGTTAAAGCCTTATATAATTGAAAATAAATGACTTATCTTTTGAGTGACTTTATTACAAATTAGTAACCGTAATTAAATGATTGTATTTTGTGATTTATGAAAATGTCATAACTCTAATATATTTGAAAATGGTTTTATATTAACAAAATGTCAAAACATAATTAAATTTATTAAAATATAATAATTATTTGATTTTGGTCAATAAGAATAAGAAAAAAAAGTATAATTCGTTTAACTATCATACAACTTATATATTGTGAATTATGGAAATATCAAAAATCTAATAACATCACGATTCTACTAGGGACGGATTGTTGGGAGCAAATATGTTAAAAGATAGGACCGTCAACAGTCATTTTATTAGTTGAGACTATTATTTGCCATTAGTCAATAACTGAAATTTATTAAATCTTTTTAAAATTAGCCATATTATTTTTTTAGCAACAAAAGAGATTTATGAGTATAAAAAAATTGTCATATAGTACAAACTAAAGGTGGACATCGAATCATTCTTTAACGATAAGGCCACACATAATTTGCCTCAACATGAATAACCGCTATACCAGAATAATTGACTTATATTAAAGAAAAAACATGCAGATTTGGCTTCACTTAGGGCGAAAGTGATCAAAATTGCTTAGATACGTTCTTATGTAGATTTAGAGAAAACCTATTGGAGAAAATCTAATTATTCTAATAAATGAAAATAATTATGTCACATGTCATCACCATTTTCATCTAACAATTTATTTCCCGCCTATATCTCATAAACTAAGATATTTAATTAAAGTTAATATATATAGTTGCTATATTTAAGTTAATCATAATTGATTATATATATCCAAATCTTATATCCAAGTTCAAAGTTTTGTTAAGTCAACTTAAGTTTCTATATCATCTCCAAATTTATGTCATTTAAATTTTATATAAAAACAAATTTATTCAACTAATATAATTTCTTTCAGCAAACAAAAAAATTAGTTTCTTAATAAATATACATTAATCATATTCCGATAGTAAAAAAAGAGTTAAGTGTCATTTTCAAACTGTGGTTTTTTCAATTATGCAACTTTGCTACTGTTTTTGAATTTATTGCAAATGGGTACTTCGATTTTCTAAAACTTGCAATTTTAGTACTTTTCTCTAACTCATCTATTTTTGTCTGTTAAGTCAAGTGTACTTTAGTAAATAGATATTATTATAAATAAATTAAAAAATAAACAAATGTGTTTATGACATTTTATTAATTGACAATAAAAAACCCAAAATAAATTGTTTTCCTTATAAAGTTCATTTTCTCACTTTTTATGTTATTAGATTAAATACCATTTGATTATATAAATATTTGATGACACTTTTGATATTCTAATTGTAAGACTGTAAAAATTCTACTTTTGATAATAGTAAATAAAAGAATTTTGTTTATTTAATGGCGTGTTATTATTTAGTTAAGTTAAGAGTAATAATAATAGAGTGTGAGTTTGGACAATAAAAGATGGAATAAAGGATAGTGATAGACCTTAGGTCCATGGGCTTAGGGGTATTTAAACACCCTTAAACCTCCATAAAACCCTCAAACCCTCATTTTTGGATCGAGTTCTTAAAACTCAAAAACACACACAAACATCCCCCTTCAATCCAGATCCGAGCTAGAGGAGAGTAGATTTCGTGTCCACGCATCAACAACAAGGAACCTAACATGATTCACGTGTTGATTCAAATACGAACGAAACTGGATACAAGAAAGGTGCGTTTTTGGTTAAAAGGTTAAGTATTTGAGGTCGAATCGCTATGAAACTTGGTAGGATAGTGAATCAGACCTTAGAGTGTAGGAAAAAAATAAATTTGATTTTAAACAAGTTGTGGAAATGATTCGGGACGAATATGTGATGTTCGGACAATGTTAAAGAAATAAAATGAAGTTGTTATGGCCCATAAATCTTTATCGGTGGAATGGGCATAACATGGATATAAGAAAAAGATTCAAATGGAATAGCATGAAAAACCAATTTTCGAATAGAGTTCTTAAAACTCGATTACATTGGAATAAGATCGATTCAATTCTTATGGAAGAAAATTCGATCTTGACTTATTAGCTTATTGACTCTTAAAAAAGTTAAAAGGTGTTTGATAAAGTTATAAGCTATGAGGGGAAAAGTTAATAAGTCACTCCAATCTTGACTTGTTAGTAAGTTACTAAAAGTGATAATAAACCGTGTTTCCACAACCCTAAACCTTTTGATTACCTGGTAACCAAAAGACTAATAATTAAGTTATTTACCTTTGAGAAACCAAAAGACACAATTCCTGAATCCTTTATTCCATGTAAACCTTGCAATTCATCGTCCTTGTAGAGGTTGTAGCGTGCGTCTGTTTGGGATTCATCAGAATTCCGATTAAGAATTACCAAGCGAGGTACTCAATTTTGCCCTCTTTACTATAGCGGTTTACATAATAACATGCTGGTTGTATTAGTCACCAAACATTTAGTGATTGATTGTTAATATGAAAAAACTTGGTAGATAATATAACGTTTTCATGTATATGGTTGATCTACCCACTAAGTATGTTTTGTCAAATAACAAATTGATAGTATCTTCATAAAGCCAACAAGTAATATCAGTGTCTTTGTCACCTAATGACCCAACGAGTAAATTCTTAGCATAAGTTTTTTGAGTAGTAATGAGTAACCTCACCATCAGTTTAGTGTGTCACGGGACAAATTAGATTATTCATTGGTTCGATTAATCGATTCAGCGACAAGTGACAGATGCTTACAACAACTCCTCAATCAAAGCAAGTTATGAAAAAACACATCCCCAGATAATTTTTTTCATTTGTTCACTTTTAGGGGGTGTTTGTTTTTCCTAAGAAGCTCTTCCTAGCCTCTTTTGTCTGCGCCGTGCAGACCACGTGCAGATGTTTGGGTCTGTAGATTGTTTGTTTTTGTAGGTTCCCAGCCGGATCTACACATGAGTATCTCGTAACACGAGGGTGCCTCTTTTGTCTGCGCCGTGCAGACCACGTGCAGATGTTTGGGTCTGTAGATTGTTTGTTTTTGTAGGTTCCCAGCCGGATCTACACAGGAGTATCTCGTAACACGAGGGTGCTGAATCCCCTACGTATACAATACGAGTGTTTACACGAGAGATACGTAAAGAACATGTAACACGTAAGAACAAAGGATTGCTTGTTATTCGATGTAAAGAGCCAAAACACCAAACAAGTCTATCAATGTCTTACAAAACAAGTCTGCCAAAAAACCTTGCCCGAAAATGGCATAAGTTAGGTTTATATAACCATGACAACTTCGCCTAACACCCTAGGCGAAGTTGTCCCTAACATCGCCAAACCACAAGTTCGCTAAACCAGATAACCAAACTAACAAGTTCATCAAGACATAATAAACAATGTAACGATTATAGACACGATTGACTCGAGACTAATGAACTACTGACATAATGCACCAACAGACTCCCCCTTGGCAGTAGCTTCATTTCTCTAATAGCTTCGTCTCGTCATGTAATACAAAAAGTCGTACCTTCCATCTTCAAGCATGTACACCTTGTCTCACACAAACTGAGAGAACCCTTTGATATTTCTTCGCTTCATCTTTCCAAGCAGGAATATAAAACATCGTCTTTCAATTTAGTACCTGCAAATCAGCTTGAGACAAGTTAACCCCCTCAAGATCTCCTGTTCATCCTGATCTTCCATCACAGCCTCAGCGGTCTCACAATCGACGTACCACAATTTAAGATCTTGAGGCATGATCTTCATTGGAACTTCTTTCATATAATGAATAGGTTTGTACTTCATCACCATCCACGGCTTGCCATTAGCCCGCATTCCTCGTTCAGTATCTTCAATTAACTTCCCCTTTGAGGTTTCAGCAACTCAAACTTTTTCTCCTTAACAACTTCACTCCACACTATCTTACCAACCCAGCTAGCAAACCTGTCCCCACACCTATTTCATTAAAAAACGTCTGCCCCGCCCTCTTCTTCAAGCAGACATGGACCAACCACTTTTCACATCTTCTTCCTCTTCTCATCTTTTCATTTATCCCTTCTCAAACCATAGAAACATACAACCAATCTTCCTCCCTAGCCTCCGTCAACCCCTCCACCTCTGATTCCGCCGGCCACCACACATCTCCACGCCGCCGTCGCACGCCTACTCTGGCCACCGTTGCTCCTCCATCTTCAAATAAAAGGGGAAAAAACCTCCATTTTGTTCGATCCATTTAAGGACGAATCGGATTGGAGAGTGGGTTGAGAAAGGTTTTGGTTTTGGTGATGGTGATTGTGATGGTTTGATTATGGTTTTGAGTATGGGGTTTAGAAGGATGAAGGTGGAAGAAAAGTACAGAGATGAGGGGTCTGTGACTTGTGGTGGAAAGTAGTTCATTGTTATTATTATTATTATTATTATTATTATTATTATTTCTAGGTAAGTCTATTAGGTCTAGAAAAAGTAGTTTTGTTATTTTTTGGGTCTTTACCAAAGAAGCTTGATGTATTATTTATTTAGAGAATATACCATCTTGTTGTAGTTGTTTAATTATTGTTAGTTTTTTGTTTAAGAAAGTTTATGTATAATGAAAGTTTGTAGAAAGTTTATATATAATGAATGTTGTTATTGCTTTTTTTTACATTTGTTCAATTATTATTAGTATTTTGTTGAATAAAGTTTGCAGAAAGTTTAGGTATAATGAAATTAGTTTATTTTCAGTTTATTTTCTGCAGAAGTTAGAAAACAAACAGTCTTCTTCTTGCAGACTGCATAGGTTTGGTCCACCTCTTCTACTATAGATGCTTGCAGATGTGGTCCGCAGACTGCAGACATTTTACCTTTTAAAAAACAAACAACACCTTAGTTACATTGTTTCTTGCCAAAAACGAAGCACAAACAAGTACGTGTCGGGCAATTCGTTTTGGGCAAAACATTTTGAGGCATTGTTTATTATACTGTTGCCTCATTTATAGGCATTGTAGTATTTGAAGCAAAAACCATTCAACACATGAAGCTTCTTGTCTTGATCTTACTAGAGGGGAAAAGTGGGTGTGATGATGGTTTAGTGACATGTATTTGAGCATGAGCTGGTTTGAACTCACCTGTCAATAAACCATCATTTTATACCACCCGTGGATCTTTAATTTGTTATGTGTATTCGTATGTGCGTGTCTCTCTCTATCTGGGTTATATAGTTAGTTTGTTAGTATCTTTTGAAAAATCCCTTTTGAAATTGCACCTGTTTTGCATTTCCTGATCAAATGTCTGCCGGTGACCAGTTAAATAATCGCAGTCCATGGGAAAGGCTAGAAAATCAAATCTATGAAAAACTGCAGGAAACTCAAATATGGCGAATTTATATGTTGTATGTTTCATCTCTATCAAACGTCACGAAATTTATTTTGAATGATATGTTAGTTTCTAAATGTTTACAGTTTTCCCCTTGAAAATAGGCGAGGACGATGTGCTCGTGAACCTCGAAGGTATGGTTAACAAACTATGGGTAGCGAAGTTATTTTGAATGATCTATTAGTTTCTAAAGGTTTACTGTTTTCCCCTCGAAAATAGGCGAGGACGTTGTGCTCGTGAATCCCGAAGGTCTGGATAACAAATTATGTGTAGCGAAATTATTTTAAATGATCTATTAGTTTCTAAATGTTTACTGTTTTCCCCTCAAAAATAGGTGAGGATGATGTGCTCGTGAATCCCGAAGGTATGGATAACAAATTATGGGTAGCGAAAATGAAGAAGTTTGTTGGAAATAAAGCTCATATCTTGTGGTACTATATGCTAGAGGAAACTAGGCTACCGTTTCAGGGAAAAAATGAGATACTTTATTCTGATCACACTGATGAGGTGAGCATTGATGCCATTGAGAAAAACTGTAAGGTTTATCCAGAGGAGCAATATGAATATATCAAAGAAGTTGATGCTGATGTTTATTTATATCGTTCAAAGTATGATCCGGTAAACAAGGTCTTTACAGAGGACACAAACTTTACCGTGTATGCTACATTGTTTACATAATAATCATATGTTTTTTACAATAATTTAAGGCGCTGCACTTGTTGATTGATCTGTTTTGTGATAATATGTTAAGGTATTGCACGTGTAGGCTTCCTTAAATTACAATGATTCGGTGCTATGCAAATCTTGGTAGTTCAAGCTTGCATTCCTTCTAATTGCATTGCTTATGGCTCTTTTATTCAGGTTTCTTTTGGTTCTAACAAACACATGTGGTTCAGGTTTCATCCCTCTTGTGTGGGAATTAACACCAAGGCCAAGCTTGACAAAATAACGGCCTTCGGTTGTAAATAATGGACAGACCGCCGGGTTTCATCAGGGATAATTTGATGTTCACTTTGTTTTGGTATTAAAAGACTGAGCTTGTAGTATTTTCTCTATATGAAAAATGTTTTGCGCATAAGAGGCTCAACATGTTACTTTTTTTAATAAGTTTATTGCTATGTGACAGCCAAAAGCCCAAGATTTTGGATGTGGGTTTTTTAGGTGGGTGACTGAACCTCAAGTGGTTTGTTATTTATGTTTTTTTTAAAAAAAAATTTAAATTGTTTAATTCTCATCATTGCTTACGCTATCTAGATATCTTCTCTCTCACCTTCTCCTGGATCTTCCTCTTCTGGTATTCGAAAAGGTTCAATATCTTCTCCAAGACCTTCCTCTTCTGGTCTTGAAGCAAACTACATAAATTGCAAGCTGTTTGGAGCGAAGATAAAGATGTTGGAGGCAGAACTTGAGCTTCTGGCAAGGCGTCATGAGAATTCTTTGCAATCAGCTGAAGCAATTCATAAGGTTTTAGCTCAGTTAGATGGATTAGTAGTTGTGGATGACTGCTTGACTGTGTTTGTGATGTTTATGTTCTAACTCTAGTGCTTTATTGGTTAAAAACTATATTTGTGGACTTTGGTTGTTATGGTTAATACTAATTTTGTGGACTTTGGTTTTTTGTCTCTTAAGGACTTTGATGTTTTTCGGTAGCCAAGTATGAGGTGGGTCGGATCGAAGTCCGGGTGATCGGGTCGGCTGATATGCCTGATTTAATATGCTTGCTCTGATGCAAGGTGCTTGCAAAGCGGCAATAGTAGTTGTTTGCTCTGATGCAAGTTACTGCTTTGACTAGCTGTTACAAAACTGTAATCTAGACAGTTTCAATTCAGAATTCAAAAACAAGATGCGGGTCTTTGGATAGGACTGAGCAAATGGTTAAAGCCCAGCCCGGAAGACTCTTCCCATTCTTGTAAAGGATGGAATCCCAATATTCATTACTTGAATTGGATTACTTACAAGTCAACTCAAGATTGACCCCCAAAAATGGGGGTTTGGCCATATAGAGGATGTAATCCCGTTATTCATAACATCTTCATGGGAATCTTCAATCAACATCTTCTATAAATCTCTCGATCTAATTCCCGTCAAACAAGTTATAACTTAGTTTTGACGTGCGTATACGATGCGTTAATAGTTTTGACCGAGATCGGTAGCCAGGTATGAGGTGGGTCTGATGCAAGACAACAGCTAGTTGCTCTGATGCAAGCTGTTTGCAAGACAACAATAGTTGTCTGATGCAAGGCACTGCTTTGACTAGCAGATACAAAACAGACTTACAATCTATACCAATCTATTGCAAAGTTAGATTATTAGCTCGGTTTATATTTATTATTTCAACATCCTTAAGATTTGAATTATATGGTGGATATAACTATACTGGTTCATTACTCTAGACTAGAATAATATGAAATATTATGAAAAGTAGAAGTATACCCATACATACATGATAAACGAAATGATTCAACATGTAAGTAAGTGTCTGTCAACATAAAGTTGGTGAGTTCTATTCATTGAAAAAAAGGTAGGTTATTGAAAAAAAAAGGAAACCTTTGAAAGAAAAAAAAAAGGAAAACTTTCCAATTTCAGTTTTCAAATGAATATACCATCTTCCATGGTGGGAGTGGTGGTAGGGGTGTGGGTTTGGGTTCGACGACTCCTTGATAAGGTTTCTTCTATCCTTATTCAACTTCTTAAACAAGGGTCTTCCTTTGTCTTCCCTTTCTTTTTATCTTTTAATTTTGCAATGAAAGCATTTAGAGGCTCATCATCATCATCCATTTTAATCGTTTTCTCATTGTCCGACATGAAAATATTTAGTTGTGTTTGGAACATTTTGGAAAAAAAACCGGTAACAACATCAGCATCAACATCATCATTTCATTGATCTTGCAAAGAAATGGTTGTGTGGGTTGGTCATGGCACCTTATGCAATTTTTTAGAAAGTTATGTATGTAAACTTTCTCTCAAGGCCTCTGCTTCTTTGGTGTGAACCAATCCTGCTGAAACTGAAAATTTGAAACGGGTTAACCAAGTAAAAGGCAGACAGAAAGAGAAAATCTAAATATCAGAGGAAGACAACAATCAACATGCACCATTTTTATATGTTCCTTTGTCATTATTTCTAGGGCTGTTTGATGAAGTTTTCAATAAAGAGAAGAACATAAACACCACAATCATAACTATTTGTTTGCTGTGGAACCTGGTAGAAAAAAAAACAAATCACATAAAACCTAAATTTTCCATTTTGGAAAGAGAATCACATATAGATGATTTAGACCTCAATATTGACCATCACAGGAAGCTAGTTTCAAAAGCTAAAACTCTTGCTCAATTTGGTTTGAAGTGCAATTATGAAATAGCCAATTTTAAAGTTGAATTTCGAATCTTGTGTCCGATGTTTCACATAATCCATTTGACGGTTTGCAGTAAATAAAAAACTTACTTGTATTTCTTATTCAACAATCCTGCTCACGTGACTTCCTTGGCAATACTTCAACACATCCTCCAATAAGCTAAAAACAAATATTCAAATTGTTCATTAGGTTTAGGAATTCTATTAGGTGGCGAAGCAGTCATCTTTGGTTAAACATGTATGTTACAATATTCTGATAAGATAATCATTTGGCTTATTTTTGTCTCACCTTTTACAGTTCTTAACAATGTTAGTCTATCATGGACTCCGGAAATGAATCCAAATGAAGGATCATTGCCCAGATTTATCCTTTTTTCTAGACATACATATTATATTATGACCAAACTCCAATGTGCACTGGATAAAAGAAAAGAAACTGAATCAGTATATCTGATTTAAATCAAATTGCTTTTGAATGTAAATATCTTAGGAAATCTTACATTCCATGAAATAGGATAAATATATATGCTTTTTGAAATGTATCGCTATCCCACCCTTTTCTAAGTGTGTTGAATGAATTTTTATCAATTCCCTGTTCAAGGAATACACAGACCACACAAACATGAGTGGGAGAAATGATAATCATAATAGTCAAATAGTTTGACAGCTGAGGTAAGTATACAAAGGCATAGACAGTCATCTACAAGAGAACAAGAAAGAATAAACCTTGTCTGATACACATGTTTCCAACTTGGTGTAAAAAATTGTGGTGAAGAAGTGATAGTCACTTATCGTTCCATTTGTTGGATATGCCTCCCGCTGTAAATGTCTGGCAAAAAGCACAAATAATGTGATTAGATTTCAAAATTATTGGATAAAAGTTGATTAATTTAATGCTTGAATTAATTATTTAGTAAAAGTCCATATATTTATCCTTTAGGATCGACACTTTCAATATCACAATAAATTATTGGATAAATTTTGATTAAATTAATGCTTGAATTAATTATATAGTTATTTAGGGTGGAAAATGTAATAAATTAAACGCTTACTGAATGCAAAAGTCCGTAATATTGTCCGTCAAGCATCCTTTAGGAGCGATACTTTTAATATCAAAACGAGAAATTTGAACATCTTTTTGCTACAAAATACAGATAAGAAACAATGTATCAATGCCCAATATGGTCAATTATTGAAAGTATGACATGCTACGATTAAAAGATGAACATCCATTATAACAATCAACAGATTGTTTATCCTTTTTTCTGATAAATTTTTGAAATTGTTTACCCATGTAAACGTTTTCCTGAGAAAATTAATTGATGAACCATGGCAAATGGTTTTTACGAGCCGAACATAAAATCAAAATTTCAGTTTGTTAAAAAAATGAGTCAATCACAAAGTCAACCTATCTTGAAATTTAGATGCTGATATATCTGATCTTTTCCTCCACATCATGAGCCTTTGACCGTTTTGTCTTTGATCCTGATGGAGTCCCATCCATGTTGCCACTTACCAACATAATATTCATCATGTACAATTCAAGCTCTCTCTTGTATGTTTCTTCATAACTGCGTTTAAATTGCCCCGGTTATCCTTAACCTTGATATCGTAATCAAACTTTTCAATCATTGATATACTAGTATCATCATCTTGGATCCCAAATTGCGCTAACACACGATCTGGTCGATGATGCACCACAGAGTTGTTGAAAATGGGGCCAAACCTAAGGAATTTCTGTGAATCACTTTGGCTTTGCAAAGTACTTGGCAAATACAACCAAGATTAGGCCTCCAATTAATGTACTGTTCATAGAAACAATCAAAGTTAGTTTCATAGAAACAACCTAAGGCGCCAAGCCTAAGAGATCTCTCAATCAAAGGTCTTAGAAGTGACCTCATTCTCATTATCAACATCATCGAGAAAAGCTTTCACTGCTTTAACGTAACTGCCTATGTTGTCATTGCATTTCTTTTGCACGTTTTTAAGAACCCATGACAAAAGAGGTTGCGTGTCCGTTTTTTCTGACTTTGTAATCCCCATAATATTCCACAATTTTAGAATGCGGATTAAGAAAAAAGCCTGCAAAACAAGGAAAATGGTATATTAAAAAAAGCTAAAACAAAAGCTATATATTCTCAAAAACTGAAAACTCACTTACCAAGATAATTCAAAGGTTGCCATTTATTCCATCTTTTTTGTTGTTTCTATCCCTGCTGACGTGAGGTCGAAGACTCATTCAAAAATAAACCAAATACAACTAATTAGATAGCAGTAAGTGGGTGTCGAACACAATGAGTTCGTGGAAAATGTGTTACTAAGTAGCTTTGCAATTTATATATATTACACTGACTGTAGAAAATAAATTCAAAGATTTGGTTGTTTGGTTTGATTAACAAAAAGAGTTGAAAACAATTTAACGAGTTATAAATCAATACGAGAAAATATGTCTTCCCTCGGTTCCAGGTTTCTACGAATGCCAAAATAAATGTTTAACTGACATGAACGATAAAGATATAGTTCGTGCTTATGCAGCGATTGTGATAATTGAAGACTAAGTACTTGGAATATAAATGCAAGGTAATCACTCAAATATCAATTAGTTTATCCAACCCCGAATTCCTCCCGATTAATTATCTCGATTGCTTACTGCACCAAGAACTGATGGTTTAGAACACGAACTCAACAAACTAACAATCTACTAATTAATTCATAAACACCATAATAATGAAATCAATAAGATCAAACTACTATTTCAGAAATTGTATAAACATTCAATCAACATTCATAATGAAACCTTACAATCCGAGGGAAAACACAAAGAGAATTAGCCGAGCATGATCCGGTTCATCATCCCTTTGATTATAGTAATCGTACGAAATAAAAAAAAGTGTTTCATGATTACACCCCTCACAATTGATCTATGGCACCCCCAATTCGTCCCTATGTCGCTCTTGAATGATAGATATGTCAAAAGACACCAAAAAACGGAATAAAAAAGAGGATTTTCGGCAGTTACATCTCGAACCGTGGCCCACGGTTCACACCATGGGTCAAGGTGTTGTATGTGATAAGTTGAACCGTGTCCTGGCCACCCACAGTACGGTCCCTTCTGTTCCAATTTGTTAATCTGGACTGTGGCTCACGGTCTACACCGTGAGCCACGGTGGACTTCAGCTATGAACTCCAATTTTTCACATGTTTTGACTTCTCTCAAGTCTCCGGTTCCTTCGTTATACACCATACTGACTCCGAAACCTCCTTAGGCCTGCAATTCAACGCAAAACAATAGTTACCTAATTCCACAAGATAAACCGATTAAATGCATGATTATTAACGGTGTTAAATCACTTAAGGGTTGTCCAATAGACCACCCGTCACCTGCAACTGGCGAAGCAAAAACCACACATACTTTTGGACTTCGTCTAAATCCTTTAGAAGTTCAATGTATGTGCGGGAAACTTGATACCCATTATAGTCGGGCATGATGAAGCGATCAACTATCATTTTTAGCACAACAACCTTGTGTCGCGTCTCACCATTACTCATATCAAACGCAATGCTTTTTAGGTCCTGGATCTTCACGGGCGCCCTGGCGCCAAAAACTACTTCACAAGCTTTCGTGCTCTTAGACTCCTTGCACAAGACCGGTTTGCCATCAATTGGCAAATGCGTATGATATAGGATATCTTCCAGCGTTATGAAAAGTATTTTTCCTTTCACCACGAAGACCTTCAAATCAAGGTTGTACCTCTTGAGAAGTTTATCAATAAAAGGCATTGTAAATTTATTTTTTCATCTACCAAAAAGAGAGACGTGAAGAGACCTCCTTCATTGAGAAGCTTCTTCAGAAAAAATTTTTCTTGAGTTTTCAGGCTCGACTTCCAACTATAAAGGGTATCCAACCCACCCTTAGTCTTCATAATCAGCAAGTTGACGATTGTAGTGCCTAGATCAACATTGTTCAATGCATTTAATAAGTTAAAAAAAATACTTAAATGTTATATTTGCACTCTAAGTTTTTAACAACTTCAACTTTGAAAAAAAAACACAAGAAGCATATAGATAAGCATACACGAGCACATGTAAGCACAATCAACACATGCAAAATCTGGAAGTTGATGTAGTGCCTAGATCAACGTTGTTCTATGCATTTAATAAGTATAAAAAAAATACTTAAATGTTATATTTGCATTCAAAGTTTTTAACAACTCCAGCTTCGGTAAAGAAACACAAGAAGCAACATGTAACCGCAATCAATACATGCACAATCTATCAAACAAAACGATGACGAACATGACTGGAAAAAAGCTTTATGACATCCACAAGGGCTTTGTACCCGAAGGTCCGGATAATAAACTATGGATAGTGAGATTAATTTTGAATTATCTATTAGTTTCTAAATATTTACTGTTTTCCGTTAAAAATAGGCGAGGATGATGTGCTTGTGAATCCCGAAGGTCCAAAAAATTATGGGTAGCGAAAATGAAGAAGTTTGTTGGAAATAAAGCTCGTATCTCGTGGTACTATATGCAAGAGGAAACTGAATATGGCAGGCTACCGTTTCAATAAGATACTTTATTCTGATCACACTGATGAGGTGAGCATTGATGTCATTAAGAAAATCTATAAGGTTTATCTGGAGGAGCAATATGAAGATTTCAAAGAAGTTGATGCTGATGTTTATTTATGTCATTCAAAGTATGATCCAATGAACAAGGTCTTTACGGTGGACACAAACTTTACCACGTATGCTACATTGTTTACATAATAATCATATGTTTTTATAATAATTTAAGGCAATGCACATACATGGTAAGTTAATATAAAAAAACATATGATTATTATGTAAACAATGTAGCATATGCGGTAGAGTTTGTGTCCTTTGTAAAGACCTTGTTCACCGGATCATACTTTGAACGACATAAATAAACATCAGCATCAACTTCTTTGAAATCTTCATATTGCTCCTCCAGATAAACCTTAAAGCTTTTCTCAATGACATCAATGCTCACCTCATCAATGTGATCAGAATAAAGTATCGGCATATAGTACCATGAGATACGAACTTTATTTCCAACAAACTTCTTCATTTTCGCTACCCATAACTTGTTATTCAGACCTTCGGGATTCACGAGCACATCATCCTGCCTATTTTTGAGGGGAAAACAGTAAACATTTAGAAACTAATAGATCATTCAAGATAATTTCGCCACCCATAATTTTTTATCCAGATCTTCGGGTACAAAGACCTTGTGGATGTCATATAGCTCTTTTCCAGTCATGTTTGTCATCGTTTTGTTTGATAGATTGTGCATGTGTTGATTGCGCTTACATGTTGCTTATTGTGTTTTTTTACCAAAGCTGAAGTTGTTATAAACTTTGAGTGCAAATATAACATTTAAGTATTTTTTTTATACTTATTAAATGCATAGAACAACGTTGATCTAGGCACTACAATCAACTTGCAGATTGTGCATGTGTTGATTGTGCTTACATGTTCTATATACATGTGCTCGTGTATGTTTATCTATACGCTTCTTGTGTTTTTTTTTACCAAAGTTGAAGTTTTAGAGTGCAAATATAACATTTAAGTGATTTTTTTAAATTTATTAAATGCATTAAACAACGTTGATCTAGGCACTACAATCATCAACTTGCAGATTATGAAGACTAAGGCTGGGTTGGATACCCTTTATAGTTGGAAGTCGAGTTGGAAACTCACGATGAATTTTTTCTAAAGAGGCTTCTCAATGAAGGTGGTCTCTTCACGTCTCTCTTTTTGGTAAATGAAAAAAATAAAACTTCCAACGCCTTTGATTGATATACTAATCAAGAGGTACAACTGTGATTTGAAGGTCTTCCCGATGAAAGGAAAATTACTTTTCATAACGCTTGAAGATATCCTATATCTTACGCATTTGCCAATTGATGGCAAACCGGTCTTGTGCAAGGAGTCTCCGAGCACGAAAGCTTGTGAAGTAGTTTTTGGCGCTAGGGCGCCAGTGAAGATCCGAAAACAAAAAAGTATTGTGTTTGATAAGAGTAATGGTGAGACGCAATGCAAGGAAGTTGTGCTGAAAATGATAGTTGGTTGCTTCATTATACCCGACTATAATGGGTATGAAGTTTCCCACACACGTTTAACTTCTAAAGGATTTAGACGAAGTCCCAAAGTATGCGTAGGGTGCAGCCTTATTAGTATTTTTGCTTCACCAGTTGCAGGGAAGCAACAACAAAAAAAGATGGAATAAATGGCAACCTTTGAATTGTCTTGGTAAGTGAGTTTTCAGTTTTTGAGAATATATATCTTTTGTTTCGAGCTTTTTTTATATATCATTTTCCTTGTTTTGCAGGCTTTTTTGTTAATCCGCATTCCCAAATTGTGGAATATTATGGGGATTCCAAAGTCAGAAAAAACGGACACGCAACCTCTTTTGTCATGGGTTCATAAAAACGTGTAAAATAAATGCAATGACAACAGAGGAAGTTACGTCAAAGCAGTGAAAGATTTTCTCGATGATGTTGATGATGAGAATGAGGTCACTTCTAAGACCTTTGATTGAGAGATTTCTTAGGCTTGGCGCCTTAGGTTGTTTGTATGAAACTAACTTTGATTGTTTTTATGAATAGTACATCAATTGGAGGCCCTATCTTGGTTGTAATTTGCCAAGTACTTTGCAAAGCCCAAGTGATTCATAGAAATTCCTTAGGCTTGGCCCCATTTTCAACAACAACTATGTGGTGCATCATCGACCAGATCGTGTGTTAGTGCAATTTGGGATCCAAGATGATGATACTAGTATATCAATGATTTAAAAGTTTGATTACGATATCATGTTTAAGGATAACCGGGCCAATTTAAACGCAGTTATGAAGAAACATACAAGAGAGAGCTTGACTTGTACATGATAAATATTATGTTGGTAAGTGGCAACATGGATGGGACTCCATTAGGGTCAAAGACGAAACAGTCAAAGGCTCATGATGTGGAGGTAAAATTAAATATACCAGCATCTAAATTTCAAGATAGGTTGACTTTGTGATTATTTCTTTTAATAAACTGAAATTTTGATTTTATGTTTGGCTCATAAAAACCATTTGCCATGGTTCATCAGTTAATTTTCTCAGAAAAAACGTTTACATGGATAAATAATTTGAAAGATTTCTCAGAAAAAGGATAAACAATCTGTTGATTGTTATAATGGATGTTCATATTTTAATCCTTGCATGTCATACTTTCAATAATTGACTATATTGGGCATTGATAGGTTGTTTTTTTATCTGTATTTTGCATCAAAAAGATGTTCAAATTTCTCGTTGTGATATTAAAAGTGTCGCTCCTAAAGGATGCTTGACGGACAATATTACGGACATTTGCATTTATTAAGTGTTTAATTTATTATAATTTCCACCCTAGATAATTAATTCAAGCATTAATTTAATCAACCTTTATCTAACAATTTATTGTGATATTGAAAGTGTCACTCCCAAATGATGCTTGACGAACATTATTATGGACTTTTACAAAATAATTAATTCAAGCATTAATTTAATCAACTTTTATCCAATTATTTTGAAACCAAGTCACATTATTTGTGCTTTTGGCCAGACATTTACAACGAGAGGCATCTCCAACAAATGGAACGATAAGTGACTATCACTTCTTCACCACATTTATTTACACCAAGTTGGAAACATGTGTACCAGACAAGGTTTTACACCAAGAAGTACAAGAAAGTTTTTTATTTACTGAAAACCATCAAATGGATTACGTGAAACATCAGACACAAGATTCGAAATTCAACTTTAATATTGGCTATTTCATAATTGCACTTCAAACCAAATTGAGCAAGAGTTTTAGCTTTTGAAACTAGCTTCCTGTGAGTATATATATGTGGCATGATCAATATTGAGGTCTAAATCATTTATATGTGATTCTCTTTCCAAAATGGAAAATTTAGGTTTTATGTTAATTTTTTTTCTGTCAGGTTTGACTGCAAACAAATAGCTATGATTGTGGTGTTTATGTTCTTCTCTTTATTGAAAATTTCATCAAACATGCCCCGAAAAGAATGACAAAGGAACATATAAAATGGTACATGTTGATTGTTGTCTTCCTCTGATATTTAGATAGATTTTCTCTTTCTTTCCGTCTTTTACTTGGTTAACCCGTTTCAAATTTTCCGTGAAACGGTTATAACGTGTGTGGTAAAAACGATACCTTGATACTGGGAGTAGTATGGTGATGGGATCAAAGTTTCAAACACCATTTGTGGACGCCATTTGTTCGTTCCAGACGCCATTTGATCGTTTCGAATGTCATTCTTTCGTTTCAGACGTCACTCGTTAGTTTTAGACGCCATTTGTTCTTTTCGGACGCTCTTTACATTTAGTTTTGAAGGTTATAGTAGAGTTTTTTTTAACAAAAATGTTAATTTTTATTTATTGATTTTTTCACGATTCATGAAAAGAATTATACGACGCATGATCTAGAACTATGTGCCATAATCTTCGCTTTGAAATTATGGAGGCACTACTTATATGGCGTCAGATTTACTGTTTATATTGATCATAAAAGTTTAAAGCATATCTTTGATTAGAAATAATTGAATATGAGACAAAGAAGATGGATGAAAACTTTGAACGATTACGACTGTGAAACCGTTTACCACGAAGGAAAAGCAAATGTATTTGTCGACGCTTTGAGCAGAAAAGAAGATGAAAAGCCAAAGAGAGTTTGTGCTCTCTGACTCGAATTGAAAGTTGACTTGATAAGTCAAATCAAGGAAGCTCAAAAGTTAGCACTAAAAGAAGGAAATATAAAAGCTGAAAAAGAAAACGGATCGATTGATCAATTAGTCAAATGAATTGATGATATACTCCAACTTGGTAACAGGATATGGGTACCAAGTGCGGGAAGTTTAAGAGAAAAGATTCTATAAGAAGCCCACAAATCTAAGTATATGATGCATCCAGGCAGTGACAAAATGTACCAGAATCTAAGGAATGATTACAGGCAGATAGGAATGAAGGAGGACATAGCTTTTTATGTAGCAAGATGTCTAACATGTTCTAAAGTCAAATCTGAACATCAGAAGCCATCAAAATTACTTCATCAACCAGAAATACTGATCTGGAAATGGGACATGATAACCATGGATTTTGTCATGAAGTTACCTAAAACGTCAAGACAAAATGATGCAACTTACTACCAAAATTGTCCCTGAAGTTTGAACTTTGTAAAAATCACCCCTATGGTTTCTGATTTATGCCAAAATCATCCTTGAGGTTTGCCACTTATTTCCAAAATCACCCTCGAGGTTTGCCATTTACTGCCAAATTGAACCAAAATCATCCTTGAGGTTTGCCACTTATTTCTGAATCTGGTAATATCAGTGGCGGATCCAGGATTTTTTTAATGGGTTCACTGTTTTTAAATGGATGGCCATAAAAATTTTTCATTACATAACATAAACACGATCAATTAACAAAAAACAAACATCGTCATAAAAAATAGCATTCTTTCTTAATGTAATTTCAATAAATAAACAATAATAATTGAAACAAAACATCATAATATACCTTATTGTGAAATCCGAAGTGATGAGAGATACAAACTAGGAGAGATGGGGAGGAGGGCTGAGGGCTTCGCGGTGGAGAGAGGCGGCGCGTGGCGGTGGTCGGCAGTTAGGGTTTGAGGTTTCAACTTGTGTGAACTGTGAGTCTTGAACGTCATGTGGCTGTAGGAAAAAGAGTTAAAAGGGGATGTGGGGTAAAAACCCTAAGTTAGTAACCTGGAAGGAAAAAAAACAAACCTGCAGCAAAAGAGAATCGAACCCGGGTTACACATATTTGAAAGCGAGAGTTTTACCACCAAGCCAGAGTATTAGATTGTTTATGGGTTCACTCTCGAAATATATATGGGTTCACTATCATAAATTATACCTATATTCTATATAATTTCGAAACTCAGTGGGTTCCCGTGAACCCGTACGTTAAATGTTAGATCCGCCCCTGGGTAATACTACAAGTTCGTCTATGATGAATCCCATACTTCCACCTGTCGTTCTTCATTATTGAATACAATCAGGCTCCAAGGTTATCCTTGAGCAAAGTAAAAATATATTTATACATAACCATCAACTAATTAGATCCAATACACACCCAAAGTGCTTTGCATAATGTATTGTTATTTTTTAAAATGAGATATGAAATTACCTAAAGTGCTTTGCATAATGTATTATTATTTTTTAAAATGAGATATGAAATTACCTGCTTCGTCCCTTTTAATTGTTCTAATGTGATTAGATGCTTCCTTTTGGATCTAGGAGAATATATTCTGTAACATCGTTGGACCCTAGAAAAATACCATATTTGTATGGTCCGACTCGTGCCAGACTTACAAATTTGTCTTATATTCAAAACATACGTCACTCGGTAAAGTTGGAACTTTAACGGACCCATGTATGTTCTTCGAAAAGTTTTGGGCTAACGGCGCAATGCTGTCTACCCGAGAATCCCGTGACACACAACGGACCCATTTAGCAGGGGCGGATCTAACATGTAATGTACGGGTTCACGGGACCCACTGAGTTTCGAAATTTATATAGAATATAAGTATAATTTATGATAGTGAATCCATATATATTTCGAGAGTGAACCCGTAAACAATCTAATACTCTGACTTGGTGGTAAAACTATCGTTTTCAAATATGTGTAACCCGGGTTCGATTCTCTTTTGCTGCAGGTTTGTCTTTTTTTTCCTTCCAGGTTACTAACTTAGGGTTTTTACCCCCACATCCCCTTTTAACTCTTTTCCCACAGCCATATGACGTTCAAGACTCACAGTTCACACAAGTTGAAACCTCAAACCCTAACTGCCGACCACCGCCACTATCGGCCACCGCCACACGCCGCCTCTCTCCACCGCGAAGCCCACAGCCCTCCTCCCCATCTCTCCTAGTTTGTATCTCTCTTCACTTCAGATTTCACAATAAGGTATATTATGATGTTTTGCTTCAATTATTATTGTTTATTTATTGAAATTACATTAAGAAAGAATGTTATATTTTTTATGACGATATTTGTTTTTTGTTAATTGATCGTGTTTTTGTTATGTAATGAACTTTATCCGACCCGAATCGTTGAACCGACCATACCTTTGAATCGAACCAAAAATTTTTATGGCCATCCATTTAAAAACAATGAACCCATTGAAAAAAAAAAATTTGGATCCGCCACTGCCATTTAGGCCGATGGCGTAAGCCTATCAACCAGGGTAACAACCCACCCAAAAGATAATGGGTTGTACCACAAGTAAATAAAAATAAACAACCCTTAATCAACCTGATTTAAATTAATAAAACCCTCATTTAATTCAACTTAAGAATCACCTCATAAAGACCTCTTTTTTGGTATTCCCAATGTACTTAACCTGTTAGGGCTTCCTTTAGTAATGATGGTCAGGTATGTATGCAGGTATGTATGCAGGACGACATGGTAGGACAGACCCAAGTAATCGTGATAACCAGGTCGTCCAGCACTGTCCTCCACCCTACACCATTACTAATATCCCTCCTAGTTTAAGTGCACCAAGAATACCCCTTTTTCCCCGGTTAAATCGCATTATTCATTTTAAACTCAATTAAACCTCAAAATGATATAACACAAACGATACCCCGGTGGATCCATCTCCTTAAGGATTTTACTATAGTGTGCTAGTCTGGGTGAGTAAACGCTACAGGGAAGACCCAAGAAATTAGGTTTAACATGTGGCATCCCTCACTCTTACTAAAACGCTAAAGCCCTCCCTTAGGTCTGAACTCATCATGATACCAAGATGCACACAGTACCTTGGTGTCCCCAATTCCTTGGAGATTTTTCTTTAGGGTGATAGTCCGGGTGAGGAAACACTATAGGATCTAACCCAAGATATGTGCAATTTTGGCTAGGCTGTGGTACTCCTCATTCTTACTAAAACGCTAAAGCCCTCACTAAGGTTTGAACCTACCCTGATACTATCTTTATTTAGTTTAAATTCCTTTTTGAAATCGTTTAAATTCGTTTCATTCAAATGAAGTAAAAACAGATTTTAATTGTATTTGAAAAGCCTTTTAGCATTAACTTGATAACTGATCTCAAGACCATTATTTATCCTTTAAAAGCAATGCAAATACTCTTGAAGAGTACTTGCACCATAGTGTATTTTTCCACCCCAAGTTAGAAAATAAGTAATCAAAAGTGGGGATATGAACTCACCTTGGTTGCGTAGTCGAGATATGCTGAACTTGTTAAATTGGGCGGGATGTGACAACCCTTCAAGGATCCCCTATCGAAGTTAATCAATTTGGTTTCCATTAGACACAAGGTTTTAAGAAAACAGCGAGTGACTCAACAGCGAGTGCGTACCCAACGAGTGACTACCTAGCGAGTGACTCACTAGCTAATGCAAATGGCTACAAGGGGTAACGAGTGACTCGCTATCATTTATGGCGAGTGAATCACTCACTAAAGGGCTCAGCGAGTGACTCACTCGCTCTCATTCACAGTGAGTGACTAACAAATTTCTAAATTCTTAAGTTCTGAAAACTCGATCTACTTGCAGTTCATAGGTGACCTTTCATACACTAACATGCATTTATGGGTTTCAAAGCCAACTAAACCGAGATAAGAACACCCAACCCAAAACATTTTATAAAATTGCCCTAAAACACATATAACAAGCCTTAAATCTCATTTTCCTCATAACAATAATCGATCATTGAAGCTCATACTAACACCCATAGTTATCAAATGCGATAAGTGCTCGAAAGCGTTGAGGTGAGACCTAGCGCCCGGGCGATAAGCGCAAAAAAGGCGCCCGATTTAAAAAAACGCACATTAAAAAATTTTTAACTAAAGTAGAACATCTTAATAAGAAAACAAACATTCATACTTGAAACAGTTCATAGAACAACCAAAATCCAAAACCTGAAGTACCAATACATCTTTAAAAAAACATAGAAAAACCAAAAACTAAAACACAAAGTACCAAGTACATCCTAAAGTTAGATAAGATATAAGGAACGTAAAATGCAGAATAAATAAGGAAAAGAAAGAAATCCGAAAATAACAACGGTTTTGTTACAAAACTAACATGTAAATTATGAGATCTTGATGATTTTGGTGCTATAAGATAGAATTATGGAAGCACTTAAATAGTGGAGTTTTAGATTTTACTTGAGAATAGGAGCATGTGTTATAAATGATATTTAATACATTTATTATTTAATACGCATGGGAACAGGTTATGCGTTTTAAATATCTGATGCATTAAAATCGCAATAAATTCGCCTCCCTCAGTAAATGCGCTTAAGGGCCAAAAGTGATCATAGATGTCAAATGTATACTTTGAACGACTGAAAAAAACATTAGGACCAACGTCTTCAAGCTTTTCATAGATGTCAAATGTATAGACCGTAGATTTTCCAATAAGGGAATCAGCGGTCACCGTATCTTTCCAATTGGAAGAAAGTAGTTCGTTTTTCCCTTGAAACACTAGCCGTCCACATGTAGTGTCATCTGGCCAGATGTACCAAGTTACATTAAAAACCGTTTTTCCATTTCTATTTCGCTTATATATCTGATTCACTCTTGCTACTTCTGGCTTCACACTCCCTACAGTCTCCACGAGCACGCAATCGCCGCCTATTATCAATGGGAGAAACAGTAAATATTTAGAATTAACAAAAGAAAAATAGTGATGATTGATAGAGATGAAACTTACTCGTTATTAATGTGTTTTGGTCGAAGGTATATTCCTTAGATGTGTTATGTCTGTGTTTCCTCATGAACTGTGGATGTTTAATTGGTCACCAGCAGACCAAATCAGGAAGTCATATGAGTATATATATATATATATATGAACTGTTATAGGTATGTGTTTGTGGTTTGTAGTGAACCAAGAATCTGATACAACCTAAACTTGTAAATCAAATGTTTCGGGTTTCGGGTTCGACTAATTCCCCAACACCAATAATAACATCAATCAAACGAACCGCAACGACATCCGCAATCTTAATATTAGCTTTGGTCTCATCTCTAATCTTCTGAATCCAGTGTCCACCTTTACCAATCACTTTTCCGATCTCTTTTGATGGCAATAATATTTTGAATATTATGTCTTGACTTAATACTGCTCGACGCTTAATCGCCTGCACTTTGTTCACTGATTGATTGTGCGAGTTTGTATCCTCACAGCCACGTTTCGCCGACGCCGAAGGAGGAGCTGCCGCCGTGGACGGTGGCCGTGGTGGGGTTAGGGTTTGGTGGTTTGACATTTTGTTGTTATGGAAACTAGGGATGAGCAAAATCGACCAACCGGTACCGGTACCGATTTTGTACCTTCGGTACCGAATCGGTACCAAAGTACTGAGTTTTGGTACCGGTACGGGACCGGGACCGGTACCGGTACGGTACGAGACCGGTATTTCCCGAATTGTTTCCTTCAATCCCGGTACCGTCCCGGTCCTGAACCGGTACTTGTACCGAACCGGTACCGGTACCGAACCGAATATTTCGGTACTGGTAGCGGTACCAAGAATTTGCAATTTTCGGGACCGGGACTGGTCGGTACCGGCACGGTCCCGATCTCATCCCTAATGGAAACATGGTGGTGTTTCGTCGTGACGACTTGTCATGAAAAGGAAAGTATTTTATATTTTATATTTTACATTTTACTACTTAGGTGGTTGCACTTAACCGGTGCCGGTAAACTCGTCATATAACAGTTGTACGTGTGCAATCCGGTGCCCGTACACGTGTAATGGTACATTATATTAACCTTTTTGTATCACGTTATCTGACTGTAACCGTATTTATTAATTTGATCAAACATAATGCTTATAGAAGAGGTGATCAAAAAACCACATTTATGCATTGTGTGTTATACTTATGTATAATTTTTTGTACTTCTTAAAATTTAAGAGGTCTTTGCCATTTGTGTTATATATATTATAGATATTTGATATTTTATTAACTTGAAGAATGATAATTCTACAAAAAAAAAGTGACCATTAGAGACTAACTATGAGGGACCGATATATCAATCTCGAATACATAGTATTGGGGTCAGTTACCGATTATATTAGGGACTGATTTTCATTTAGCTAATGCTAGTGACAGATAATTAGTCTCTAATGCTATGACACCTTAATTGAGACTAAATTTCAGTCACAAATATGTCTAGCTAGTATAAGGTTTTGAAGGTAAGTTTATTGGCGACTGAATTTTAGTCTCAGATGCGTAATGAAAAATGACATGGATATACGGCGACTGATTTTTTAGTCTCTAACATGGTAGGAACATATTAGAGACTGAAAAATAGTTCTCAATATTCTCAAAACGGATCAAATTAGGGACTGATATTCAGCTTTTGATGTATTTGGCATATGAAAATATCAAGGACTGATTTTTAGTCTACTTATTTTGCGCAAATCTGACCATTTTAATAAAAGTATTAGGGGTTGAAAATCAGTCTAAAAACTATGTGATGCACCTTATTTGGGACCGATATTTAGTCTTAGACCTAAAAATCATGTAATGAACCTAAAAGTCATACTTGATGGGATTTCTATCGTTTTATGGGTTTGAAACTGCTTTTGTATATGAAAAAGGAGCGGCGATGATTATTGAATATTAATATTATCAAGTGTGTGAAAATTTTTATAGATGAGGGGCTAACATTTAGTCTCTAATAGTTGACTGATAGTTAGAGTTGGTGTTGGTCATTTAGAGTCATTGATTGTTATTAGTCATGTTAATTGCTCCACTAATGTTCGGTCAGGGTCAATTACGGTCAATAAGAGACATTAATAGTCAATTAGGGTCATTGATGATCAATTAAAGATCATTTGTGATTAATCAAGGTCATTGTTAGTCAGTTAGAGCCAATATTGACCAATTAAAGGTAATTAAGGTTATTATTAGTAAATTATGTTTAATGAAAACCAATTAGGGTAAATTAACCGAGTCAAGTTATTCTATAAAGGGTAACAAAAATGAGAAGTGTGAAAAGCCATAAATAATTGACATGTGTCAAGTGAAGACCAAAAGAAAAAGGGTATAGAGGTAATTGTACACTTTTTCTCTCTCCGCATGCAAGACACATGTTAATACCCCCATCATTTTAGAACGTTTATAACTTTTTCGTATGATATTTTTATTAAAAAAAAAGTTCATCATAATAACAAGCGTTTTTTATCTTTAATATGAGTATGATTTTTGTTATATAAAATTTAAAACAAAAATCACATCATTGTGTCTATTTTTGTCATTGTGTCTTTTCGCACACCATTGTGGCTTTTCGCTTATCATTGTGTCTTTTTTCGTCATTGTGTTTTTTTGCACACCATTGTGACTTTTCGCACACCATTGTGTCTTTTTTCGCCATTGTATCTTTTCGCACACCACTGTGTCTTTCCGCAAACCATTGTGTCTTTTCGTTTATCATTGTGTCTTTTTTCGTCATTGTGTTTTTTCGCACACAATTGTGTCTTTTCGCACACCATTGTGTCTTTTCGCTTATCATTGTGTCTTTTTTCGTCATTGTGTCTTTTCACACACCATTGTGTCTTTTCGCTTATCATTGTGTCTTTTTTCGCCATGTGTCTTTTCGCAATCCATTGTGTCTTTCCGCACACCATTGTGTCTTTTCGTTTATCTTTGTGTCTTTTTTCGTCATTGTGTTTTTTCGCACACCATTGTGTCTTTTCGCTTATCATTGTGTCTTTTTTCGTCATTGTGTTTTTTCGCACACCGTTGTGTCTTTTCGCACACCATTGTGTCTTTTCGCTTATCATTGTGTCTTTTTTCGTCATTGTGTCTTTTCTCACACCATTGTGTCTTTTCGCTTTTCATTATGTCTTTTTTCGTCATTGTGTCTTTTCGCACACATTGTGTCTTTAACTTGAACCGTAAAACACAATGGTAAATACGTAACACAATGACCTAAAACGTAAAAAACAATGATGAATACGTATAACACAATGACCTAAAACGTAAAACACAATGGTGAATACGTATAACACAATGGCCTAAAAGGTAAGACACAATGGAAACAACATATTACACAATGACACAATGAACAAAAAACACAACTAAAAAACCCATTAATTTTTTTTTTATTTTTATATAACAATATGATACTCTTGAATATAAAAAAACGCTTATTATTATGGCGAATTTTTTTTTTATAAAATAATGTCGTATGAAAAAGTTATGGACATTTTAAAATGATGGGGGAATTGGCATGTGCCTTGCATGTGGAGAGATAAAGTCAACAAAGGTGTGTTATTACCTTCATGCCCTTTCCATCAATTTTTATTTATTAAATTGTATGATGCCCTGTATCTCATATTCAAATCTTGGGGTGTGCACATTGATAAACCCGACCCGACCCGACCCGATGCCCGATTAATATGAATATAAAACCCGGCTACATGACCGATGGTGATTATCGGGTTTCGGTCTTCAATATGATCGACACCCGTTTAACATATGTCAATCTGGTAATTTTCAATCTTTCAATTCAATTGGCAAGGATCTGGATGGAATAAAGTTGCAAAAACTCATAAAGCAACACGAACAAAGCTTCAAAACAACTATTCAGGTAATTTTCTATAAATTCTTAAGCTTATGTTGAATGTGTTCTTTGATTGTTCCTTGTAAGTTGATTACTACATTTAGATTTCTTAAATTTGGACCAAAATTAATCAATATAGGTTTACTTTGTTGTTTGATTTAGTATGCACTCCAAGTGTTCGATGAAATGCCTTAGTGTAAACGTGTTTAGAAATTGTTGTTTACTGAATAATCTTATATAAATATCATGAAAACATAAATAATATGGTCGATATTGAACTTAATCACTTAATATTTCAAAGAAGAATAAAGATGATCGATAACAAACTTCAAAGTTCAAACCAAACACAAAAATAAAGTCTAGGGAAAAGAAAAAGAGTTGAATCATTTATTTTTCAATAGTTATCCGCAACCATCTTCTAAGCGACCTCTCGATTAGCAGGTCGTTGTGGACATATTTTAAGATGTCTTATCAATAAACCTATTCCGTGTATAGCCATGTCTGCCGTGAAAACCTGTGAGCAGTGATTGCATCTTGCTTTTTTCCTGTCTTCCTCATCAGTAAACTTCTCAAACTCTGTCCAGACTGTGGAAATCTTCCTCTCTCTCCTTACATCCATCTATGTTAAATTAACAAGGAAAAACAAATATTTATTTGATACATGATTTGAGCAAACATGAATAATAAAATATATCAAAAGAGTAAATATTTAATATTATACCTGTGAAAATTAGAGCCTGCAGGTGAAATTTTAAATTGAGTTGATTGCAAAAAGGGGAAAATACTGAGATATGGAAGAATGGAGGCAGGGGGGATGATTTTTTATAGGGTTACGAAAGGAAGGCCAATTTTTTTTTTATTAAAATACTTGTTGGGCTTAAGTTTATCTTAATTATTTGTTAAACCAATCCAATATATAAATTATCAGCATTAAAATAATTGATTATATGAAAAAATAGAGGTTTTTTTTATACCCGGAAAAACCCGTACCCGGAACCGGACCCGAAATATAAACTTATGCTTAATTATAAAGAATTTCAAAACTAAATTTCAAAAACATATTTATTATTTATTTGTTTTATAGATTTTCATCTATTAATTTGTTAAAAGAAACTTGATAAATTTATTTAAAATATATGCTTAATTAACATATGTGATTGTTGTTAACTATTTGATCAAATTATTTTATAATGGATGTTTTGACCGATCTTTTGCCTGTTAGATTAGGTTTGTAGCCAAATTGTAGGTTAGGAAGTTGGTAAATACATCTTGTGATTCAGGAAGATGATGCCAAATTGCCAAGTCTTAAAAGAATCTTCCCGTGCCAATTATTGGTTGTTAATGTATCTTGACAATGTCATCACTGATCACACTCATTATTTACATATTTTTGGATTCAAAATCATAAATCTAAGAAGCCAAGTAGGCAACCTTATATTTAGTAAAAAAAAAAATGATTTGTTCAATCACACCTGTTAAATTCACAATTTCACATGGTATATTAGTTTTAGTGCTGCACTGCTGCCTTTTTGACATGCTGCTGCACTGCAGTCTGCAGTGCTGCTGATCTGGCGGCCATTCTATTCTGTTCATCCTTCAAATTGGCAAGAACCAAACAATATATGAGATTCTCTACAAAGATTCTGGCCAGAACCAAACATTATATGAGACTTATAATCTAAAATATACGAGACTTAAAAGTTTTAACCGGATAGTGTAATCAAACACAAAATAAACCGTCTGAAGTCTAAACCAAACAATAGTTTTTCTCGCAAACACAAAATAAACCGATAATAAAAAAACAAAAAAAAACGAACAACCTTCATGTTTTACATATCTCAAATATTAAAGCAATGTTCCTCAAACCCACATTCACACAACCACCTATTATTAGACCCCTGGATTCATGTTACCCGGTTCCGCTTTCTCATAAATTTCTACAAAAAAACAACCATATATTACTAAATATAAATACCACATAAACGAACTGAAAAAGGGCATGCATAGTGTATGTATTGTAAATCTACCTTTTCCGATATCGTCAAAATCAGTCGGGCTTTCATTGATTATCTTCTTACTTGACGTGCCAATCCAATCTCCCGTGCATATTAATGCCTCAACAATTGAAGGGGTCAAAGAACTTCTGTACGGTTCCACAACTCTTCCGCCCGTACTAAAAGCCGACTCCGAAGCCATACTCGAAACCGGGATAGCTAATATATCTACAATAATTATAATGAATGATAAGTTAATTTAAAAGGAAACAAATAATTATTAGTAAATTGGTAAACGTAGCCTTCGCCATTTTTGCTACTATCGGATTTTTGAAGACGAAACTTTCCACCATTGTAAAATGTCAAATCCCTCATAATCAGGCTCCTCTATATCATCAAGGTATTTCTGAAGTTCTTTTTTAGTTTCATACGAGCTAGAACCGCCAGCCGATTTAAACTGAGCAAAATAACTACTCGATCCATCTGTTGAACCTGCAACCTTACTTACCCTTTGAGAAGCTTGACTTGAACTTGGCCTTTCCCTATTTAACTTATCCTCATAGTGCTTAAACACTATCTCTAGTTCATCTGTTATAAATGTAACTGCTGTCTCAATCCTTTTTTTAAGTTGCTCATCTGTCTCATTCCTTTTTTCAGCCCTAAATACTTCCGCATATCCAAATGATAAAACACGCAATTTCAATCGAGGATCTAATATAGCGGCAAAGTAGAGAATATAATTAAAACCTTTGTTACTAGTCCCCCAATATTTGTCAAACTTTTCCTGCATCTTATCAGCCATAAGTTTACTTTGAATGTCTGTATCTCTCATTTTTCTTAAATGCCTATAGATATCCATTATTTCACTATAAAACATGTTAATAGTCACATGTTTAGTAGCAGAAGCATTGGTGGTTTTAATCTTAAACAATCCCAATAAATCTCTTATCTTTCTCGCATAACTCCAATATGTAATTTTAGGAAAACCATCACCTAAATCATTTTTAAAACTTGGGTGTGTCAAATCAAACGCTTGAAACGCCTTCTCAAATTTTTCGGCCCTGTCCAACATGTCAAATGTAGAATTCCATCTGGTGGGCATGTCCAAACATAATAATGCTTTACTTTCAATCCTTTCTTCTTTAACACATCTTTTAAACGTGTCTAGTCTTTTCGGAGATTGTCGGATAATCGAATCGCGTTTCTTATCCGCTCAATTGGGGTGGTCCCATCACGTAATCCATCTTTCACAATCAGATTGATAATGTGTGCCATGCATCTCACCTCCCATCCCCTAATAAATTGTCTAACCTGCCTTTTACAAACTCTATTGCCGTATTATTTGCTGAAGCGTTATCTGCTGTAATGGTTAAGATGTTTTCAATATCCCATTCCTTTAGACAATGAATTAGAGCCCTACCAATGTCTTCACCCTTGTGACTGGTGATGCCCTTAAATTAATGACCCTCTTGTGCAACACCCAGTTGTCATCGATGAAGTGAGCCGTGACACTCATATAGTTGACATTTTGTATCGATGTCCATGTGTCAGTTGTTAGACAGATCCTCCTATTACTATTTGCAAAAAACGACTTCAGTTTCGCCTTTTCCTCCAAATATATATTTCCAGTATTCCTCCCAACAATGGTCCTTCTAGGTGCCTTATAATTCGGATTCAAGGTTTGCAAAAACCTTCTAAAACCCACACGCTCCACAAATGAAAAAGGAAGTTCATTGAGTATGACCATCTCGGTTATAGCTCTGTCACATGCTTCAGCATTGAATTTCCAAGCTTTGACCTCGCAAGAACCACCCTCAACATCATCGTTCTTTTTAAGAAATATGTTGCTTTGATTTTTCATGTAATCGGGGTGTTGTTCGCATTTAAAGACATGTCGGCGCAACGCTGATGTGCCGTTTAACCTAGGATGTGCTGCCAATTCAACTGAGCAATGCTTGCATCTTGCCTTTTGTTTCTCGTCCTCTTCCACAAACTTCTCAAAATATACCCAAACACTAGGCTTTTTCGAAGCTCCTGTCTTTTTGGAAGCTCCCGTCTTTTTGGAAGCGCTCGTGATACCGGAACTTGCCGCTTTATTGGAACTTGTGGTTTTACTTTTCTTTTTTGCAGTTTCTATTTGAACAACAGGTGGGGACTTCCTCTTATCTCTTCCGAGAGATTCGTCACTAGATAAATTTTCAACATTCGTTGACTCCATCTACGTTTAATTAACAAAAAAATAGAGTATTAAAACATATGAATATGATACAAACATGATCAATTCAATTGATCATGTTTGTATCAATTGATCAAAGTGGGTTTGGCCAGATTATATATTATATGATACAAATATTATATATTATATGAAATTGATTTTCGTAATATAGATGTTATAAAAATATAGTGATTGTTGCATAACTTACTGTAGGTTTTATAAATGCAGGTAAAACATTTATTGGAAGCAACTATGTAGTAATTGATCAAAGCAAGTATTGTTCGTTCACAATAAAGATCAACAGGTATTGAAAGCAAGTGTTGTATTACAAAAATTGTGTGATTGATCAATCAAAAATTAATAACTGATTCATGATAAAGGTTTAATGCAGACCTGTTGAGTTGGTGATCAAACATAGTAGCAACGAGCAGATTGAATTGGAGTTTAATGCAGTAGAGTATCAGCGATCAGATGTAATGGAGTATAATGGAACGTAAGTTTGGAATATAATTTGTGTCGTGCATCTTTTTTTAGGGTTATGTTATGCAGCTATTATGGGCCATGAGCTGCTGATGGGATCCAAAATCGGTCTTCGGGTATTTTAGGTCTTTATGGGCATAAGACCGAACCCGACCTGAACCCGACTTTATCAAAATATTGAGGAACGATTTAATGAGTATTTAATTAGGGTCGGGTCGGGATCGGGTTTTTACGGGTCGGTTGTTCGGGTTTTTTCGGGTCGGACCTACTTATGCACACCCCTATTCAAATCTCAATCAAATGTACAATATTCAAATATAATAATAAACATATGTATGTTTGTTTTTCATTTTCGTTGGTATATGATTGTTCTTTATGTTCGTTATGGCCTAATTAGGGTCACTGAAAGTTAGTGATTCTGAATTAAGATCAAACAAGGTAAAGAGTGGCCCATGATTTTCAGTTAGGCTAATATATGTCACAATATGAATTATTTACTTATTTTAATTTTATATTTTCATATACTAATAAAACCTATTATATATATAGGGTAGAGATATTGTACGCTAATGCCTTAACGTACGATAGGTACACGAGACGCTCAAAGGCAAAAAAACAAAGGCAAAAGTACTAAATGCTCAAAAAAGTCCAACCAAACCCTAAAATTCTCAGCCAAAAACCTAAAACGCTCAAAAACAGTTTTCATAAAAAAAAAGTGAAAAATTGATCGATTAACCATCTAAAACTGTTTTTTTTCGGTGAACCAATGATTAATTGGATATTTATTGACGATTCCGGGATGTTTGGATGTGATTTCATGGATCGATTTCGTGAAAAATGGATTCGCTTACCTATTGTACGTTAAGTTATTATTGTATTTGATCTTTTCCCTATATATATATATATTAAGTGTACTAATTAAAAAAATTGTATAAATAATAGGCTCGTTTAGGCAAATTAGCCCGATCGGGTTCTAACTCATTTATTAAACAAGCCTATTTTTAGGCTCGATCTCTTTTAAACTCGGCTCACTGGAGATTTTAGCGAGCCAATTTTAATTAGCTCATGGGTGGCTTGACTCTGTACACCCCTAATGGTGACTAGTCAGATATATAACACAATATGTTCTACTTATGGGGTGTTTCGAATTGCTTATTTAGGCTACTTATAACTTATTAACTTTTAAAAAAGATAAAAGGTGTTCGTTGTTATGATTTATTTGTAAAATGATAAGTTAATAAGTCATAATATTGCGACTTATTATATTTTGGGAAAAAGTTTTAAGGAGGTAAAATAAGGAATCTCAAACACCCATTCAGTTATTTTTGTCATCATTTTACATATAATGACTTTCATTAGACAATTATAAATACAATAAGCTTGTTTACGTCTTTCATTAGACTTTCATTTTACATATAATGACTTTCATTAGACAAGATAAGAGAGTGGAGATTGAGATGGTTTGGACATGTAAAGAAAAGACAGACGACGAATCCTGTTAGATCCGTAGAAAACATTACTATAGAGAAGATAAGAGAGTGGAGATTGAGATGGTTTGGACATGTAAAGAGAAGACAGACGACGAATCCTGTTAGATCCGTAGAAAACATTACATATAATGACTTTCATTTTACATATAATGACTTTCATTAGACAAGATAAGAGAGTGGAGATTGAGATGGTTTGGACATGTAAAGAGAAGACAGACGACGAATCCTGTTAGATCCGTAGAAAACATTACTATAGAGGGGAGGAGGGGTAGAGGACGACCGAAATTGACTTGGGATGAGAGGATTAGGCATGATTTGATAGACCTAAACCTCTCCGAGGACATGGTTGAGGATAGGAATTTGTGGAGAAGTAGAATTAAAGTTAAGGATTTTTAGAGAGAATTGAATACCTTAGGGCTTAGACTTAACTTATTTAGGTCACATACCATAATGGTATTTCCCTTACATATATTATTATTATTATTATAATTATTATTAGCTTTTATATAACTGTTAAACTGTGATCTTATTATTAATATTATTATAATTAGTAGTAGTTTTTATATAACTGTTAAACTTTGATTTCCTTTATTTTGCTTCATACACATGTACTTAGAGCCGAGGGTCTCTCTGGAAGCCACCTCTTTATTCCTTTGGATAGAGGTACGGTGTGCCTACATCCCACCCTCCCCAGACCCTACTTATAGCTTTGCTGTCGGTGGGATTTTACTGGGCATGATTGATTGATTGATTGAAGCTTGTTTACGTCTGCGAGCTGGCTCGAGCTCTTTTATTAAACAAATTTATTTTCAGGCTTGAACTTGTTTGAGCTTGACTCGAGATTTTTTACCATCCAATCATGAGTAGTTCACAAGTGTCTTGACTCGTTTATACTCCTAATTGTTCGTAGAATCGTAGTAAAATATATGACTTTTTATTTTGAAAAAACCAATAGAAATAGAAGTTTTGCCCGCGCTCTCATTCACCCAAAGCTAAATTGACGGTTCTTTCAAATTGAAGAAATCTTCATTTGGATCTAATCTCTGACTCCCTCTTGGTTGAATTTGCAAAGCCCCCTTTTGGCGTTAGATCTACGCCCAATTTCCAAACCCTATAATCTAATGAAGAAGGGAACTAAGCCAAAGGTCGGGAAGTCACAATGATGGAAGACTTCCATGTTTAAGAAGTTTCAACAACTGCCACTATCGCCGCTTCTTTTGATACCGAATTGAACGGTGCAAGCTACGATACAAGGTTTATTGTTGACAAGAGTTGTGGAATTATACTAACCAATCGTCATATGGTTAAACCAAGTTATTCACCATTTTCAACTGTTGCTTACTATTGGTCTGAATGTATATGTCGATAGAGACGCTTCTCATTATAAACTGTATTTCCTAGAAACATAACTAGGTATAAGCAACCAACATGTATAAATTATGTTGTACTTGTAGGCGAGTTGTAAAAGTAGGTCTATAAGGCCGAGTACTCGCCACAAGGTATGGTGCCGATGGGGGTTTCTTTAACTCCGCCTAGTTATTAAGGAACGATCATATGTGGTCAACTTCAGTCAGAATCATATTTATTTGGTCAACTTCGCCCGATTTTGACTTAAAAAAATAAACATAATTCATATTTCTATAATATTAAAACATGAATATCACTTTTTTTTAACTAATGATTAGCAAATTTTTGAATAATTTAGTATTTAAAATTGTATTTATCTTATCTATATTGGTATTCACTCATTTTTTTATAAATATTGATAAACTTTTGATATTTGACATATATATACTATCTAAAACTTAATTTTCTTTATATCTACCATTTCCGAGTACTCTCCGAGTACTCCCCGAGTACTCCCCGAGTACTCCGAGTACACCCAACTCCCCAGTCGGCCGCCTAGGGTCCGCCAGCGACTTTTGCAACTATTTGTAGGATCTATATGTGGTTGTTGTTGATCTTAGTGTTCCATTTCGTTACAGATTTTTTACATTGCACAAATTGCACAAGAATAATTCTAAACTTTTATAATTTGTAGGATTAAGTAAATTCTCGATAATGAAAACACTGACATTTTGAAGCATGAGAGAAGATTCATTTGTGTATTTGGTAGAAGGTGATTTGCATACTATAAGCCTTTTACCCTTATTACACCTGTTCTGTTTTATAAATATCTTGATGTTCTTCCCAGGTCAAGAATCATCAAAGTGCCCAAGAGCACTAAAGAGGAGGTTTCATTGAAGAATATAATTGCATATATGGTGGATGTGTGCTTTTCTATCAGCCCTTTTGCGGAGTTGCTTGCATTAGGAATGATCTTGAAAGTTTATTTGTAAGTAGGTTTTATATTATTTAAAATTTTAATGGTTAAATCGTTATTGATATAAATAATTCTAAATATATTTAGAATAAGTAATACATAGGAGCCGGGTTTGAACTTTAGAAATAAAGCTCGAAAGGAGCCGATTTTGAGCTCTTTGGAAGTTAATCGAGGTAAGCTTGAGCCTAGACGAGCTCGGACTTGGCTCGGCTCGTTTATACCCCTACTTTCAACCATGCAATTAAAAAATGATGAATTTCATAGTTGAATTTATACTTGGGGTTGGATATTACTAGTAAGTTTAATCATCTGTATCTTTGTTATGTTTTGTTACATAATTGTTAATTTATGTTATTTGTTATTATGTTGCAGGATATGAGTTCTATCTTTGTCCCTTTGAAACCAACTACTCTAATGAAATTAGATTTTAACTTGTGGAAGAAAGCATTGTGCTAATAGCGAGGAAGATTCAACAAGGGTGGTTTAGGAATGAACATTCAACTGTGCAACTTATAAAAGCAATATAGTATATGTATATTTTTTTTCTCTACTTTTTGTTTATTTAGCATTTAGAGAAAAGTTTATGTACTTGCATTGTATCTTAATCTTCAATTTCTTGGTTCTCAATAAGAACTTTAATGCTGGTATGATTTGCATATTTTGTTATATATTTTGTAATATTACATATATAATAAATTAGATGGATTGATATTCATAGAATGAAATTTTAGACTAAACAAAAATATTGGATACTAAAAATTGATGTTATAAAGATTCATTTTAGTCTTTAAAAAAATATATTTGGGACTACAACAAAGTGATGTACAAGATTATTTTTCAGTTCTTAAAAAGAAATGTAATAATAACTAAAATGACATGGTATTGGAGACCGGTTTTCGGTCTTTAAAGCTTCTTATTAAAGATTGATTTGATATGAAATCACGAACATAACAAAACGTATTAGGGACAATCTAGTCTTTTGAAGGTGACTGTTTTTCAGTCCATAAATATATAAATTAGGGACTCTAATATCAAAGTACAGTACATAAGACTGAGTTGCAGTCGCTAAAGAAATGTATTAAGGACTGGAATGATATGGTATCGGGGGATAAATTAGGGACTGAATTTTTATGTATATGAGACTAATTGTTAGTCACTTTTGGTTCCATACAATGGGGACTGGCTTTTAGTTACAAAAACCACTATTAAGGACTAGGCATCTGTTACTGGCTAGGGACTGACAAATCAGTTCTCGATAATTATTAGTTACTGATTAGAGAATATCAGAGACTAAATTTTCAGTCCCTGATAGCAATCTTTTTTGTAGTATAATGAATAAAATTTCATAGAATACGGGAAGAATTATGATTTGCATATATGTGGAAATATATCGGGCGCATAATCCGACCCAAAAAGTAAATAACAGTGTTGTCTCTTCGTCAATTGGTTGTCTATTTTTTCAATTACAGCAGGGGCAATTTGGTAAACAAACCTCTAACTTGAAAGAATTCTGTTTGAGTCCATGTGATTTATGAGGTATTCAGTTTGAGTCCTTCCACCTCCATCTCCGACACCATCACCATCAACATAACCTTCTCTGTTCACTATCACCGCAACCACGCCGATATTAAGTTAATTTTCGTTGAAGCAATAATAAATCATTTGTGTTAAGTCCATTTTCAACTCAAAGTTTTTGACTTGTAGGGACTGTTTGGTATGGGGTAATGGAACGGGTGATGAAATGGAATTAGCAAATGAATGGAATGTACGAGGTAATGGAATTGATCGTTACGTGTCCATTGATATATGTTGGTTACCTTGTGGGAATGATATGAATAATTAGTTTTTATTTTTCAGTAAACTAGTGATGGCCGGGAGCGATGTTGGTGGTGACGATGGTGGTAGTAGATGGCCGGGAATGAATTTGGGGTATTTTAGAGGGGAATGAAATGGACGTGGTAATAGGTGATTCCATTCTATTGACAAACCAAACACATTTTTTTTCATTTCATCATAATGGTTGTAACAACTTGGGTTTTTTTTATTTTTTTCTATTTTTTACCAAACCCAAAACTTACAAACCGAACCCAAAAAACCAAACGGTTTTCGTAAACCAAAGTTCCGGGTTTTGGACAGCCCGTAAACTTAAAAACCAAGTGTATAATAATCAATGTTAATTTCACTATTTAGGCCAAACCCACATCTTAAACCCGCAACCAAACCAAACCCAAACCGAAAAAACAAACCATTTTCAAAAAACTAAGTTTCAAGTATTGGGCCAAACCGGAAACTTAAAACCCCAAATACACAACACCCACAAAAAAACTCCCTCCCATATTTGTGCCAAACCCAAATCTTAAAACCCGAAACATTCGGGTTTCGGGTTCGACTAATTCCCGAACACTAATAATAACATCAATCAACGAACCGCAACGACATTCGCAATCTTAATATTATCTTTGGTCTCATCTCTAATCTTCTGAATCCGGTGTCCACCTTTACCAATCACTTTTCCGATCTCTCTTGATGGCAATAATATTCTGAATATTATGTCTAGACTTAATACAACTGTATGCTTAATATTATGCTTAATACAACTGTATGCTTAATCGCCTGCACTTCATTTGCAGACTCATCGGTCGAAGTGGTATCCTCACGGCCGCGTTTCGTCGACGCCGGAGGATGAGCTTCCTCCGTGGACGGTGGCCGTGGTGGGTTAGGGTTTCATGTTGGTGGTTTGACATTTTGTTGTGACGACTTATTGTAAAAAGGAAAGTATTTTATATTTTATATTTTCTGGCCACACATAACTGGTGCCGGTAAACACGTCACATAACACTTGTGTGTTAATCCGGCGTCAGTACACGAGTAAGTTGAGTAACGATGCATTAAATTAACCTTTTTTGTATCATGTTATTTGACCGTAACTATTTGTGACACATGATCCGAACCCATCTGACCCGGCCCGTTTGCTAGTTATAACTTGTAATCACGTAATACGTTAAGTTTTTTAAAGAAAAGTAATACAGTAATACCGTACTCAAATTAAAAAGAATAAAATATTGGTTTTTATGGTGTAATTTTTTAAATACACACACACACACATTAACGTATGAAAACATTATGGCCATTTAAAAGTTGTATGCGTATTTAATTTAGAATAAGGGGATAAATGTGTAATCTATCTATTCTAATAAAGTAAAATAAATATGGACACTTGTGACATTCGTCAATTTCGGGTCTCGATTCGTATTCGTTTTGTAAACTTTTATTATGTAAACCGACCCGTTTTGTAAACCGAAGCTTATGTTATAATCAAAATGATGGATTTTATGTTAGAATATTGCTTTACACTTGTTGGGTCTTGAAAACATCCTTTTCGGTCTTTAAAACGCGTAAAAATCACTTAAAACGAACTTCGGGGACCATTTCTGCCATTTTGAAAGTTGGAAAAGTTGGTCATCACCCCATCGCGATACACGATGGGGGACACCCTCAAGCATCGCGTGGCACGATGGTCACAGCTACATCAGCTCGTATTTTTTTTATTTGTGTTTTGTTTTGATTCATTTTGCCAGAAAACCCTTGTGTCTAACACCCATATTTGACCACCAACATTACCCTATATATACACTATCATTTCACTTCATTTTCCCCTGCTACAACTCCAAAAACTCTCTCAAATTCCATAGATTCAAGGTTGTTTATTTATGTGTTCTTGAAGGTTTGACTTCCAAAAGTCAAACTTTGTTTATATAGTCTTATTAATACTTGAATATGGTGGAACAACATATAATAATATACACCCCTCGTTACCTTTGGTAATTACTTCTCCGATTCCAGTCGGTGAGGTTTCAGACCTCACAAGGCAAGGCTTCATGGAGGACTTCGTGTTCTTGATATATATATATATATACACACACTTATATAACTTGTTTATACATATTATTCATGCTTAACTTCTGCTCATTTTATTTTATTTACAAGTTCCATGGTCATGGGTTTTAAGAGTCTATGCTTCGGTTTAACCGTAAATAGCTCTAAACCGTAAACCGAACTTTGCTTACTAGTTTTTATTAAATACTTGTTTAAACATGTTTTAATGTTAGATCTCAGTTTATAAAATCATTTTTATGAGTTCTATGGTTATGGGTTTGTGGTTTCTAACCGCGGTCTTAACCTGAAACTAGATCTAAACCGTAAACCAAACTTTTGTTTAAAGACTTTATTGTTAACTTTTTGGTTGTAAAACTTAGGTATTTTTCATTTGTACATTATTATACAAGTTCTTGGGTATATGGGCATGTGGAAACCATCTATGAACTTGTTGTGAGATGGAAACCGAACCAATCCGATTTTTACTCGCTTAAGACACACAAGTGTGTTTCTAGCTATCAAGACTTGTATATTTTTTTAAAAATATTTTACAAACTGATTTTAATTATTTTCTTAAGTACTGGGAAATGTTGGATCCAACTTGATCTCATAACAAAGTTTGGACCGACAAAACCGAACACTCGCTTAAGTTGCGTTGTTAGTTCTAAAACAATAGAACTACATACTTGGTTAAGTCTTATTAAGTTTTATTTAGTTATCTCATAACATTCATTATTTTGAACAGTTGACTTTATGTTTGACCAATTATGAAGACCTGAACCAACAACCCGAACACTCATTAAAACCCGTTTTAGTATCTTTATTCCGAAGGGACTTGTATTCTTACATTTTCCCCACCTTATTACTCAACATAGGTTGAGTAAATATAAAGGTTAGATACTTTAACCCGGCTTCGAGCAAATTTACATTTTTAAAGGGTTATTATTATAAACTCGTAAATAATTACATTTTAAACCTTGAACTTTAATTATTTACATTTCTCAACATTTATTTTATTTAAAGACTTTCAAGACAACCTTTCTAAATTCAAGACTTATTTCCTTTTAGGCATTATTCGTTAAACTCGTCGTCCTGGCAATCTCCAAATTGTCAACTTTCAAGTTTATTACTTGAACGTGAGTACTTTCATACCCCCATTTTCCATCTTTTGTTTTGGGGGTGACATTTCATACTTATTTAACTAAATGTTTTATACTTGAATCTTAAACCACAAGCGTTATTGTATACTTTACTTGAATAAATGCTCGATTTGGTGTTCTATGATTATATGCCTACGTGGTTATCACTTTTGGTTGGTGGAACTATAAAATCCTAGTCTATTTGGAATCCCATTATAGCAAGGTGTCGTTAACGTAATGCAATTAACGATAACTATAAAATCCTAGACTATTTGGCATCCCCTTATGGTTAGGTGTCGCTAACGTAATTCTATTAGCGATTTTATCCAAATTATTGCTTTTATTTATTGTTTCGTATACGAGTTTTGTGGATTTTTCTTACTATATATTTATATGCTCAAACTTATGAATTGCTCACCAACCTTTGTGTTGGTAAACTTTATTTTATGAAATGCTACAGGTTTGCATCTTGGTGGATTTGGGATTGTGAAGAAAATGTCATCAAGACCTTTAGGATATTAGCAAAATGAACAATATTTGATTTTCTATGTTTTGTGATATCTTGTTATGACTATTTATGAATATTCGCTATGTGACATTTTTGATGTTGTGAAATGAAATTAGTTTGTTAAATATTGTCGCTTTAATTAGTGTCATGTGCTTATGGGCAATCGTTATACCTCGGCATGTTCCGCCGCTTTTGGTCGGGGTGTGACAGATTGGTATCAGAGCCATGACAATAGGATAGGTGGTTAGACGTAATGACCTAGTATTGTTATGCTTAAGGTCCTATACGTGTGCTCATACGGGTTTAAAATTCACAAATATCCAAAATGTTCACATACACACACTTTCATAGTATTTCCAAGGTATCCTTACCTTAAAACGCAAAAAGTAGATTTTTATTGTGTTTTATGGATTACAAGACTAACTTGTATCCCGTTGTTTAAAATCCCTTAAAGGTTGCACTTATATCGGGTTTGTAGCCATCATAGAAAACAAGACAATATAAAACGACCATTTGACAAAAAGATTCCAAGAATCGAAGGTGATTTACTTACCTGGGATGGTTGGGTTATAGTGTTCCGGTCGCCATCCTAATTTTTGGTGTCAAACCAATAGAACTACGGTGGTTCGTGGACTAGTGTTTTGACATGACGTTGTATCTCGATTTATTGTGTTATTATCGTTATTTGAGTCGAAAACATGAAAAAGTCGCGGTGGTTCGTGCACATATTTAGACTCCAACGTGGTGTTTTATAAAACTTTTTAGTGTTGGATTATCAAATCATGGTGGTTCATGTACGATTTTCCGACTCTATAAATCTCAAAATTTCAAAATTTCAAGCTTTAACCTCTCAAAAACCATTTACGATTGTTTTTGGTTTTGTCGTTTATATACAAAGATTTACATTTTTATCTAACACTAACATCTCCTCCTTACTAACTATAGGATTTACAATCAATAATTTAAACTTCATATTATTTTATTTTTATACACCTTCATATTCATTTCTTTTTACCCAAAACTTATCCCATTTTCTTTATAATCTTTTAGCATGCCTCCACTAAAACCGCACAAGAACACTAACTGACGTACCATAAGCCATTAACTACTTCAACTCTTCCCGTCACAACAACAACAACAAACCCCAAGACCAACTACCAAAACTATGCCGTTACCTAACCCCAACCTCAACAACCAACCCAAGCTCCACCCCAAAACCGAAGACCCTATACCGGTACCGCCCCGCTATGCAACACTTCACTACGTGAAAATTGACCTTCGGCCACACGAAAAAAGTGTGGCCGTAGGCCTTTAGCCACACACATTTGGTTCAGGTCATATGTGGCCACACACAGTTTTTAGTGGCCTTATGTGGTAATAAGTGTGGCTAAAGGGTAAAGGCTTTAGTTGCTGGCCATCAAGAAGCCTCTCCAATAAGTGTGGCTAAACGGTAGAAAATGGCCACATGACAATTTACTATGAGTGACTATTGCACGTATATAGCCACATGAATTCATGTTTCAGCCACTTGAATTTTATATTATTATGGCCAATAGGGTTGTGTTAAGCTTGCATTGTGACCTATACCGTGTGGATATAGCAAAGAAATGACCACTTAAATTTAATAATAGAGTGGCTAATTATATGATATAGACACTGGATATTTCATTAAAAGTGGCTAAATATGTTTACTTGCCACTCAAACACTCCTTTATAGATTATAGTTTGGCCATTGTCTTACCGTTTGTCACACATAATGCTTTTCCTAATTTAAAGTGTGGCTATTGTAAAACTTTTCGTCACACATAGTGAGGTACTGTGTAGCTAATCATATCTTATAGACACTGGAGGTTATTGTGAATGTGGCTAAAAATGTGAACTTGCTAGTCAAAAACTCTTTTGTAGTTTGTGGTGTGGCCATTGTCTTACCGTTTGTCACACATAATGCTTTTCCTAATTTAAAGTGTGGCTATTGTCAGACTTTTCGTCACACATAGTGATGTATTATGTGGCCAATCATATCATATAGACACTGGAGGTTATTGTCAATGTGGCTAAAAATGTGAACTTGCCACTCAAACACTCTTTTGTAGTTTGTGGTGTGGCCATTGTCTTACCGTTTGTCACACATAGATAAGTGTGGCTATTTCATAAGTTTAACAAACCCAATAACATAAATTCAAAACAAGTTTACATTAACAAACCTTCACTAATAAGTTATGAATTCAATATATTTAAAACTACTACTAATTACTACCGACCTCAAACTTTCTCATAAACTCATCAAATTATTTTTGCTTCCTTCTTCGTTTTCCTTAAGTTCTTTTTCCATTTATTCCATTCGTTTCACTCGTTCTTCCAACTCGTTTCTTAACTTCCTTTCATCTTTTTCCATTTCGGATCTAACTTTTTGAACCTAAAATTGTTAAAATATTAGCATCATAACTAGTAAAGGGTTAATGTGAGGCGAAACCTCAAAGCACGACGACTATCACACACAATCACATTAGACATAATGTATACACAAACAAAAACTTGAATCGACGACTCGTTGGTGATAATAATAAATGTCAACTGTACTAAAAAGTTCTAACATGTATTCACACGTCGTATCATGGCAAATCAACCAAACATTCATCATACAACTTAACTTATGATCACTTAGTTCACGAGACATATTATAGCATGTACAAACTGATTTTATTCACTAAGAAAAGACTAAGTATAAATTCTACAAAATTTACCACAGTAGAATATATGAATTAGGTTTCTCAAAATTTTTTTTTTATATTTTTCTCATACATACAAAACTCACAATAATTTAACCATTACAGATATGTACCAACAGTTCAGCAGATTGCACAACAAACACTTGTTTAATGGTTATATTAACTCATTAATCTAAATTGTGCAAGACCAATTGGGTTGTCTTCAAAACTCATAATACTAACTTTCAGAACTGGAAGCAACCCGTTTGGTTTTGTCATTAGGGAGTTATGGTGTCGGAAAGACATGCCAAAATATAACTCCCTGAATCAGCTTTGACCAGTGTTTTTGTAAAATCATAAAAACTATTC